>NC_028642.1:6971063-7106894 GCF_001406875.1 Solanum pennellii
ATATATATAGCGAGTATACATAGACCCTTCGTATAGGAAGATTACTGAGTCTTCTACTTTTAATGCACATAAGTATATAAAAGATAATATAGTCTCAAAATAGTCATCTCATCTCATAACTATCTAATAAAAGTATATCAAATTGTGCCTAGCCCATACATTAAAAAAACATGACCACATATAGGTCATGCAACGTTTAGTATCTAATTGAAAAGAAAAGAAACATAAGAGTCTTAACACTAAAAACATCATCATTGCTTGATTGTGGTATCGCCCTCTGAAAGTGAGGACCTACCCTACTTGGATGATCAAAAAATCCAAGTCTCCTTCAATGTCTTCTCCAAAAGCCCTTCAATGACCGAAACCTAAAATGTTTGGTAAAAGAAAGAAATGGGGCTAGTACATCACTTGTACTAAGTATGAGACAATATGCACACATATCATTAAAAAAAGCTAAAAGGGACATTTCATTAAGTATGAAATTTACTTTGAGAACATTTATGCACATTCAACAAGACTATACCAAATCAATTAGGCATATTCATTAAGTCATAGGCATGTACATCACAAGACCAACAACATCAAAACTAGTCAGTTCGACATGCATTTCATGTAATTGGTTACATAGTCAAGTAGCTCTATTATTAAGTCAAAATTAACCACAAGTATGAATAAGAATACATTTCTTCATTATCAAAGCAAGACAATTACCCATGGGCACGTATCAAGTCAACAAGTACAATAACCAAGCAAAACCCATAACCTTACTCAATCAAGTAACTCAACAAGAATCATGACCAACATCCCATTTCACGTAACATGACAATTAAGAGTACATAGCATCATGCTGTAACAATATAGACCAACACATATTCATAAGTGACACCAATCAACATATAGTGTCAACTATGTGTAAGTTAACCATAGACATATCATGTATCATTATAAGCATATACATACATATTAACAATCTTCTAAAGTTCCCTTCAAGGAAAACTAGTGCAAAGCATTGTAGAGTCCTATACCCCTACCTAAGTTAAGTCAACCGCTCAAGTCACCCTAGTTGGTTTGTACTTCATTACTTCATTTTAGTTTAGGGAACACTTGCCTTAATCGACAGAGATCACAAGATCTAAGTGTTGACTCCAGTATTGTGACACCTTACACCGATGGAAGGTGGTCTACCGGCCAAAGTAAAATCAAAAATAAACATAGCTTTCTAGGTGGATCCACTAGCTAGTGTTCCTATGGGGAAACATAATTCAAGAACTAAGAGATAGGTATAATCCCTCTACATACCACTTGGAAATTGGGGTCTCTTCTCATGGGAATCCATTGGATGAGTATCCCTCATTAGGGAGACAACACCACATGTGGAACTATAGGGTGAATCCTTCTCTATGGAAAGTCATCACCTCCCATTTTCAAGTTCACTCAGTGCTAAGCTAAGTCCCTTTTTGAAATGTATTTAATGTCTTCATTAATCATCATATCTTATTGTAGGTCATAGGGTCTAACCCTTTATAAACAACATCATCATCATATCTCAATAAGAATTGTATGAGTATTGTCCTTTCATTACAATTCATATAGGTGAAGTCAGCACATTAACACTTTCATATGACGATAAGGCACATTGGTAAATCATTAACCATTCTTTTCACATTTACATCTTAATCCAATACCTCACAAATCATAGTCAAGACATTTCAATTGAAAATCATACCACCCTATCAATCCTATTACAAGGCATACTCAAATACAACATCATGGCTTAATCACAATTAACCATAATTTGAAGTAAAGGATAGGGATCACAACACTTACCAAGTGTCCTTCAGAGTTCATCATCAAGGTCTTAAAATAAACCTTTAATTCAACCATATTAGGGTATAAAATCATCATAATTCAATGACAAACATGATAACAAGGTTAAAAGAATCACTACATCACAATTCAATACTAGTTCATAGCTTATGACAAGATACTTAGGTCAAACTCACAACATACTTCATAACCTAGATGACTTCTAAAGAACTAGAATTAAAGTACTATAAATAACCCTAATTAATTCATGATTTGTATAACAAAATCATCTAGTAGTAATTCAACCAATAACCAAGTCAATTGAACCAATATAACATAATTCATATCAAGTTCATAGCGTAGGGTTAAGGGGTAAAGATCATCTTCTACAAACTAGAACAAAACATCAAGATATATCCTAATTAAGTTAGAATACATGTTAATATATTCATAATATCAAAAAAATCATAAACAAATCAATTCATAACGTATATTTTGAGATTGGAAAAGACCCACTTGAAAACCCAATTTTGAAAATCAATTTGATGGAACCCTTTGAAGAAAGAGGTCTCAAAGGTGAAAGAGATCCCATACCTTGATAATTCATGAATATTAATGGAGAAAATTAAATATTTGCATCCCTTAAACCCTCCCCTAGATTGGTATTTAATGGAGTTCTTCACTAGAGAGAGAAAGAAGAGAGAAGGAAAAGAGTTTGGGTTTGAGAGTCATGAGAGCTTAGGTTAGTTTAATGGGGTTGGGGTATTTATATGGGTTTTAATTAACTTAATTAGGCTTTTTTTAACCACTAATTAAAGACCTAACCCCATAATTAAATAATTGGAATTAATTAAAAATGTGCAGTGAAAACAGGCCTTACAGACGACACCACGATCGATGGATCGTGGGTCAATCTACGGCCAGCCCCCTTTTCATGTTGCACATTCGTTGTTTGATTCAGAGACTATGTAACATAGGAACTTAAAAGATTTGGCTAAGTATTGGTCGACGGATGGAATCGATGCCCCGTCGATCCACTAACGCTAGTTGTTTCGAATCATGGGTGCACACTGCCCAGGCAGTCCTTGACCCCAAAATGAAAGGTCATCCTCAAGGGCCCTTGGTTGGTCCTTAGAGAGTCGTACCCAGACGTTTCGACCAAGAATCAACTTAAACACATTTTAGACTCCCTTCCACCAATTTTCATCATTTTCCGACTAATAATATCTAGTCAAATAGGCTAATGCACACTTATACCTTATTGAACTAGTTTCTGGACGTTCATGGACATTTTGGTTTCTAGACTTCATAAATGACTTATTTTTATCAAAATAGACCTTAAAATAGTGTCTAAACCTTATGAAACTTATGTTAGGCTCTAGAACATGTCTTGGATTTTCGAAGTGTTACACCACTAGTTGTGTCAGCTATGTCCAGAGCGATCATTTTATAAGAGAGTATCCTAAGGAAAAGCAGAGAAATGGAAATTAGAGATATATATCCTAGTGTTCTTCAATTGCTTCATCAAATAGAACTGCATCTAAATGAGCTACTTCAGGCGCAGGCAGAAAGGAACTTTTCTTTATGCTCACTAGTCACCGAGAGCAAGAGGATTCGCCAGATGTTGTCACTGGCATGATCCAAGTCTTTAGTTTTGATGTTCTTCATGACCCACTTCTTGAGAATTTTGGTGTTTCTACACCTATTGGTGAATATATTCTAGTAGAGAAAGTCAATCGTGATTGTACCTTTTCCGCCAATCACAAGAGTACCATGACTAACTTAGTTTAGTTTGACATGGCAGTTTTGATGTCATTCTAGGTATATATTGTCTTCATGCCAGTTATGTATTAATAGATTGTAAAACTCGAGTAGTCAAGTTTAAATTTCCAATGAATCAGTTATATAGTTAAATAGTAGTTCAGCAGTGTCTAAGAGTCGTTTTAGTTCATACCTTATGGAAAGGAAGTTAGTTTCTAAGGGGTGCGTTCATCACTTGATTCGAGTTAAGGACTCTAGTCTTGAGATACCTCCTATTTAGTTAGTGTCAATAGTAAAAGAGTTTTCAGAAGTCTTTCCAGATGATCTTCGCAAAGTCCCTCATGAGAGCGAGATAGACTCCGTGTAAGATTTCGTAATTCGAGATAGCTAAGAAGAATATAAGAATTTAAAATAGTCATTTTTGGAGTTTAATTGGGGTAAATATAGATTTTAGTCAGTTTCACAACAGTTAACTTCATGCTAGGGCTTGGACAAAAGAGAAAGGAAAAGAAGAAGAAAGAACTTCAAGATTCGCCGAGATTAACTTGTGGATTTCGTCGGGGGTGATCCAAATAAAGTATGTGAGATAACATAGCATTGGGTTAATTTTCCCACACACCAATCATGATTTATTTCAGCGAATTTAAGTTCTTGAAAGCTTAGAAATTGAGTTTGTTGATGGGTTTGATGAAGTTATATTAATTCCTTGATTTGTTGAAATCGCTGAAGTGTTGTGTAAATCGAATCCATGAAATTAGGTTGATTTTAAGTAGAATCTGGTGTACTTTTAACACTTAATCGATTCTAAGTGTTCGGGGAAAGAACCCATAGAGTTTAGAGGTTTTAGAGCTCAAAAACGAAGAAGAAATTCCGTCGAACGATATTTGACATCAGTTACGCGTGCACTCCCACCTCCCACATCTGAAAATTTCTTCTTCGCATCGCAGAGCTGACACGAGGTGTTTTTCCTTAAAAGTCGTTCTCAAAACCAAATTTTAAGAGCCTCTTCGTATCGCAGACCCAACTTTAAATATTGATTTTCGGTCTTTCATCATGTTTAGCTATCTAAAATCATTCATAAACATCATGAGATCGTTTTAATCATAATTCATAATCCTTGAATGCATTATTCAATTCAATGATCAGTTAAGGGTCAAGTTAAGAGTAGTTAAGAACAAAAGTCAAGAGAAGTCGAGAGCCAAGTTAAGATAAGTTCTTAAACTTTTAAGAAGTCTTCCACAAATATTTTAACTTGGTCTTAAGACTTATGTTTTAAGTTCAATGAAGAGTAAATTTGAAGTTCTTATCATCAAAGAAGTATATGGAGACTATGCATTCCCAAAGAGATTTAAAATGTTCTCGCATTTAAATAAGAACGGAAACTGAGATTTTCAAAGAGCTTTTGGGCTTGTTTCAGAAAAGAGTAATCACTTTTTAAATGAAGAAAGAGAGCAACTGCGATTTCAAAATAGACTTTGAGTTATGTTTTTGAGAAATAATCTCAAATCACAGAAGAAGTATGTTTTTAATAATAAAAAACAATATAATATATTATTTTTGTGAGTAGTATTGAGCACCGATATGGGGAAGAGTTTAATCAACTATCAGCCCCCATAAACCATGTAGTCCTCATGGGTAGAAAAGGGTCATACTTTTTTGTTGAATCCTTTTCATATAGTTTAGTGGATCAACTTAGTGGTTCAAGTCTTATACCTTTGTCCAGGTATAGAATGCACTGACAGCGTGAGGTACATCACTGTATCATCACTCACTACAACAACAAGGTACTTTAGCGACAATAAGTCAATTACAGCTAATTAATTCTTTAAGCTTAAATATTAGTGGTACATAAATTATAGCCGGTTAAAATATATTTTACTGACAATACATTTTAATTTGCCACTAAAAATCCTTTATTGAACACAACTTTTTAACATTCTATCCTTCCCTCCAATTTTTTCTATTATAATAAATTATTCCCGCTAGAAAGAGAAACCTTAATCACTTCAAAGAGGACAATTCTATTTAGCTGCAAATCAAGACGATAGTAAAAAAGTAAAAACCCTTCCAATATGCTATAGAAGACGATCTTTGAAGTTGCTTCTGCCACTAGAAAATATCTTCATATTGCTGCAATCAGCATGTAACTTGACCTATTGCCGACGACTCATCATCCATGAATTAATTCTCTGTGTTCTTCTCTTTTTCCTTTTATTTTCTTATTATGATTTTTTATTGCTGTAACTGCTACTACTTTTGGTTAGTTTTCTTTGAATAATTGCGGGTTTCTATTAATTATAAAATTTCACATGAAATAAATTGGGAACATGTCGTGCCATAGAAAATGGATTCTTTATGAGCTTGTTTGGAGAAAATTATATGAAGCTCTCTGATGTACTCATGAGTCTCATGGATTAGTCAATGGAATATTGGATTATCTAGACTCTAGGCTATTCAGCAAAAATCGTGTTTAAATCCAACAAGGTAGATATAGAGGAGATCAAATAATCATTGAATATATTTGCAATCTATTACAAATATTATAGAAAAGGCTTATTTCAACATGTGTGGTTCTTGTCAATTTTAAAAAAGTTAAAGGTTAAATTAGTCAATACATACAATATCATACATAGGTGGCATAAGATGGGTATACAATATCAAACGTGTGCTCTGCATATTACTACATCTGCCAACATTGACACCCTCTGTATATGTGAAGTTTTTATACATTGATTATATCTCCTTCAACAGTCCATAATTCTCTCACAGATTTTTAGTTGCATGTTTATAATGGAGTTTCAACAGCTGCACATCTTCTTCTTTCATGAGATTTAATTCATAAAGACTTCTATTGAAAAACAAAGTGCCATCAATTGGATCAAAATCGTGTACCTGTAGATTATTAGCAAACACAAGTGAGCAGGTAAGTGATGCATTCATCTAATTATTTCAATAAAATTTCTCATTGTTTAATATTGTCTTTGATTCCTGTTTGACACAATAATTATCAATTTGCAGTTGAGATTGAAGTTTACGTATTAAATAATGGACTATTATGTGTAGATCAATGTTTTAGAATTTGACATAATGGAGATGATGAGAAAAACGAGTTGTTATGGTATTTGTAAGGATATATTTAAGTTATAAGATACTTCCTCCGTCCAAAATTGTTTGTCATGTTGCGTTTATCGAAAGTCAATTTGACTAATTTTCAAAGGTAATTAGATCACATAATTAAGAGTTTTGCATTGGAAGAGATAGATTATTGTTTTATAAAATAATTGGGTTGTGCACAATATATTATTGAAGACAGTGACGGAGCTACAAATTTCACGAAGGGTGTCCAAGTGAACCTGCTCTTCTTAAAAAGTGATTTTTTTTTGCAACTAGTGAGATTCGAACATGCAAACACTTTAAATTCTTACTCTTTCAGGGCGCCTAAAATAACTAGGTCACATCATATTGTTGTGTCAAGGGTGTCCAAAATATGTTATTTAGTCACTGTGTGAGGTTTTACCTGCGTTATTGCATGAAAAATCTTTTCAAAGTTGTTATTTTGTCATTTCTTATATAATGCAATTGAAGGTTGTTGTTGCCTTTGCTTGAAAAATGAGACAAAAAAAGAAATGAATCGAGCTCCCATGAATAACCTTTGTAGCTGAGTTGTTGGCTACTTGAACTTTCACATAATTGGTGTGGTGAAGGTTCGATTTCAAAGACAGTTCCCATTTCCTTTTAAAGGAAGAAAGAAGATCTGAACTCTCATAGTTTGGCTGTCACGAGAATTGCTATAGTTGATGGGAATTGTGAGAAAGCTGCTACATTAGATTACACAAAAAGACCTTACCGATAACCTTTTAATAAATCAATGAAAGACCTTATCAATAACCTTTTAATAAATCAAAGAATTGAGTTTTTTAATGGCGACTTTAGGAACTGAAAAACAACTTATTGAAAGGTGGAATCAAACTTGACTTTATTTCTCTTATATTCATCTTTATTGGTTAAATGTGTTCTTTAGCTTTAACTTGCACCTTTTATCTTTGGATCTATTTGCTTATTTTTTTTACTTATGCTTTACTCTATATACCGAATTTTTTTTTATATTTTATGTTTTTAGGAATAATAAATTTCTATCTTGTTCATCTAATGTAACAGGGCAAGTCGGAGATCACAACAAATAAGACTATATCCTGGCTGACCTCCAATTTGATTCATAGCATTGTGTTAATATGTAAATATAAAATACATAGATATCGTTAAATTTATGGATATAAATTTAAATATATTGTTGACTTTTGAATTAGTATTATGCTTATTTTTTAAAAATAAAACCGACTTTAAAGAGTCATTTTTTGTAAGGTATAAAATATAACAATTTCAGAATAAAATGTAAGATTATTTTATTTCATGTTTAGTAGGAGATATTAGGTAGTAATTGTCTTATTTATTTCATAAGTTTTGTCATGGTAATAAAATATATAATAACTTATGTATTGTAAGTTAATTTATCTCGAGATTAATTATTTATGATAACTTTTTTCCAGTCAAATAATTCTAGCTTCAAATCTCCATTATGTTGGGCTTATATTGGGCCCGTGCTTGCGCGGGCTAATCTCTACCTAGTTATGATTAGAAATGTATTGCTAATAGCATTTGATGACACATCCTTGTCTATCCAAATATGTATAATTTTTGTGTAGGAAAGTTGTGATATTCTATCACTTCACATTGATTTAATTTTGCTATATTCATATTTGAAGACAGGTACTCCCAATAATGATAGGTACCTTTTGTTACTTCGTTATAACTTTCTACTTCTGAAGGCAAGTTTTTATTATTTTTTTTATACGTTGTATTTTGTATGTTAATTCATTCAACGGAATGCGTCTGGGTTATGCATCTAGCTTTAATATTTCTTCTTCCTAGAGTTGATCAAGGGAAACTACATAGAGTCATTACGGTCAAGAAACAAGTTTAGGAATAATCTTAGGGGTATTAATTTACTGTATCAGAGAATCTAGGTGTATATGATGTTAGTATTTACAATTCTACTTATTTTTTAATACTATGATGTATGTGATTGTTATTTGGAAAATATGGAGTATTATACTTCACGCATTATCCCTCTCTTAATTATCTGAAGCACATATTAGAGTAAGCTTAGTATGACACTTGTTTGATGCAATTATTCACATTTGAAGTTTGATCTAGTTATCACTATTGATGATTTAGTTATTTTTAAGTTGTGTAAGTTTCTAATAAAGGTTACTAGATTTAAGTGTTATAATTTTTTTAATATGTTATTAAACAACTATACTAAAAGAAATGATAACCTTTGTAGGAAAAAGGTCTTCTAAAGAGGCAGTTATAAAACATTAGTTTGAGAATAAGTAGTGTGACAATAGATCCTGTCAAATAATATAACAAAGCTATATAGAATACTCTTATCTTTTTACGAAAAATCATTTGCTCAAGAAGTAAAAAAGAATTGCTATAAAATGTTACATAATGTTGTTGGAAGTTCCACCAAAATTACATAATGCTACTGAAAAAGCTTCATCTTACGATATTATTTTTTTTATCATAATATACTGTGATAGTACTCCTTCTTTGAATTGTGCTCAGAGTGTTGTGGATTAATCTGTAGACTATTGCAGTTTGGTACCCTTTTGATAAATTGGAGCCTTGTGCAAACTATTCTATTGACAAATATTGCTTTCATGAACTAATATAAATATCAATCATTGATGCTTTTACCCTTTGATTTCTTGCTTTTGGAGCATATTAGGCCATTCCAATTTTAGAAATGGTATGATTTATTTCATTTTCTTACTTTTTTTTTAGTTTATAGGAGGTGTTATCTTTACCAAATTTGTTATGGAAGGTAACATTTTATTTTACATTTTATTTTATGTGAGAAGAGTAAATAAAACAATTTGAATTTTTTATATAGAAGTATGTATGCTTTTTTTTGGTTGCTTGAACGGGTAAAACCTGTTTTTAGCAGGAAAAAATAACGGTAAATGGCCCCCCTTAAGAAAAGCTGATAAAAATATTGCAGGTGATGTAGATACATGTGTGTTAAGTGTTGTAACTGTTAGGTTGTGGAGCCTGATTAATATATATAACTGTTTACGCGGTTTAATATAAATAAACCCCACCGCCGTGTAAGTTTACTCACGGGGTGTTACCACGAAATATTGATTTCTCTCTTTCTCTCTCTAGATCTGTCATCTCATTCTCTCTAAAGTTTTTGTGTTCTTTATTCATCAAGTGTGTGTGTTGATTCGATCCTAACAACTGGTATCAGAGCTAAGGAGATTCAACACGATCACTGAAGATGGATAGTTCGAAGCTTGGAATCGAGAAGTTTGATGGATCCAATTTCAGTTTCTGGAAGATGCAGATCAAACGTGATTTGTTGGAACTGTGGAGAAAAAGGGAACTTTCGGACGAGCTGTACAAAGCCAAAGAAGAAACAGAATCAGAAATTTGGAGATGACAATGATTCTGTAAATTCAGCAGAGGACATTGGGGATGCTCTAATCCTTAATGTGAACAGCCCGGTTGAATCATGGATTTTGGATTCTGGTGCATCTTTCCATTCGTCTCCATGCAAGGAGTTGTTCCAAAATTTGAAATCTGGAAATTTTGGAAGTTATATCTTGCTGACGATAAAGCCTTAGACATTGAAGGAGAGGGTGATGTTTGCATAAAGACAACCTAGGGAAATCAGTGGACATTGGAGGATGTCAGATATATTCCTGGGATCAAGAAAAATCTGATCTTTGTTGGTCATTTGGATAGCACGGGATATGAAGCAGAGTTTGGGAAAGGTTCGTGGAAGATTGTGAAAGCTGCTATGGTAGTAGCTCGTGACACCAAATCTGGAACCTTGTACACCACTGCAGGGTATATTAACATGGTCGTTGTTGCTGAAGGTGCTTCCGGTTCATGTCTGTGGCAACAGAATTGGACACATGAGTGTTAAAGGAATGAAGATGCTGGTTGCAAAAGGAGCATTAGAGGGTTTGAAGTCTGTTGATATGGGTCTTTGCGTGAGCTGTGTTATGGGCAAACACAAAAGAATAAGCTTCACAAAGACTCCTAGAGAGCCAAAGAAAGTGCGGTTGGAAATGGTCCATACAGATGTTTGGGGACCATCTCTAGTATCATCACTTGGAGGATCCAGATTCTATGTTACCTTCATTGATGATTCCAGCAGGAAGGTATGGGTTTACATCTTGAAGCATAAGTCGGATATGTTTGCAACTTTCAAGAAGTGGAAAGCTGAAGTTGAGAATCAGACCGGTTTTAAAGTCAAATGGATAAGGTCTGATAATGGAGGACAATATGACAAATCAGAGTACAAGGCATTCTGTGCAGCTGAAGGAATTAGATTTATGAGAACAGTTCTTGGTAAGGCAAGGTAGAATGGAATTGCTGAGAGGATGAATAAAACATTGAATGAGCGTGCAAGGAGTATGAGGATACACTTTGGGCTGCCCAAAACATTTAGGACGGGTGCTGTGAGCACAACAGCATACTTGATCAACGGGGGACCATCAGTTCCTTTAGGGTTCAAGATTCCAGAGGAGGTGTGGACAGGAAAAGAACTCAAGTACCCACACTTGAGGACTTTTGGTTGCACTGCTTATGTTCATGTTGATCCAGAAAAGAGAGACAAGCTTGATGACAAGGCTGTGAAGTGTTACTTCATAGGCTATTCTTCTGATTTGTTTAGTTACAGGTTTTGGGATGACAAGAACAGAAAGATCCTGAGACATTGTGACGTGACATTTGATGAGTCTGTCCTGTACTAGGACAGAGAGCAGAAAGTTCTAGAGATTACAAAGCAAGTGGGAGTTGAGGTTGAGTTGGAGAAGAGTAACCCCAGAGATGTCGAAGCAGATACTCAACCAACTCCTACTGAAGAATCTGAAGTGGAGCATGTTACTTCTAAGCAGGTGTTAAGGAGATCATCCAGATCCATCAGGGCACCAGATAGGTATTCACCTTCATTACACTATCTATTGCTGACTGATGAGGGGGAACCAGAGTCTTTTGATGAGGCCCTACAGGTGGAGGATTCGATCAAGTGGGAGGAAGCCATGGATGATGAGATGAGGTCACTTGAGAAGAATGACACATGTGTGTTGACTGAGTTACCTGCAGGGAAGAGAACTTTGCTGAACAAGTGGGTGTTCAGAATCAAGACTGAACCAGATGGCAAAAGAAGGTTCAAGGCTCGTTTAGTGGTTAAAGGATATTCACAAAGGAAAGGTATTTATTATGCTGAAATATTCTCTTTTGTTGTGAAGTTAACCTCTATTAAAATTTTGTTGAGTATTGTTGCTTCGGAGAATTTGCATCTAGAGCAAATGGATGTAAAAACAACGTTTTTACATGGAGATCTGGACAAAGAGATCTATATGCACCAACCAGAATGATTTGTGGTTCCAGGCAAGGAACACATGGTGTGAAAGCTCACCAGGAGCTTGTAAAAACTAAAGCAAGCACCAAGGCAATGGTACAAGAAGTTTGACTCCTTCATGACCAAGAGTGGATTCTGCAAAGCTGAAAAAGGATCGGTATTGTTAACTCAAGAAATACACTGATTCATATGTCTTTCTACTCTTGTATGTGGATGATATATTGATTGCAGGATCTAGTATGAGGAAGATTAACAATCTGAAGACAAGGTTGTCTACAGTGTTTGAGATGAAAGATTTGGGTCCATTGAAGCAGATTTTGGGGATGAGGATTTCTCGGGATAGATTTTCTTGAACTTTAAATCTATCTCAGGAGTTGTACATTGAGAAGGTGCTGAGCAGATTCAGGGTTAATGATGTTAAACCCAGGACTACTCCATTGGCAAATCATTATAAATTGTCAAAGGAGCAGTCACCCAAGACTGCCAAGGAGCGTGATCATATGGCACTTGTTCCATATGCTTCAACAGTTGGGAGTTTGATGTATGCTATGGTCTGCACTAGACCTGATATAACACATGCAGTGGGAGTCGTTAGCAGGTACATGGCGAACCCGGGGAAAGAACATTGGGAAGTTGTGAAGTGGTTTCTGAGATATCTGAGAGGTACATCTAGTACTTCACTTTGTTTTGGCAATGGCAAGATGACTCTACAGGGTTTTGTGGATGCTGATCTTGGTGGGGATGTGGACTCGAGCAAGAGTACATCCGGGTACATTTACACCATAGGTGGAAGAGCAGTGAGTTTGATGTCCAGGCTTAAGAAGTGTGTTTCTCTTTCATCTAATGAAGCTGAGTATGTGGCAATAGCTGAAGCTGGGAAAGAAATGATATGGATGAAAGATTATCTGGAAGAATTGGGCAAGAAGCAGAGCGAGAAGATTCTTTACTCAGATAGCCAGAGTGACATACAGTTGTTGAAAAATCCAGTCTATCATTCGAAGACAAAACACATCAGAAGGCGATACCATTTCATTAACAGAGCAGTGGAGGATGGTGATATGTGCTTGGAAAAGATAGAGGGTGCAAAGAACCCGACAGACATGTTGACGAAATGTGTTGATGTTGGGAAACTGGGTTATGCAAAACCTCGGTTGATCTTCTGTAGTTGTTGCTACAGATGTTGCGGTGCGGTAAAGATGTTGATGATGAAGAGATTTTTTTTTGAGAATGTATTTTTTGGATGACTGAATCAGTCTCCAAGTGGGACAATTGTTAGGTTGTGGAGCCTGATTAATATATATAACTATTTATTCTCCATTTGTTCTCTGTAACAAAAAATACTCTGATTTATTAATATAAATATACCCGACCGCCGTGGAAGTTTATCCACGGGGGTGTTCAACGAAATATTGAATTCTCTCTTTCTCTCTCTAGATCTCTCATATCATTCTCTCTAAAGTTCTTGTGTTCTTTATTTATCAAGTGTGTGTGTGTGGATTCGATCCTAACAGTAACTTCAGTTGGAATCATTATTTTCCACAAGGCTTTAATGATGAACTATAGATTTTTCTTTGGTATATTTCTCGTTGATATTCCATCATATTCCCTATGTTGATTATGATTTATTAATTTCTATTATCTGGAATAACTTGACACTAAGGTCTATAGAAAAATATAGTTTTATGGGATACTTGGATGCACTAAAATCTATAGGAGAAGATGACAATTTGATGGGATACATAGATTGAAGAACCGACAAGCAAAACACATGCTTCGTTACACTGAAGCTCAAAATTCACAGGAGATACAAAAAAATTCTTAGCAAATATGAATCAATACATATAGTATTCAACAACACTGTAAACAAACTTCCCTATGAAGTAAAACTCTAAGACAAACTTGGAGCTAAGAAGGTTTTCTAGTTTGTTGATGATGAAAATTTCACATTACTATACATTTTTCTCAGTCGTTTTGTTATATTGAAGGAAAGTTAGACATTCTGATAGTCTATATAAAAAATTTAAGAACAAGAAAAAATGAGAAATAGAAGTTCTTCAAACACTGAATGTGCTAGTCACTAACATAGAGTATATGCATGAGATTAAAATTCTAAATTAGCTTCCTCTTCTTAGTCTAGTGTGTTGAGATAAATAGACAACTATCATACAAATAATCAAGTCATGTGGATAGTCTTATTAATGAATTTGTTGGGAAATTCTTCTTGACTGGCAGATAGTAGTTACAAAAGATCATCTAGTTAATCATAACATATTTTGAGAATGAAATTTAGTTTGAATATTTTAGCTTTGAACTATGAAATACTTGTTTGATATGGTGTAACCAAGATCAAAATGAGGAATTGTAGTTTTTTAAAGTAGGTATTTACTAGAGTCACTCGACAGAATTGAGATGAGCGGATGTCGCCCTGCAAACACCAAATGTGAACTTTTTGTCTGAGATAGAACCTATCCATTTGTGTTTGGAGAAGCTTTAGTAATTTATTGTCACATGAAGGAGAAAAAAAGAATGTATTCCTCCAATTTATTGTTGAATCTCTATGCAAGATTTGTCGGGAACAATTAAATTTGACATCTTAATTCTCAAAACAGCTCCCTTATTTTTGCAAAGTGCACTAATATAATTTTCACAAGCCAAAATTTTTTGTTTTGCCTCTTGTAT
Source organism: Solanum pennellii (assembly GCF_001406875.1). Classification (NCBI taxonomy): domain Eukaryota; kingdom Viridiplantae; phylum Streptophyta; class Magnoliopsida; order Solanales; family Solanaceae; genus Solanum; species Solanum pennellii. The sequence continues at coordinate 6,985,747 of NC_028642.1, forward strand.
TGTCTTTTGCCTTCTTTGTGCTCATTGTTTTTTGACGTTATAAATTTAATAACACTTAGTGTCATTTCATTGATAATAAACAACACTATATTCTAGATAATAACATCTCTGGGCTGAAATTTGTTAAAAGTTTGGGCTAAATTTCTCAATTCCCAATATTCCTAAATTAGCTCATTTATTGAAACCAAGTCAGCAAAGAAAATGATTTTAATTTGTTAACAATTTTAGGATGAAATTTCTCTGTCACATTAAGCATTTGACATGGATTTGTTAACTGAAATTTCATGATTTATTACATTCTATTTTAAATGTTATCTGATGACACAATTGTATAATTAGTTCAGGTTATACAACTTAATGTTCGAAAATGCATCATTTGGCCCGATAAACTTCAAGAGTTATAGAAATGCAGCGGTTGATCATATCCCTAAAACATTAGTCATCATTTAGTTCAAACAATATATATTTTTAAGGTGCGACTACATTGATATAATTTAATAGTACTTTGTTTGTTAAACTTAAAGAGATATATTATGTTTATAAGAACTAATAATGATATGTTCTAATATTTAGAAAACTTTGTTGCTACTTGAAGGAATATTGATTGTATTCAAGTGCTAAGGGAATACATGGGAGATATATATAGGAGATATAGGAAGGAGTACTAATCCTAATAGGACTAGAATTAAGGAGTACTAATCCTAATAGGACTAGGATTAGTACACAGTAAATACTAATATTATTTTATACTATTTATTTAATACTATCTGTTATTATCCCCCCTCAAGCTGAGCTGAGCGGAAGCGAACGGAAGCTTGGAACTGAGGTAATCGTGCTGTCGGCTCGGGAGAGGCTTGGTGAGAATATCAGCCGGTTGTTCTTCAGTGGGTACATACTGCACAGTCATGGTGCCGGCCTGAACTTCATCGCGAACAAAGAGACAATCGGTATCAACATGCTTCATTCTGGTGTGTAGGACGGAATTCTTGGCCACACAGATGGTTGATTTGTTGTCACAATAGAGAGCAGGAACAGTGTGAGTGGCGCGGAGTTCGCGAAGAATATATGTGACCCACATGGTCTCAGCAGCAAGAAGAGCAAGGGCGCGGTATTCAGCTTCAGTCGAGGACCGAGAGACCTTGGGTTGTTTTTTTGTACACCAGGAGATCAGGTTCGGCCCCAAAAAAACGAGAAACCCCGATGTAGATTTTCTGTCATTTTTATCATTCGCCCAATCTGAATCTGAGAAACCCCGAAGCTCCAAGTCCCCGGGTCGAATGAGTAAACCACGACCAAGAGTGCCAAAAATGTACCTGAGAATGCGTTTTAGACAATGGTAATCATGTTCACTTGGTTGATGCATGCGCTGAGCAACTCGGTTGACAGCAAACTGGATGTCAGGACGGGTAATGGCCAGATACTGTAGAGCCCCAATGAGGCTGCGGAAGTGGGTGATATCGGCAAAGGGGGTGTCGGCTCCATTCGTAGACGAAGAGACTGCCATCGGTGTTGGTTGACTGGTGCATTTTTCCAGTCCAGCTTTCTGCAACAGATCTCGAGCATATTTTGACTGATGAAGAAACAAGCCGCTGCCTGTCCGAGAAACCTCCATTCCCAGAAAATAATGTAACGGGCCAAGGTCCTTCATTTTGAAGGTAGTATGCATAGCTCGAGTGACATCCTGAATGAGAGCTGCAGTAGAGCCTGTAATAATGATATCATCTACATAGACAAGAAGAATGACTGTACCGTGTGCTGAATGTCGAGTAAACAGACTCGTGTCGTGTACGCAACACGTGAAGCCGAGTCCCTGGAGGAACGTTTTCAGACGTGTGTACCAAGCACGGGGGGCTTGCTTGAGCCCATACAGAGACTTCTGGAGTTTGCAAACATGTTGAGGGAAGCGGGGATCAACATAGCCCGGTGGTTGCGTCATGTAGATAGTTTCATCAAGCATGCCATGAAGAAAAGCATTGGAAACATCCAACTGATTGATGAGCCAATTGTTGCGCACGGCGAGTGACAGTACCAGGCGAATGGTTTCCTGCCGAATAACAGGACTGAATGTCTCGGAGTAATCAAGCCCATACTCCTGATTGTAGCCTTTAGCAACCAAACGAGCCTTGTACCTGGAAATACTGCCATCCGCATTGTGTTTAATTTTGTACACCCATTTACAGCCCACTGGGTGCCGCCCATGGGGCTTAGGTACAAGAACCCAAGTTTTCTGATCAGTCAAAGCCTTAAACTCGTCATCCATAGCATGACGCCAATAAGCATTTTTTGAGGCAACAGAGTAGGTTGTTGGTTCACTATCGGGAAGGGGTGTATTTGGTAGTATGGTAGCCTGAAAGGTTTTGGGTTTAAAGATACCGGCTTTGCCACGGGTTAACATGGGATGAGTATTGGGGGGTGGCACGGGCGGTGGTGATTCGGGGGTGGCCGGGAAGGACCCAAAACGGATCGGGCTGGAGATGTTGTGGGTATGGGGTGGTTCGGGTTGGTTGTGAGTGTGGGTGGTGGTTGCGGGTGTATTGTGGGTGACGGTCGAAGGGGTGATGAGGGGTGGTTGGGTAGTGGGTGGAGGTGTGGGGGAAGGTGGTGAGGGACCCTGTGAGTATGTTGGAAAAAGGGGAAGGACGCCAATGAATGATGTATTTGTGGAGGAGGAAATAGACTCGTAGGGAAACTCATTTTCGACAAATTTGACATGACGAGATATGTAGACTTTATGAGTTTGTGGGTCAAGACAGCGATAACCCTTGGAGGTAGGATGATAGCCCAAAAAAATACAAGGACGGGATCGGGGTTGTAATTTGTGAGTAATATGAGGGCGTAGCCAAGGGTAGGCAAGACACCCAAAGACGCGGAGGTTGGTATAATTGGGAAGTTCTTGGTAAAGGAGTTGATAGGGTGATTTGTTGGAGAGGGTGTGACTGGGCATTCTGTTAATGAGGTAGTTTGCGGTGGCTAGAGCTTCTACCCAAAAGGAGACAGGGAGATGAGATTGATGTAGAAGAGTAACCACCGTTTCAATGAGATGGCGATGCTTACGCTCAGCCACCCCATTCTGTTCGGGAGTGTATGGACAGGAGGTTTGATGTATAATTCCCAGGGATTGCAGAAACTGGCCAAAGATGTTATTGACATATTCCTTTCCATTGTCACTTCGAAAAAGTTTAACATGAGAATTGAATTGTGTTTTGACCATTTTTTCAAAAGTGACAAAGGTGGTGTATGCCTGTGATTTGTGTTTTAGTGGGTACAACCAAGTGTATTTTGTAAAATCATCCACAAAACAAATATAATAGCGAAAACCAGCAAATGAAGGAACAGCAGTAGGACCCCATAGGTCAGAATGAATAAGTTGAAAAGGTGCAGTTGTACGCTTCTCAGATAAAGTAAAAGGTAATTTATGAGATTTAGCAATTGAACAGGAGTCACAATTGTTTACATGAATGGAAGAAAAACCTAATTGAGACATTAAAGAATTTATTATTTGAGTAGACGGGTGACCCAGACGACTGTGCCACAACAGACTGTGGCCATCAGCCGAAAGAGCCACCGGAGCCACAGGAACGCTTTCTGAAACTGGGTGGGCAGACGAACTTGTGCCAGGAAGAACGTACAGACCATGCTCACAGGGGCCCTGAAAAATCACCCTCTTGGTAGTATTGTCTAGGATCTGAAAATCATTAGAGGTGAACAAGAGTGAGCAATTATTGTCTTTTGTGAATTGGTGAACTGAAAGGAGATTGGATTTAATAGAAGGGACGTGGGTAAGGTTACCTAGGTGAAAGATAGCGGTGGGGGTTTTAATGGTACCCGTGCCAGTGTGAGAAATATTAAGGGACTCACCGTTGCCAACAGTAATACCATTGGAGCCATGATATGGATTTGGAGCGTTAAGCTTGGATAGATCAGAAGTAACGTGCATGTTGGCCCCAGTATCCAACAGCCATTCAGAGGAAGGGCCGGCTTGAGATGCATAATTGGCACGGTTATCACTATTTCGGCTCTCCTCATACCGAAACCAGCAACGAACAGCGGTGTGTCCTGTTTTCTGACAGATTTGACAAGTTGGACGATCCCGCTCGTAAGTGCCCTGCCCGCCGCTGGAAGATGACTGCCCGCCGCTGCCGAAGGAGTGCAGGCTGTTGTTGCTGCCGTGCTGCTGACCGTCGTACGGCGGACGACTGCCCTGCCGACCGCCGCGCCCGCGGCCTCCGCTGTTTCTGCCGTAGCCGCCGCGGCTCCCCTGCCGGCCGCCACCACGCCCCCCGCGATAGTTCTGGCTTGCGGTGAGGGCGGTGGCCGGCTCCATAACAGCGGCTTCTCGGAGAAGAAGTTTGCTCTCCAGATCCACGTTGATTTCTTCACTTTTTAGCCACGAGGAGAGAGTAGCCAGGTCAACGGGCGTTGGACTGATGCGAACCGCCTGTTTAATGGAGGAGTAAGCTGATGGGAGCCCCCGAACGACGCACATGACGAGATCTTTTTCGGGAATGATTTCGTTCACGGTGTCGAGGGCTGTGATGATGGTGGAGACCTCGTCTAAATACTCCGCCATAGTTTTCGTGCCTTTGGTAATTGTGTGGAGACGATCACGCAATTGAAAAATATGAGAGTGGGAAATTGATGCATAGCGTGTTGCGAGGGCCGTCCACAGGGCTGAAGCAGTTGTGTAGGATCGGACGTGTTTCTGAACCGTGGGAGAGATGACCGCAATCAAACATGATCGGATCTGGCCATCCACGGCTTTCCAGGCGGCATGGGCCGGATTGGTTTTTTCTGATTTGTCCGTGGCGGTGATGACTGCCGGCGGCGGTTCTGTGCTTCCATCGACGTATTTGAGAAGGTAATTGGCCTCAAGGGCTGTAAGAACGGTGATTTTCCATGTAGGGTAATTTATGTCTGATAATTTTTCGGGAATCAGGGCATGAAGATGCCTGAGAAGGAGTTTAACGCCAGAAGGAAGTGAATCGAGAGGATCCACCTCGGTTGTCATGGCTGCCGCCGCCCAAGAGAAGAGAGGGAACGATCGGTGCCCTAAAGAGAGAAAAAAACAACCTAGAGAAAAGAAGATCTAGGTTTTCTGGCTCTTGATACCATGAAGGAATATTGATTGTATTCAAATGTTAAGGGAATACATGGGAGATATATATAGGAGATATATGAAGGAGTACTAATCCTAATAGGACTAGGATTAAGGAGTACTAATCCTAATAGGACTAGGATTAGTACACAGTAAATACTAATATTATTTTATACTATTTATTTAATACTATCTGTTATTACTACTAAAAGCTTTGTTACTAATAATTTAATTGTATTTATTGGAAAATTAGACCATTTTCTGGAGGAACACAATAGTCATTATCATATGTGGCGACTTTTAATGGGAGTTAATTAAATGCATGCACCATAAAATTAACCATAAAAATACAAACTGAGACATTAATTGTAGCTATTAAAATTGTCATAAATTATTGTTTTTAAAGATTGTTATTTTTAGCGGAAATTTAATTAAACATTACTTCCACAAAACATGAATACTAAAAAGGCATTATTAGCAATTTTCGAATTGATTTCGCAGCTATAATAATTGCCTCTATACAATTGTCGTAAAAGCTAGTCTTATTTAGCGTCTAAAGAGGATACCTTTACCAATATTTGACTAAATGTTTGCTAAAGTCTTTAGCGGCGCCATAATCAACGACTAAAGTTCAATGGCTAGTAAATATTTTGGTGGCAATATCTATTGTTGCTAAAGGGTTTTTTTTATTGCCGCAAGAGATCCTTTTTGTTGTAGTGACTATAACTCTTAGTTGTCGGTTATAGAAACTTTCACAAAAGTAATTGCATGGTTTCTCAAGGGGTTATGCTTTGTATGAATTGGGGTAAGTAAATTTATTCATGCATTGCACAAGTAAACTTTGAAAGGGAGCATGATATGTCTTATATGATATTATGATTAGATGATATTATGACATCATGTTTCAAACAGTTTTCTTTTTTTGTTTATATTGCACTTGTTTTAAACTGCTTTATAATGAAATGAGTTCAGTTAAGCATTCATGAGTTGAGGAGAGCCAAGATAAGTGTTGTGTTTTAGCATTCCAACTCACATACTCGTACATTCAATATACTGATGCCAGTTTGCCTGCACCATATTATGATGCAGTCACAGGTAACAAAGACCAGCATCCAGCGCACTATTAATTCAGTTGAGCACTCCAAAGTCTGTTGGTTAGCTTCCTTGCATTCCGGAGGACTCTTTTATTTGCTTTCAAGTTTAGTTCATTAGGATGTTGTGGAGTTTGTCCCAACATCCATCTCTGCTATTTTTAGAGGCTTCATGGACAGTTAGTTCAGTAGTGTCATGCCCTTTTTCGCGAGTGGCGAAGGGTTTCTCCAATCTAAGCGACGTTATTGATTAAGGATTATTTTTAATTTTTTTTAGATTCTTCACTTGGAATTGAGTTATGATGTTCCAACTAACCTTTTTATTAATTCGTAAATGACTCTTTAGTATGATCTGCGTACTAGAAATTCGGTTATGAATTTCTATTGACTGAAGGAAAGATATTATGCATCCCTCGAGTCCTATGGTTCCAACATGGTCGCTTTTATTGACTTCTACTTAAATTATCATTATTTTGGATATATTTTAGATGCTACAGTCTCACTCATACTTTAATTGTTGAAATTTTATTTGGTCTTAACAAAAGTGCGTAGCCATATTCTTGTTCTTGACAATTAGAGACGTAATTGTCTTCCTTGCATCACACTTATTAAATTTTATATAAAAGTGCTATTGTATGTTAATAAAATATAATTATATTTTTTGGACAATGCATTCTTGATTTTCTTTTAATTGTCTAAAGAAATATGTGTAACCTCATTTTTAATCGATACAGTATTTTTAATGTCTCATACATCTATCCTAATGCTTACCTATACAAAGCTTAAGTGTATTATTTGTGACTAAATTAATTTTATACCATTTATTCATGAATACTATTAACAATTAAAATAAAATCTAAAACCTTAAACAAATAAAAGTTAATTTGTATTTCCAATTTGATATTTACATTTTAAGTATACTTACAAGTTATGAAAAATGGAATTAAAAATAAAAATAAAATGTGTAACTCTTCATCTCTTAATTTTTCTTAAATAAATATCTCTTATTTAAGTTAATTTAACTAAACAAACTATTAGAATATAATTCTTTCAGGCATGGGTTAATTTTGGTTTTATACAAGAGGTATATAATTGATACTTGCCTATAATACAAATGGAAGATAAACGTAGAATATCAAAGGAACATGCGTTCTTATGAGGGAATCAAGATGCTAACAAGAGTAGATAAAACAAATAAAAAATGCTTCAATATTAATGTTAAAATTAAACATACATAAAATTTAAACAACTTTATGACATAGGAATCAAGTAACTATCATATGATCATTAAAATAAAATTATATGATAAAAATAAAATGGTACCTTTTGTGAAAATCAATTCACGAAAAAAAAATAATTCCAACAAAAAACCACGAACTCGAAACCGCAAAAATAAATCTTAAACTTAATTTGTGAGTGAAATAAATATAAAAGTGGTGGGTGTTTTTGATTGCTGATTTTTATTCTGTTGCTCTGTGTCGTGTGTAATAAAATGTGTGCTTTTTGTTGCTGATTTTTGTTTTTTGGTGTTGTGGGTGCATATGTATGCTGTGTTGTTTTTGGAGTACAATTTTTCTTTCTTTTTTTCTCCAAGTGTTAATGTGTATTCTTTGGAATTGTGTCGAGTGTGTATTTTTTGTTCTCTTTTCTGTTGGTGTTTTTGTGTTAATGTAGTAGTAGTAGTATATGGGGGAAGTGGTTGTGTGTTGTACGATTGGTGGGGTATGGTGGTGGTGAGTGAATAAAGTGAGGTGGGTTAGGGTAGTGGGGTAGTTTAAGTTATTATATTAATTAATATAAAAATAATAATAAAAACATTAGATAATTATAAAAACAAAATATTAACTGAATAGATAATAAAATGAAAATTAAGAAATTCTAGTTTATTATTAAACTAAAATTAGAATAAATCATATATTTTTTGTTATTTTCAAATCTTTAAAATAAACTTATTAAAATAAGATTAAACTAAAATATCTAACTTAGACATAAAAGAAACATTTAAGGAATAAAAGATAGTGTAAAATCTTATGTTTGGTTAAAGATTTTGTCTACAAGTAGTGTTTGAATTATCATTCTTATGTTAAAGATTTGGGTTGACAGTTTTGGCCAGGTCGACTGTTTGATCGTTAAAACATTCTCAGTTATTTTATTCTTTAGTTCAGTTAAGTTCATTGATCATTATAGATATGAATCTTGTCTTCCGCTGAGCAAGTAAGTCAGGCCAAGGATTCGCTTGGGGCCAACAATGGTCTTCGAGTGTCAATACCGCCCAGGGTGTAGGCTCGGGGCATGACACTTCGGTATAGACATTCTCTCAGATAATCATTCTATATCTATTCCGAGATATAAAATGGCACCAACAGCGTTGAATGAGATTAAAGATCTCTTAGATAAGATTTTTATTCGACCAAGTATCTTACCTTGGGGCGCTCTGATATTATTTATGAGAAAGAAGGATGGTTCCCTTAGGATGTGTATATATTACCTTAGGTTGAAGAAGGTTAACTTATTGAACATGTATTCTTTTACTAGAATCGATGATTTTTTAGATTAGCTTCTAGGTGCCACCTATTTTTCGAAGATTGACCTTGGGTGTGGCTACCATCAGTTAAAAGTGGGGGAATATGATATTCCAAAGGCAACTTTCTGAACCTGATATGGTCATTATGAGTTTTTGGTCATATGTCCTTTTGTTGAACAAATGCACCAGCAACATTCGTGGACTTTATGAATAAAGTCTTCAAACCTTCTTTAGACATGTTTTTTATCATCTTCATTGATGACATACTAATATATTCAAGGAATGAAAAAGATCATGCTAATCATCTCAAAATAGTTCTCCAGACTTTGAAAGATAGAGAGTTTATGTCAAGTTCTCTAAGTGCGAGTTTTGACTTGAGTCTGTGGCATTCTTAGACCATATTGTACCTGGACAGGGAATTAAAATTGATTCCCAAAAAATTGAGGCACTGCAGAATTGGCCTACACCCTCATATCCAATCGATATTAGGAGTTTTTTAGGTTTAGATGACTATTTCGAAGATCCTTTAAGAGGTTCTCATCTATTTCAAACCCTTTGACCATGTTAACTTAGAAGATAGTTATGTTCCAATGGTCTAAAGCTTGTGAGAAAAGCTTTCAGTGGATGAAAAAAAAAAGGCTGACTACTACTCAGTGTTGACCTTACCAGAAGGTAATCAAGGTTTTGTGGTGTATTGTGATGCATCTAGAGTTGGTTTGGATTGTTTTTTTTTTATGAAGAATGACAGAGTTAGAGCTTATGCCTCTATACAGGTGAAAGTTTATTAGAAACATTATACAACCCATGACTTGAGAATCGGATACTATAGTTTTTCCTTTGAAGATATGGCGTCATTATTTTTATGGTGTCCATGTTGATGTATCCACTAATCACATGAGTCTTCAGTATGTGTTTAGTGATAAAGAGCTTAGAGGAGGTGATTAAAATTACTCTAGTATTATGACATGCGTATTCTTTATAACCTAGGTTAGGCTAATGTTATTGGTGATGCCTTGATCAGGTTATCTATGGAAAGTACCACCCATTTTGAGGAAGGTAAGAAATAGTTATCAAGAGAGGTGCATAGACTTGCAAGGCTAAGAGTTCGACTAATGGATTCCATAGAAGGAGGAGAAGTGGTGGTGAATGGGCATGCGTCATCATTAGTGTCATAAGTAAAAGACAAACAAGAAAAAGATCCCATTTTGCTTGAATTGAAGGCAAGTGTTCATAAAAAAAAGTATTATTGTAATATTCTAGAAAATGTACTTGTCTAGTGAAGAGCCCATTAGGTTTTAAGAATATGTATTGGGGTACATATGCATCCCAATGCCCAATATTGAGTAATATTGGGCATGTTAGAGAATATTGGCTTAAGAGTGTTAGCCAATTTCTATGTATTAACAAGTAATTTAAAATACATTTTTGTTCAAATGCCCCAATCCAAGCTTGTTTAGAATTTTACCTGCAATGAAGACCCTAAGCTAATAGCATTGATTCTTACCACATTAGGTACGAGACATCCAAGTGCCAAGCCTAGGTACCATAGCACATGATCATTTAAACAGTGCTCAAGGACTGTTTAAAATGATCATGTAGATTAAACAGTGCTCAAGGACATAGTGAGGGTCCTTGGACAAGAAATGAGCAGAAACACATGTGCAAGCATATGTAAGAACCGGCCAAGATACAAGCAACCAAGCCCAACCGAATTCGGTTAGGGCGATTAGGGGGCAGAAGCGTGAATGTCTTAATCCACGTGGTAAATAGCTTCCTAAAAAACTCTATGCTCTAACTAACTTACTTACCTAACTAACTAACCTAGGACTAACTGAAATTAACTAACTAGTGTGCCCAAAATCCTAACACCTAACCAGGTGACAGTTGTCGGGTAACTAACTAAAGAAACATCCTAGTACCTAATCTACGATGGTTCAAAGAGGTTGGTTATGGTCCTAGTGACTTAGGGGTACTTTAATAATTAACCTAGGTCATTTAATTAATTAAATTAGCAACTTAATTAATTAATTAAAAATCAAAGTCAAGGTCGAGACCCTTAAAAAAGTTCAGATTTGGCTAAGTCAAACACTCTCCTATTTTTAGTCAATTTAGGAGGGGTGTTTTGGTAATTAGATTTTATTTAATTAAGTAATTAGCCTAAGTTTAATTAGTCAATATTCAGTTCCTAAGACCTACACTCACGTTTATCCATAGAAAACTTCACGATTGCAAAATAGTAAACAAACGAAAGGAAAAACAATGAACAATTCTCCTTAGGCGATTTCAAGATGATTCATCCAGGTTTTTGTGCAAAGTACAAGGTGATCTTCATAGATTCAATTCTACAGTAAGGTATGGGTTTTTTCTCTTGGATTCCTTTCTCGAAGAGTCTTTTCAAAATTTTTGAATTCAAGAATACCGAAACTAGGGTTGTTCCCGAAGAATCACATATTCATCTCCCTAGTTCTCCCTATTTCCGATTCTTGTAGTACGTATAATGTAAATCTCGAGCATGTTTTTGGTATTTGTTGCTAACTGATTATTATATGTAGGTTATGTGATTTATTATGTCGAATGAACCTATATGTTAGATCCGTATGATTAGGGTATTATTTACGTGAGATAATAAATGTTGTAATGCCTACTTGTGTTCGAGAAGATGAAATTGATATAAGTCATTCCTGGAATTGTTCTTACAGGCTAATCAGAGGTTAAAAGTTGGTTGGTTAACATGATGAGGTTACTATAATTAGTTCATGAAATAATTGACTTGGCTAGTGATAATATCATAGTTTGATTTATGCCAATAAATTGGCCAGCAATATTATTTCCAAAATATGTAAAGTCATACCAATCTTAACTCAATGAACTCATAACATAGGGTGCGCCAATAATTGGGACAAGCCCCAACATACCCTATCCACATGAACTTGTCAACCTGATAACTTCCATAAAGAATGGTACAAGACTATCAAATAGTGTTGAATAAGATAAGGTGAGTAATGAAATAACTAAAAGCTATGAGTTATGAAATTGACCTAATATAGAGTGTTAAAGGAAGTGATACATGTCTCACTTATACTTAAACGATTACGTATAAGATACTCACATAAGACGGTGCTAGAAACCGTGAGACAAGTCTCACTCGTACCATGATGATAATGTAAGATTTAAGTTCATATTTATCAAGTACAAAAAAGGGATGACCAGTCATCCATTGAGGTAAGTATACCTCATACTAGAAGCGAGCTTCCATAATGCATGAGTCAGTTCTAAAAGATGTTAAGTATAAGAAATTGAGCAAAGCACCGATAGACTATCAATGAGCTTGTGCAAGCACATGTAAGCCTTATGAGATGAGACTATCACCAAGGTGGATAAGAGTCTCTGAAATCTCCAAGTCTTTGAACTACGTTGCCACCATAGGTACTAACAAGTGGATTTCACATAAGAGTGCTAGGTAGTATTCGGTTTCACTTTGTCTGGTGAAACACCTATTTTCAGTGTGGGGAAGACACTGTATCACATGATCTATGTCGGTTAAATGCTCTAGATTCGGTTTCACTTTAGCCGGTGAACCACCTTTTTTCAGTGTGGGGAAGACACTGGATATCATGTTAACTCACATGATCTAGGTTCACTTTAGCCGGAGAATCACCTCTTTTCAGTGTGGGGAAGACACTAGATTTCATGTTAGCTCATATGATCTAAGTCAATTAAATGCTAAAGATTTCTTTAAGAAAGTAAGAAAGAAAGAAGGAAAATTATGTTTAAAGTGAACATGAGATCAAAGAAGAAGAAAAGTAAGTTCACAAGTGAACTTAGTAAGCATAATGATCAAATAATGGCCATACCCAATAGTATGAATATATGTGCCCCAACAACATTATATTATCCAAAATGATCAAATAATGGGCATAGACAATAAAATGAATATTTGGCCCAGCATCTTTATATTATGAAAACGATCAAAGAATGACATAGCCAATAAAGATTGGCTTCATGCCCAATTTAACAAGAATGGAACGAATATCTTGTGGTTAGGGTAGACAAATCATTTCCTAGTCCTTTGGATTACTTACTTGATTCATTTTAAGTATGGGACTACAATGAATCATTGCAGTTGTAAGTAAAATATAGGATCAAAGGAGATAATTTAACTACACAACAAAAAGAAGAAAAATACTGAAAAATAAGCTAAGCATGTAGAGGGGGAGCTCTCGGCTTAAGGGAGCAAAACAAATATTAACTTTTGCTCGAGTTGTTCTAAAATTATGTTCATGATTCCAAGGTGTTATGTTCATATATAAAAGGAGTTGTGTGCTTTAAATGCATGAAAACATGTCATATTCATAGCATGAATCACAAATAACGAATTAGGAAACTATAGTGACTTCACTTTCCAGAAACGACATGTTGCTTTAAGAAGAGCTTTCCTTGATTATGCATAGTCCTTATGTATTTATGTGCATACACCCATACTTATTACAAGTGTGTACTAATCCATATGCTATTACTATTTTTATAGACATAGGTCCGAGAGAAGATTGAAGATTCATTGAAGCGGTTTGGATTAGCGATCTCCAAACTTTTGTAGGTCATCTGGAGTTCGAGGATGCCTACGTTTATTATTCTATATTTAGTATCTTAGACATAGCTAGAGGATGTTGTCCCTAGCGTTTCATTTCAAACATTTGTTCAAGCGTTTGTATTAAGTTCGGTTTGGCAAACTATTATTAATAATATGGTTCCTTATTTCAAATGTTTAATCTATTGATAGATGGTTGTTTAGTTTGAGCTTATTAGTATATCACTCTTATGCAGTAATTATATGAAGTCTAAGTAAGCTTCAATAAGTATAAAAAAGTTTTAAATTTTTCCCAAATTTAACTGTATGATTGTGATGAAAGCTAAGAAGAGGCTTGTCTGCGACCTCTGAGAGGTTAACGATGTCGGTCTCATCTGGGGTCTAGAAACCGGGTGTGACAATTATCTTTTGAACAAGGGGGAGATAGTGTATTGAGATATCAACGTAGGTTGTGTGTACCAATAGTGGATGGACTCCAAGTTAGGATCATGGAGGAATATCATAGCTCTAGGATATTTCATTCATTAGGGTTCCACAAAGATATATCGTGACTTGAGAGAGGTAATTTAGTGGAATAGTATGAAGAAAGACAAATATTTGTAACTAAGTGTCTGAATTGCCAAAAAGTTAAACTAGAACACCAAAGGCCCGGTGGTAGGGCTCAGAATATAAATAGATTCAAAAATGGAAGTGAGAGGGATGATTAATATGGATTTCATCACATGTTTGCCAAAATCTCGCAGGCAACATGAATCTAATTTGGTGATTGTAGGTGTAAATAAATAAATAAATAAAATTTTGTTGCACATGAGTTTTGAAAGTTATACAAGAGATTAAAATGGCACAGAGCCGTCAGAGATCGTACACTGATGTTAGGAGAAGGGAGTCAGCTTTTGACACAGATTATTGAGTATACTTGAAAGTTTCACCCATGAAGGGTGTTTTGAGGTTTGTTAAGAACGTGAAACTTAGTCGCCGGTATATTTGTCCTTATCAAATATAAAAAAGTATTGACAAGGTAGCTTATGAGTTGAAGCTACCCCAAGAGTTAGCATGGGTTCATCCGGTATTTATTTTTCCATGTTGAAAAGGTGCAAGGGAGATACTTCACTTATCATACATCCTGAAGATATTGGTATCAAGGGTAGCTTATCTTATGAAGAGATTTAAGTCCACCTTCTAGATTGTCAAGTTTGCAAGTTGAGGACCAAGGAAGTAGCATCAATTAAATTTCTATGGAGAAATTAGTTTTTTAAGGAAGCCACTTGGGAAGTTGAAAAGGATATAAAGAGAACATACCCACATCTCTTCGAATCCGGAGAAATTCCATATCAAGGTACTATTTTTCTTCTTAGTACCTTTAATAATGAGTTGTCATATATTTTCATTGCATGTTGGGTGTTTGAAACGAATGCTTGCATGTTACACCGTTATCCTAGTAAGAGTAACTCATTCAAGGATGAATGTTCCCAAGAGGGAGATGTTGTAACATCTCGCAATTTGAAATAGCTATGAAGAAGATAAGAATTGGAAACATTCATTTTTGGAAATAATAAAAAATCTGGAAATTTACTTATTTTAGAAAAAGTCAGTATTTTGTCAACTTCAAACGGATATAACTCCTTGATAAGAATTAGATAGGTGTATTTCTGAATATTGTTGGAAATCATTTGGAACGATCTATGCAACACCATGGAGTTTGCATGATTAGTAGTTTGTATAAGTTAGTTATGCCTTTAGGAAGTTGGGTTCTTTGAATAAAGAAAGTCCAATCCGGATTTTAGAAGGGTAGTTTGGTATTTTCATTACTCTTTTATTTTAATTCGTTTTTATTAATTATTAGGGGTCAAAGCTAAATAAGATCAACTTACACTTTTACCATAAGAGTTAGAATTTTGAGAGAAAAGAAAAGAACAGGAGAAAAGAGAAGGAAGGATAAGAACGTTGAATATTCGTTAAGATCGTGAAGTTTAACTTGTGGATTTTGTCAAGGATGATCCATTGAAAGGTATGTGAGATCATATAGCTTTGGTTCTATAAGACCCCCAATATGAGTAAGGGTGTATAGTAACTTGCATGTGACTATAAGCTTGTTAACATGTTAATTACGTGTCTTAAAGTATGCATGAGTGATTTGAAGTCATTTTGGAAATCCAACGTCAAGGGACGACCAAGACGTTCGACGACTAGTCACCAAGAGGCCTTAGATGTTTTCATGTGCTTATATGTGTGTCATTGGCTTATGAAGTCCTTATATGATTAATAATGATTTTATAAGCAGTATGTTAAGTTTTATGAAGTTAAGCGGCTATACATCCCAGAACGTCGAACACGTTCAAAACATAGCCCTTGAAACGTGCATGTGCTACATAATGTGCCTCGCATATTTGGACGTGTTTTGAGTATTTGTTTTGGGTGAAACTAATGTGCAAGGTCCTTGACTTGTTAAGGTTCATATTTATGTTGGAAATGTTCGGGTACAACTCCCTAAAGTCCCCGCAAAAGGCCGTCAAGGAGGACCCAAAGTCTGCCAAGACACTGCCTTGGCAGTGTCTACCAACGACCTTCGATCGATGGCCAGTAGGTTCATCTACATCCCGTCAATGGTGAAGATTCAATTGACACTTATCCCTGTGAAGGTTCAAGGCATTTTTCAAGCCCCAGACCCAAACGAAGGCCTGCAGTACGATCCGTTGATGGACCTATTGGGCGTCGTTTGAGTCCGTCGTTGAAGTCTGCAATAACTGCTATGCACACTGTTTCCCATTTAAGGGGTGAATGGTAAATTCACCACACGTGCTAACCTGACCCTAGCTGGTTTATTTGGTTATTTTTGGGTTTATTAATTTGATAAATAACGTGAAAACCCATTCCCAATCCATGTATTCTAATTAGACTATCTCTCCCAAAATATTCTCTCTAGAAACCTCCACCGGAGATGAATCTCAAGAAGAGCTTGGATCTTGGGTTCCCATGGGTTATTCATCAATTTTTAGTTGTTGTCTCCTACAATGAGGTATGGTAATACTTTATCTCTAGTTCATTTTCCATCTAGAGAGTTGTTGTCAATGTTTTCGAAGAGAAAATGTGATCAAACTTCTCCTTCTTCAATCTAGCCGTGGGTTCTTTCTCAAAACGTTTTTAGAGGCTTCATCATGATTATTTGATGTTAATATGATGATTATAATGGGAATTGCAATCCAATCGCATGATGAACCCATGCTCTCTTCAAAATCTCATTTTATCCATGTATGAGCTTTGTGTTTTTGATCTTATGTGAATCAAATTGTGTTTCAATGATTTTAATATTCGTATATCTACTGCCTAGTATGTGTTTTGATGGTGATTTTTTTATGAGTTATCTACGAGGATGAAGGTTTGAGGGTTTGAATAAGGCTAGTCTAAAGTGTAGTATCTTGTGATCTTGATTCTAGCTTAATTTTTATGTGATTTAATTATGCTAAATTGATGGTTAGGTACTACCTATGCTATCATGTCATGATGTGTTATGTATTTTTGTTCCAATATGAATTGAGAATTGAAGAAATGATCTCTATTTCCTATTGATTGTTAAAGCATGATATGTATGAATATAGGATTTGGTTTATGCATAGATACGTGTAGGTACTGCTTTATACTGATATTATTGATGAATTATGTGAATAATCATGGATGATCAAAGCAAGGTAGTTTTGGTAAGGATGATCCACATTCCTCTAATTCTATAGATTGATGATGCAGTGTACTTAAAATGATCTTGATCTTGTTATGGTTAATGCATGAATTCAATTATGTTAGTGTACCTTTATCTACTTCCCTAGATATTAATTGTTGATAAAATATTGGTATTGATCAATAAGGATCAAATATGGATGAATTGGTAAGAATGGTTCTTCCTCTCTACTTTCCTATAGAATTGTTAGTTAATGAAGCCTTGTATGGCATTGTGTGGTATGGTCCACTCATGGTGTTTATTGCAAATATATATATATGATTTTATCATGGCCTTAAATGAAATTGTGATATGAATGTGTGGAGGTGATGATCACCCAATGTGAAGTCTATGCCTAACCTTTTATTCTAGTTCTTATCTAGGTTGTTTGACTATTGTATAAGCATGTGTATACCTATGTTAGGGATACATTTAGGTGTTTTCATTAATGAGTTGTGATGGTTGATGTTCCTTACCTATGTACCCTATGTGAATGTGTGAAAAGCTAAGGTTAAGAGTCTTAAGTGTAATATGAAGTTAGCTTGTCTCCTATGCTAAATTGTGTTGTGTGGTCTATGCTTGAATGTGCATTGTGATCCTAAGAGGGTGGCTGCCTCAATATGTTGTTGATAGTCATTATGTGATCATGTTGACCAATGTACACAGACTTACACATTATGCATACTTACAAGTAGTATAGGTTCTTGGTGTCAACATAAAAGGGTATTCTCATATGCACTTATGTCAACTAATATGCATGTAAAGTATATGTATCTATGAAGTATGTGATGTATGATTTAATAAGTTGACTTGATAGGTATGCTATTATGGGCAAGGGTATGGGACCTTGTCTATGCATTGTACATCTATGCCTTGATAGGATTGTTCCTAGGTTTAGTTATCTATTTACATGGACATGAATGCATGATTATGTTAATGTATGAACATGTGTGGTCTTAATTTGTTATGTGAAAGGGCTGACCACATATATGTATACACACACACATGTATGATGATCTAGTCAATAAAGGAGCCTTGAAAGGTGTGTCAAGTGTACCCTAAATTAGGTGGTGCTTTACATATTCTATGTCCATGTGAAATGGTTTCTTACATCATTTAGGTTGATGAACTCACATCTATGACCTATGAGCTAAGCATATGAGTAATCAATCTCCTAAAGCATGTGTTTTTATAAAGTAATGTTAATAAAGACTTTTTAATAAAAGGGAACTTATCTTAGCACTGAGGGAACTTGAAGTTGAGGGGTGTCCCTTCCCATTGTAGTAAGGTAGGTCACCATAGTCCTCACGAGGTTTCTAGTATCATATACCAAAGGGAATCGAGTGATGTTTCCATAGTGGATAACTACAATGACCTATTTGGCGTAAAGAGGGTTTCTTCATGTACCTCCAAGTTCTATAATCTATGCTTTCCACATAGGATCTAGTAAGTGATTTCACATTGTATGCTATCATGTGTTAATGTTATACCTTGCCTTGGTAGAGCACCTTCCATTGGTGTAAGGCTCTACAACACCAAATTCTAGGTAGCACCCATGGTCTTAGTGTCACTTAAGGCTATAGTTTCCCTAAAGTAAAATGGACAATTAAAGTAAAGTAAGGACCCTAACTAAAATAACCTAAGGGTAGTTGTTTAGTGTAGGTGAGGGTATGGTACTTCACCTATGCATTGCACAAGTGGCTCTTGAGGGAAGTCCTAGGAAGGTGTTCTAATACATGTGACTATGTTTATGTTCCTTGTGCATGACTTTGTAGTGTTGTCTACTTGTTGTGATGAAATGCATGGTATAAGTGTATATGAAGTGGTCTTATTGTATATGCATAATTTTGGTCTTAATGACTATACGATGAAGGTATTGTTAACATACATGAGGTTGTCTATATTCCCTTATTGATGTATGAAATAAAGTGTTAAGGCTTGTGGTCTCATGATTAGTTTATTAGGTATGTGTGAGGTTATCGAGCTTCACATGTACATTGCACTAGTAGACTTAGATTGGGATTGTGAGTAAGGTATTATAATGCTTTATGTGAAGTGAAGTTAGTATATGTGCAAGTTGATGTAACTTACTGTAAAGTCATTAGAGTCTTGACTTAAATGTGTCTATGAGGCATTATACTTTTATGATGGTATGTGTTTGCCTTATGTTTATTGTATGTATGAATACCTTGTGGACTTAGGGTGATGCATTGCACCAAGTATCACTAGAGGGTTACTTGGGAGGTTAATGAAAATAATTTCACTGTAAAGATAAAATAGCTCACTGTAAATGAAAAAGAAGGTTACTTTAAAGAAGAAGAACCCTTACTGTAATGTGACCCTAAAATGCCTTAAATACATTGTATAATTTTTTATGGTGTATGATCATTAAATATGCCTATATGAAGTATGTGAATTGTACAAATACTATTGTATCAGAGTTTTATGAAGATTACTCGAAAAGGCATGAAGCATGGTTTCAAATAAAATGTCCCTTTTAAATGCTTGTTTTTGCATGATCATCATACTTAGTGCATTTTTGTACTAACTTCATAATTCTCTACATTTTTACACAAAGGCGTAGGTTATGGATGCTTAATGGATGTCTTTAATGGTGAGGAGCGTGATATGTGATTCTCAAGCTCAAGGAAAAGAATCCTTAAGTTCAAGGATTTCCTAATTATGGTTTACTACAAAGTGTTGTATTATTATACTTATTGGAAGCGTCGTGTCCCTATTGTACTCTAATGATGTTGAGTCTAGGATGGAAAAGAGAGACTAGAGTCTTTAACTATGTATATGATACTTCTTATATAATGAAAGTGATGTTCTAGCATATGATGTGCTATGAAAAGTTTTAAATTTTCTTCTAAATTTACCTATGAGAATGCGATGAATGATAACTATGGGCTTGTATATGACCTCCCAGAGGTAAAGTACGCCATGTTACTTCTAGGTGGTGCTCCCAAGTCGTGACAGGGTCAATTCTCCCATGTGCCAAACATGATTTGTTTTCAGCAAATTTAAGTTCAGAAAGCTTACAAATTGATTTCTTGATGGGTTTTTTGAAGTTCCATTAGACTCTTGATTCGTTGAGGAGTTTTTTTTATCCTAATTGGTGATTTTAAGTTTGTTTACGAGTAGAATATTATTTATTTTGAAAATTTAACCGATTTAAGTGTTTGGTGAAAGAACCTATGGAGTTTAGAGAGTTTAGAGCTGTAAAACAAAGAATAAATTTTGTCGGACGATATTTGACATCTGTGGCGCGCTGTGCAGTAGTGTCCCAGATTTGGGAAATTTTGTTTTGCCTCGCGGAGCTGACACGAGGTGTATTGCTTTAAAAGACGTTTTCGAAACTAAAATTTTATTATGCCTCCGCATTGCGAACCCACATGCGTATTTTGATAATTCGGTCTTTTGTCATGTTTATCTATCTAATTTTTATTTCTAAACATCATGAGATATCCATAATTCATTCCAAAAAGTGTTAAGATTAAAGTAAAAGCATTTAAGATCAAAGTCAAGAGAAGTCAAGAATCCTGTTAAGAGGAGTTCATAAAGTTTTAAAAAAATTTCCGGCAAAAGTTTTAACTTTGTTTTAAGACTTGAGTTTTGAGTTTAGTAAAGAGTAAAGTTGAAGTTCATTTCTTTAAAAGTATATGCGGACCAAATATAACCAAAGAGATTTATAATGTTTTCACATTTAATAAGAACGAAAACTGAGATTTCCAAAGAGCAATCAGGCTAGTTTTCAGAAAAGAGTGATCGCTTTCTAAATGAAGCAAGAGATAAAACTTTGATTTTCAAGATAGACTTTGAGTTAAGTTTTTGAGAACTAATCTAAATCACAGAAGAAGTATGTTTTTTAACATAACGAGCTAATATAATATAATATTTTTGGGAGTAGTATTGAGCACCATATAGGGAAGAGTTCATACAACTATCAACCCCATAAACCATGTAGCCATCATGCATAGAAAAGTGTCATACTTTTTAGATGAATCATAAAATGCATAAACTAGTGGATCCATATAGTAATTCAGGTCCTATACCTTTTGCAGGGTATAGGATGTGCTGGCAGTGTGAGGAAGATCGATGTATCATCATAATAGCTCTTATGTGATGATTATCGATTAGAGAAACTCCCACGTCAGTACTTTATATTTTTATATACATCCGTCTACTTGTATTTTTATCATACATCTCAAAGTTATATGAGTCTTTGCATACACCTAGATTTGACATCATGTTTTAGACAGTTTTTTTATATTGCACTTGTTTAAAAAAATTATATTGAAATGAGTTAAGTGATGTTGAGTAGAGTTGATCCAGGTAAGTTTATCAGTTTCTTTCAGATCTTTCAAGCTTATGTTGTATAGCATTCAAACTAGCATACTCGTACATTCATTGTACTGATGCCAGTTGGCCTAGATCGTATTATGATGAGATGCAGGTAACTAGGATTGACATTTTGGTGCATCATTGATCCAGTGAGCAGTTCATACTCAGTTGGTGATCCTCCTTGTTTTCCAAAGGTTCCATATTAATTGCTTTCACTATCATCTTTAGTTCATTAGGATTGATGTTGTGGGGTTTTTCCCAACATCTATCTCAGTTGTATTACAAGTTCATAGAAAATCAGACAATTAGCTATGAGTCTTTCATCTTTGTATTTCAAATGTTTTGCTATGACACTTGAGTAGCCATTTTGGATAAGATATTATTTCTTTAAGTTATTACATGAACTTATCTATGTTGAGTTTAATTCTTCCAATGAGTAAGTAAGCTAGGCCAAGAGTTCACTTGAGGCCAACAATGGTTCTCGAGTGCCAGTCCTGCCTCGGATGTTTGCTTGGGGCATGAAAGGTCTCATATCAAGCATCACCTAATATTTAACAACACCATATTCAAGCTTGGTTCTCTAACAACTCAATAAACTCCTAGCAACCAACTCCTTCGGAACCAACTAAGCGCTCTCATTTAACTATTTCTCATAGTAAAACCTCATCCTCCTAATTTATAATCTTAGATGGAATTTCCACACCATCATTATCACGATATTATCATAAGCCTACTCTTTGTAACATCACTTTACTACTAAAAACCCTCTGAAAAGGTATCTCCCATACTCTTTTAAACTATCTTATTCTGAACACTTGACATGATTTCTCATCTTATCATCTCCCCCTAAGGTCTAAGGATAACATTTGAAAGCTATGGAGGTATTCCACATCTCTAAGCTGGTATATATCCTCTTTACTCTAACAATCGAGAGAATTTTATCTCGTAACTACCGAACTCTCCATAAGCAAGTACTAAGACCTCACTCTAAAGTATCTCTCTTAACCTCTTCTTGTTACATACCATCTCTGTACACCTCTTAATGCTCTTGTCACTCTTGTGACTCGTCCACACTTCACTACTCTTATGTAAAGGTTAGGGTCTCTCACTTGTACCACTAACATTTATTGCAGCTAACATCTCAATTACTAACCCGCTCTATGTTAAGTCTTCTAGATCAAATCCTAAGACTAACATATTCACTCTCATGTTGCCATTATTTTGGTCATCACACTTATCGCAAATTCAAGTTTAATATTTATTACTAATCCCGAATACCAATATGATTTCTTGCCTACTATACTAACTCACCACTACTATGCACAAATTAAGAAAAACTCGTCCACTAGGACCTTATGACAAGTAGTCAATTCTTACCTCTGATTTCCACTTTGCAACTTAAGTACTACTAACTCACAAATTACCATGGGTTTTCCCCCTTCAAAGTTCGTAAGCCTAACTTAGGTCTATAACCGCATGAATACTCTTCTATATGATTCCATTCGTATACTTAGTTTCTTAAACACAATGTCACATCGACATCAACTCTATCTGGTTAAGAATAAAATCTAACTCATCTTTACTAGCAACTCTTACTCTATGTCCTATCATGAGATCTTCAAAACTCATCACTTCTTAGTCTACCCATAAGGTAAATCTCTTCATCAAAACTTAATGGGTGCTTGATTGTAATGACATAGCTTGTCTCATCACTATCTCCTTTTTCATAGATCTCTATACCTCTGCATGTTTTTCTCTTTACTTAGTGGTAGTCTTTCCTACTGTTGCTCATAATCTTCTCATTCATACTATCTTTTAGCGTGGCAATACTACACAAGATGTAAACATACTTTCTCATAAGGGTCTCAACTTAAACATGACTAAAAAAATTGAGTACAACTCGATATTATCTCAATGCACGATTCATATGAAGGCACTACTCTTAACTCAACATTAAATTCACTCGTGGGCTTCTCTCAATACCTTGTGGAGTCTCATTACTTCCTCAATACTTTGGCTAAGAATAACTCATGCATAAGAATCTTTGGTCTTATTTATAACCACCTCTATTAAGATAGGTAATCAAATGAATTTGAGAATTGCACGAGTATAAATAAATCACTATGACATAGCTCTGTAGCACAATTAGGAGCATGAAAGAAGGGAAACTTTTTTTCAATGCATGTAGTCCCTTGTTTATAAAAGTGGTTCCCTCACAGCTATAAACAAGACCCTTTCGACACGACTTCATATACAATTTAGGACACTTGAACCGTATGGGCTGATTCCAAGTCTTTCACGACCTGAGCCTACACCTTGGACATGGTCGGCACTCGAGAACCATTGCAGATCCCAAAGTGAACCCTCATCCTAGTTGACTACAAGAAAAAGACTAACTCAAGCATTAAAAGTTTTCAAACTAGATATAATTCATCGAACTTAATTAAAGATCTTTAACTCAAATGAATAACTCTTGATAAAAATAATTTATTCAACTCACCATAAAATAGGAAACTTAAGTCTTTAAAAACGTTTAACACAATAAATGAATAGACTTCTAAAACTCTATTTTCTATATTTGAAGCCTCTAATATTACAGAAGAATATCGGGACAAGACGCACAGAATCTCAAACTACTAGTTGTTAGATAAAGATTAAGTCCTCAGGAATGTAAGAAGGATCACCAAAGTTGTCTGGAACATTCCATGACCTCAAAAAAATGCCATTTGATAATCCTGAATACTTATATCTGCATCATGAAACGATGTAAGACAAATGGTGCAGTACATGGAATGTACAAGCATGTAAGGACAATTCTAAAGCATACATAAGCTTGAACTGGTGAAACTTAATAATAAGATATTCAACTCCGTGAAATAAATGTCAACTCTATTATAAAATACTCAACTCTGGATAATCAACACTGTATACTCAACTCTGAATACTTAACTTAATATAATGCAACAAGACAGCTGTAATCTACGAAAAGCTTTTAAAATAGTAGAAAGTAACTCAATGTATTGAACAATTCAATAGTAACTCAGTATGTATTCAAAGATACACTATAAAATCTCTTTGTACATGAAAATACAAAATAAACTCTGTGTAAATAAGAATACAAAATATCTCTATCGGAGTTTCTTAAACTGACAACTATCACTATGAGTAGTATTATGATAGAACGTGTAGTCGGGGGTATAGAACCTAACTACAATGTGGATCCACTATTCTATGCTAAAAATCACTAAGGAATCATCTAAAAGGTATGAGTCTTTTTTATTCATGCTGGCTACACAGTTTATAGCGACTTTGAATTATCTGAACTGAAACTCATCCCCATATTGGTGCTCCTTAATACTCCCAAAATGTAACTAGCTTATATGTTTAAAAAACGTAACTCTTTTTGTGGTTTGAGAACTCTTAAAAGAGATGGTAATCAATCTGCTCAGAAATCTTTTGGAAATTTCAGTTTCCTCGCATCTTAAATGTGATAACATTTACTTTTGAGATTACTTAGTTCCTATACATTATTTTAAAGAAAATGAACTCAATTGTGCTCTTTCTCAAAAACATTTCAAAATCATGTTATAATATGATCATTGATGACTCGGAAAGTCATACTAAGAAAACATTAATGGTATATGTAGACACCATACTGTTCATACATTGATGGCATACTCTATTGTCATATAATCTTGTTTTAGAAAACCTTTTTCGCAAAACTCATGTTTACTTTCTCAAAACTCAGTTTAATAACTAATGTGTTGCATGACCGAATAATTCAAGGAAGGGCGGACTGCGGGGAGGGTCCTTTTAAGTAGATGACTCGTCGGGCGGTCGGAGCGGGACTTCTTTGGGAAAAAGAACTTGAATAAGTTTGTTTTTCTGAAGGAGTCGTCATTTTCTATCAGGAACGCGGATTTAAAAAGATTTTTTAAAAATTTACAACTCAAATCACAGGAATTATGAACATGAATGGTTCAACTTAGGGACCTTAATAGAAATAAAAAACCTCATTACTCATAACTCAAGACTCAATGATACTACTTATCTCTAGACTTCTCCACTCATGCAGTTCATACGGAATTATGAGCATGAACAAATCAACTCAAGGCTTCATGGGTCACATGTAGTAGTCCCATGATTATGAAATATAATCTCAAAGTGATTAGGAACTCAACACTCAAGATTTAAAACTTGAAGATATTACTCCTATCAAAGGTACTCAACTGACGGAGTTCATGTGGAAGTTATGGGCATGAACGACTCGAATCAAGGGTCCAAATATCAATAAGGAACACATTTATACGACTCTTTTCATTCTCATTCTTACTTCCTAAAAACATATATCAAATAAATAGTTGATCAAAAAGGATTAACAATTGAACCCAAAGACTTTCTTGAAACTCTACTCTTAACTCTCCTTTGAATGTGAATTATGAATTCAAGAGTTATGGTTCATGATATGAAGGATCTGGTGATGATAAAATAGACTCATAGATACATTTTTATCATTTTCATACTCACTTTCTAGAGTCTTGAAACAAGTTATTTGAAATTGTAGAAGACTCAAAAAAGATTCAAAAGGGACTTTTTCAAAATGTTTGAGAGAACTCCCAAGACTTAACTCTTAACTCTACCTTGAATTTGAATTATCAATTCAAGGTTATGATCATGTTAGGAATGATTTCTAGGTGTTCAAAAGTAGTTTAGAGTTTTTAGAATTGATAGGGCTTGAGGGTATCATACTAAAAGACTCAAATGTGCGAAACAACAGAGAAGGGGTGGGGGCAGGTAACCATGGCACATTGAGTGGAGCAGGGCGCCAGCCCTATATCGAGATAGGTGTGGTTGGGGCGCTCTGTCTTGAATGCGTCTAGGCCCCGGCCAAGAAAATCCCGGCTACTTTCTTTGCTCGTTTTCTCACCCTAACTTGCCTAGAATAAAAAAGTTTCTTACATAATCACTTGGATTCGATTACTTAGCATAAGTAAAATCTAATCTAATTAATACATACCTCAAAACACTCACTTTAATATCAATAAATCACCAAAACCCCAATAAAACGAGATTTAGAATTAAACTTCAAAAACACTTAACAAGAACTTAAATCTTTCAATCATTATGCCTGAATTCGAATGTAGAAATCATGTTTAGGGTGTGGGTGAATGAACCCAACACTATGGAAACTTACATACCTCTTATGGATTAAACCCATGGCGAAAGTCCGCAAGAAAACTCAAGAACCTCGAAGAATGCTTTGATCCTTTCCTCTTTTCTCCTCTTTTCTCTTTTTTGCTCTTCTTGGACTCTAAACTAAAACTGTAGGAGTATATTTGGATTATAAAACTAAATCTAATAATATTAGACCCGTAAGACCTTCTAAAAACGAATGAAATTTTATTGGTTAAGGAAAAGACTAAATACCCCTTACTATTTTGGGTAATTTTCCTTAACTTGAAAACCTGACTTCAAAAGGACATATCTCAATTACCCAACCTCAAAACATAGCAAATTCAGTGGCATTGGTAATGTACTTCAAAGACCTTTTAGTTGATATCTTATAGGCCACCTAACTAATCATGTACTAAAGGCTATTGTCATCTGAAAGACCTAGAAATATGAAGAACTTATGAATGACTTGAATGAATTCTCGTTAATTCTTCTTTGAACTCAAGGTGCTACATCTAGTGATGTAATGTAACGACCCAAAGGTACCCCCTTGTAAGTTACCAACGAATGAGACTTCAAGAAGCCCCACACAAGCCTCTCGTATCAATCATCACATAATATACTCTAAAAATGAGCAAGAATTTAAAACTTTATTCACAAACGAAGAATACTTTCATTAACACGCAATCATAAGACTTTCACTAAAAACATTTATCTTTACAATGTCTCTTCAAATCATCTAGACAGGGAATGCCAACATAGGGACTAAGCCCATACAATACTTAAAATAATGACTAAATACATAAAAGGAACATGTGGGTCTTGTCCTCGAATCAATGAGGACTCACTGACGTTTTATCTTCAACCCTTAGAAACCTATCCATCTTCCATGGCATATCAAGACTTCCAATTCCCTACACTTTAGTTAAAAAGGGAAAAGAAGAGTTTAGCACATTGAATGTACTAAGTATGGAATCCATGCAACAACCATGAAAAGCTACATTTAGTATAAAAACATACTTTCATGACATGTTGATTTTAAAAACCTTCATAAAAGAATTTAAGAGACATAACACAAGTCAATAATCACATATAGAACATATTCAAGTAACATCATCACATGATAACATTCACATAAACCTCCTACTAAAGGTTATACTAAGACCCGCCTAAGTAACATATGAAGCGGTTATCACATCCGGGTTTACCCTCTAGATGTAACCGGCATCGTCGTCCTTTCCCAAGGACTAAGACTAGCCTCTTTGTCTCATGTCATTACATTCATAGGTTGAAAACACATAAAAACTTAAAACTTATCATTACATCAACTTAGAGGTTTACATAGACCTCTACATACACATAATATATAGTCTTATCGAGTATACATAGACCCTTCGTATTGGAATGTTACATAGACTTCTACTTTTATTGCACATACATATATATAAGACAGAAAGATTAGTTTCAAATATTGTGTCATCTCATACCATTAAAACGATCATCACAATTTGGGAATAGACCTATATCAAAGTTAAAGAAGCCACATATAGGATTACTTAAGTTGTACACAATGAAAGTGGAATGAACATAAAAGTCTTAGAAAAACAAAGGAACTTCATAGGCAAGATATTGGCATCACCCTCGGAATATCCAAGCCTTCAAGTCATCTCGAATGAGCCTTCAATGACCGGAACCTAAAATGTTTTGAAAAAGGAAGAAAATGGGGTTAGTACTCTACATGTACTAAGTATGAGACCATATGCACATATAAGAGCAGAACACGCTAAAAAAGGACATGTAGTCAAAATATGCCATTTTTACGTTTTTAAAAGTCTAATGCAAAATCAAACAAATCATACAGACCAACCATACATGCTTACTAACTCAAACAAGTGACATGTATCCCAACATACTTAAACCCATGATTTACTACAACCCTATATCAAGGAATAACATCACAAGTAAGACTAAGTGTTAACAATATCATAATAAGAAAGACAACTACTAATGTATCCTTATCAAGTCAACAAGTGCAATGACCAAGAAAAGCCCCATAACCTTACTCAATCAGGTAGCCTCAACAAGAAACCATAACTAACATCCAACTTCACATAGTATAACATATAGATATACATTTCATCTTATTTTAAAAATATAACCCAACAGATACTCATAAGTCAACAAATCAACATATAGTATCAACAATATGCAAGTTCATCATGTACATATCATATATCATCATAACATAAACATATATAAGAATATCCTCCTAAGACTCCCCTCAAGGATAAATAGTGCAATGCTTGGCTAGAGTCTCATACCCCTACCTAGACTAAGCTAGACCCCTTAGGTTATCCTAGTTAGAGTTCAATTCTTTAATTCATTTTACCTTTTGGGAACATCATGCCCTAACCAACATAGACCATATGAGATATAGAATACAGTGTCATGAAACCCTTCACCGAAAGAAGGCGGCTAAGGAGGTACAAAAACATAAAACATAGCAACTACGTGGATCCACTATCTAGTATTCCTATGGGGACAACATAGTTCAAGAATTAGGATATATTGTTGGGACCCACTTTATGCTCCATACATTATAGTCTCCAATATCAAGATTAATGTAGTGATCCTACCTTCCCTATGTAGGAGGGACACTCCTTAATCTAGTTCACTCGGTGCTAAGCTAGAGTCCCTTTTTAAAATGTCTTTAAGTCTTTAATTATCAATCATAGCTTAGTTTAGGTCATAGGGTCTACCCCTTGTATAATCATCATAATCAATAGCTCAGTAAGAATTGTATGAGTATAAATCCTTTCATCACAATTCATATAAGTGAGGTTAACACATTACATATCAATTCATAATAACGCACATTGCTATACATCACCATCCTTATAGCATTTATATTTTAATCAACCTTACATCCATAATCAAGACATTTCAATATAACATCATACCACTCTATAATCCTAATATAATCCATACTCCAATATAAAATCATGAC
This sequence comes from Solanum pennellii, assembly GCF_001406875.1. Taxonomy (NCBI): domain Eukaryota; kingdom Viridiplantae; phylum Streptophyta; class Magnoliopsida; order Solanales; family Solanaceae; genus Solanum; species Solanum pennellii. Next base: position 7,015,280 of record NC_028642.1, read on the forward strand.
TGAACCACAATTAATCACAACTAAAAGTAAAGATAGAGATTCTATGACTTACCAAGTCTTCCTCATAGTTAATCATTTAGGCCTTACCATAAAAACTCAATTCAATCCAATTTAGATGTTAATCATCATAATTCAATATTTAACATGATAAAAAGACTAGAAGAGTCACTACACCATAATTCAATACCATATCAATGCTTAAATCAAGATTACGTAGGGCAATTTCAAAAACATAGATCACTTCTCAAGATTTGCATGAAAGAAAATAATTCATTCTAATTTATTAATGATTGGCGTAAAAACATTATCTAATAGTTATTTAACTCATAATCAAGACAATTGAATCAATCACAACCCAATTTACATCAAGATCAACCTAGGGTTAAGGGTTAAGGATCATGCTCTTCAATTTGGGTCAAATCATCCCAAATTACTATAATCAAGTCAAATTACATGTTAATATATACATTATAACCTAAATAAAACATAAACAACTCAGTTCACAACATCAATTTCGTAATTGGATGAAACCACATGAAAACTCAACTTTTGAAATCTATTTTGAAGGAACCCTTTGAGGAAAGAGTCTCAAAGGTTAATTAGATCCCATACCTTAACGTTTGATGAAGATTTGAAGGTTAAATCGTCCCTTTCCAGCCCCCAAAACCTAATTCTAGCTTGTCTTCAATGGTGGCTTCCAAATAGAGAGAGAAAGAAGAGAGAAGGATGAGAGTTTATTTTGTGAGTTGTGTTTAAATTAATGAGGGTAGGGGTATTTATATGGGGGGATAAATTAGTTAAATAATTTTCCTTCAATACCTAAATAACCCCTAAACCCCTTAATTATTTTAATCGTACTTAACTTAAATTGTGCAGAAAAATGGACCCTCACAGACGAAACCCCGTCGATGGTCCGTCTGTGAGTCGACAGGCTTTGTGCCTTCCGTACTGCACAACTGTCGTTGAGTTCATAGACTTTGCATATGAGTGCCTCCAAAATTTTAGCTAAGTTTAGGACGACGGTGGGCATAAACGCCCCATCGATCCACACACGAGCCGTTGATGTCTTCTCGTGGTTGCACACTGCCTAGCCAGTGTTGCCTTCTACGTTCTAGGGTCCTCTTTAAGGGCTCTTGGTTTGTCCTTGCGGAGTCGTACCCGGACGTTTCAATCACGAATCATCCTTAAAACTTGTTATACACCGTTCCACTTAATTTCATGGATTTCTGACTCATAAAAGCTAGTCAAATATGCTAAGGCACGCTAGTACCCCTTAGAACTAGTTTCTGAACGTCACGAACATTCTTGAACGTTTTGGTTCTTAAACTTCCTAAATGACCTATATTCACTAAAATAGATTTTTAAATTGTGCTTATACCCCATGTCATCTATGTTAGGCTCTATGACTCGTTGTGGATTTTCAAAGTGTTACATTATCCGCCCCTTAGGAACATTCGTCCCCAAATGGCACAAACTCTTTTGAATGAAGGAATAGACTCAAGACTAGAAGCCCAAACAATCAAAAATATCAAATCAACATAAATCATATAATTTCAACAAGGAAAATTTCAAAGCTCCAATTATTAAACATAAGGCTCAAAACACTTCATCATGAGGTATTTCCTTCTCACAACACACATGAGCTCAACATACATTACATGAGTCAATTAGCACAAAGTTCAACTTATCAATAGTTCACATAACGTTTCACTAAGACTCACCATGTCAAAATGCACAACATAACTCAAATAAACCAAAAAGGCAATAATTCAGGTTTTAGAGGTACTACTTCACTGTAATGCAATCCAAAATGCACATTTTTGCAAGACTTCACCAAAAATCATGAAACTTCAATTTCTAGTAATATTTATATTATTAAAAAGAATGACTAACCTTAATTATCAAAAAGATGAGGGTAACGGGACTTCATGTGGGGCTCGACCTCCCATGTTGCACCCTCAACTAGGTGATTCTTCCATAACGCATTTATGGAAACCACCTCTTTATTCCTTAACTTCTTGCCTATCAAGAATTTGAACCAGAACTTCCTCATAAGAAGGTTATCCTTGACACCAAGACCCTCAATAGAAAGAATGGACTCGGGATCACCGATACACTTCTTTAACATAGAAACATGGAAAACCAGATGAACCAAAGCCAATTCACTAGAAAGTTTTAATTCATAGGCAACCTTACTAACCCTTTGCAAGATTTCATAGGGACCCACATAACAAGGACTCAACTTTCCTTTTTTGCCAAATCTAACCACCCCTTTCATCGGTGAAATTTTCAAATACACCTTATTAGATTCTTCAAACTCCAAATCCCTTTTCCTATGATCGGCATAAGACTTTTGCCAACTATAGGCCGTTTGCAACCAGTTCATTATGATATGAACCTTTTCTAAAGTCTTATAAACCAAATCGGGACCAAGAAGTGAAGGTTCACCCACTTCAAACCATCCAATAAGAGACCTACACCTCCTACCATACAAGGATTCATAGGAAGCCATGGATATGGACGAAAGAAAACTATTGTTGTAAGTAAACTCCACCAAAGGCAAATGCTTATCCCAATTTCCTTTAAAATCGGTAATGCAATCCCTAAGAATATCCTCAAGGGTTTGAATAGTGCGTTCTGCTTGACCATCCGCTTGGGGATGAAAAGTTGTAATCAACTTCACCTTAGTACCCAACACTTTATGAAATGACTTCCAAAACCTAGATGTGAATTTTGCACCTCGATCCGATATGATGGATAACAGAATACCATGGCAACAAACAATCTCATCTATGAAGATTCTAGCATAATCTTCCGAAGAATAAGTAGACTTGGAGGGAATAAAGCGAGCAGACTTAGTCAACCTATCCACAACCACCCATATAGAATCATACGACCTTTGAGTTCAAAGTAAACCCACTACAAAGTCCATATTGATGTCTTCCCACATCCAAGTAGGAATTCGGATCTCTTGTAGTAAGCCACCCGACTTCTGATGTTCGTCTTTTACTTGTTCCTAATTTAGACACTTAGCGATAAACTCTGCTATGTCCTACTTCATACCTTCCAACCAATACACTTCCCTAAGGTCATGGTACATTTTTGTCAAACCCAGATGAATTGAGTAGAAGGACCCATGGAATTCTTGTAGGATCCGGTCCCACAACCCATCTACCTTGGGAAGACATAATCTCCCTTGACACCTTCAAATACCACCCCTTTATGGAAAATGCCTCATTAAGCTTGCCGAGGACCGTTTCCTTAAACTCCATCAATGATTTGTCAAGGTGTTGCTTGGACATCACCTTAACCACCAATGATGACTCAGAGTTATTATGCACCATGAAACCACCATCCGAAAAATCTTCTAACCTCACCACCAACCTACCTAACCTATGTAGATCCCTCACTAGGTCTTTCGTGGCTTCATCAATATGGGATACACTACCCATAGTCATACGATTTAGGGAATTCTCAACCACATTAGCCTTCTCGGTGTGATAAAGGACACTTATGTCATAATCTTTCAACAATTCCAACCACCTTCTTTGTCGGAGATTCAACTCCTTTCGGGTAAACACATATTGAAGACTCTTGTGGTCGATATTGTCTCAACAAGTACGCCGTACAAGTAATTCCTCCACATTTACAAATTAAATACCATTTCTTCTAACTCAAGGTCATGAGCGGGATAGTTTCGCTCATGTACCTTAAGTTTCCTAGAATCATAGGCTATCACTTTCTCGTGTTGCATAAGTACACACTCTAAACCCACACGGGATGAATCATAATACACAACAAACCCCTTTGTACCCTCTGGAAAGGTCAATACCAAAGCGGAAGTAAGCCTATACTTCAACAATTGGAAACTCATCTCACATGCCTCTGCCATCTAAATTTCTTACCCTTTTGGGCCAAAGTAGTCAAGGGAGATGCAATGGATGCAAAACCATCCACAAACCTCTAATAGTAACATGTTAAACCAAAGAAACTCCTAATATATGTTGGAGTCAAAGGTTTAGGCCAATTTTTCATCGCCTTCGTTTCCCTTGGATCAACCTCAACTCCTTCACTAGAGACGATATTACCCAGAAATGTCATCGAGCTCAACAAAAACACACACTTTCTATATTTGGCAAACAATTAATGTTCTCTAAGGGTTTGCAATACCACCCTCAAATGAACCATATGATCCCCCTCATTCTTCGAATATACCAAGATGCCATCAATGAAGACAATGACAAATGAATCTAGGTAATTTTGAATCACTCTATTCAATAGGTCCATAAACGCCGCCGAAGCATTAGTGAGACTGAATGACATTACCAAGAACTCATAGTTCCCATACCTAGTACGAAAGTCCGTCTTTGGTACATCCTCACTTCTTACCCTAACTTTGTGATACCTCGATCTCAAGTCAATTTTTTATAAGTAGTTTGCCCCTTAAAGATGATCAAACAAGTCGTCAATCCGAGGGAGAGGGTACTTTGTCTTAATGGTGACTTTATTGAGTTGGAGGTAGTCAATACACATTCTTAAGGACCCATCCTTATTCTTTACAAACAAAATCGGAGCACCCAATGGAGAAATACTAGGTCTTATGAAGCCTTTGTCTATTAAATCTTTGAGTTTAACATTCAACTCTTTCAATTCAGCTTGAGCCATCCGATAAGGAGGAATTGAAATGAGATTTGTATCTAGTAGCAAATCGATACCAAAATCAATTTTCCATTCGGGAGGAATACCGAGAAGGTTATTGGGAAAGACCTCAAGAAATTCTCTCTCTACAGTGACCGACTCAATGGGAGGAATTTCGGAGTCCAGATCTTGGACTTTTATAATATGGTATAGACAACCTTTAGATATCAATTTGCATACTTTTAGACAAGATATGATACGACCTCAAGGAATAAAGTTTTCCCCCTTCCAGTCTACAACGGGTTCAATTGGAAAGTTAAACTTCACCACCCTTGTCCTACAATCAACAGAAGCAAAGCAAGCATGAAACCAATCCATACCCAATATAATATCAAAATATATCATATTGAGTTCTACTAGTTTAAGATAATAAACTCTATTTGGCAATATTATATGAAAATTTTTATACATACCCTTTTTGCAACAACCGACTCATCCACCGGAGTAGACACTATAAAAGGTTCATGCAAAATATCCGGTAAAATATCAAACTTTTTGTATACTACAGTAGTAACAAAGGACAAAGTAGTGCCGGGATCAAATAAGGCATATATATCAATAGAGAAGACTTTCGACATACCGGTCACCACGTCAGGAGAAATGTCTTGCTCACCTTAGAGGGGAGAGCATAGAAGCGGTTCTTCTTTGGTGCCTCATTAGAACCACTTGCTTGAGCTTGACCACTACCCTTGTCTTGACTCTTCACATTAGGGTAATCCATAACCTTGTGCCAACTCTTGCCACAACCAAAACAATTATCCGTCCCCTTAAGGCAATCACCATAGTGCTTCTTGCCACACTTTCCACAAGTGGGCTTCTTGGTTGGTGAATTAGTACCTTTTCCCTTCTTTAATTTAGGGTTAGACACCCTATCACCACTAGATTTTGGGAACTTGGAAGGGACTTGAGTTGAAAACCACATCTTAAATCTAGGCTTGTATTGTATCTGAAGCCTATTTTTTGATGAACCTCCATCAAAAAATCTTGCCCTCTTAGCATCATTACTCTTCTTCGTATTTGTTGCCTCTTCTACATACTTGGCATGAACCATAAGATGAGAAATTTTCATGTTAATGTGTAGCGTAGCCGAATGAAACTCCTGTTGCAAATCATTTGACACCCCGAAGGAGCATATTTTGACAACTTAGTGAATTTCAAAGAGTATTCATGAACATTCATACTTTCTTGGCGAAGGTTGATGAACTCCACCACATTTGCCTTCCTCATCTCCTAAGAAAGAACAGATCGATAAAAACCTTCTTGAAGATCTCCCAAGTAAAAAAACCACCTCTCAAGTGCCTATAGTCCCTCCATTCTACAAACCATGCTTGAACCACGACTTTGAGTTGATAGGTGACCAACTCAGCCTTCTCACTCGTGGACAACCCCATTGCTAAAAGTATCTTATAGACTTCAGCAATTAATTCATGGGGGTATTTATCAACCTTAGACCCATAGAAAGTAGGAGGGTTCATTCGAGTGAAGTCCTTTAGATAGGAAGCCATAGTAGTGACATGTTGATGAGGACGAGGTACAAGCTCCCGATTGGCTATGGTCGTCATAGCTTGGGCTTGGACAGTGGCGACTTGAGCTAATTGAATGAGGGCATACCTTACATCTCCATTCGTTAATGGTGGAGGATTGGTCAGAGCTTTGTCAACATTAGCATCTTCTTCAAGTGGAGTAACTTGCTCACCATGGGGATGAGCTCCCGCATTGACAATTTCCTCTTTAAGCCTTCAAGCCACATTCCTTCAAGTGTTCATTCTTCATAAAAGCAGAACAATAGGATTAGATACAAACACCATAGTATACTCTAATGGCACGATATAAGATTTCCAAGAAAGAGAGCGATTACTAAGAATGACATAGGTTTCTATTCATAAGTGTGGCGTGCTTCACAATTATGAATACAAACCCAAATAGATGTGGTAGAGAGAGAGAGAGAGACATAACTCAACAATATTCAACATCATGCTCTGATACCAAGTTTGTCACATCTGGGTTTACCCCATAGATGTACCCGGTGTTGTCATCCATTCCCAAGGACTAGGACTAGCCTCTTAGTCTTATGTCATTACATTCATAGGTTGAAAATGCAGAAAAATGTTAAACTTTGCATTACATCTACTTGGAGGTTTACATAGACCTCTACTTACACATAATATATAGTCGTATCGAGTACAGATAGACCCTTCATATAGGAAGGTTACATAGACTTCTACTTTTATTGCACATACATATATATAAGATAGAAAGATATTCTAAAATATTGTGTACTCCTATTCCATCTAAACGATCATCACAATTTGGGCATAGCCCTAGATCAGAAGTAAGGAAGCCACATATAGGCTTATACAAGTCGTACACAATGAAAGTTAAATGAACATAAAATTCATAGAAAAACAAAGGAACTTCATAGGCAAGATATTTGCATCGCCCTCGAAAAGTGAGGACCTACCCACTTGGATGATAGAGAATATCTAAGCCTTCTTCAAGTCGACTTGAATGAGCCTTCAATGACCGGAACCTAAAATGTTTGGGAAAAAAGAAGAAAATGGGGTTAGTACTCCACATGTACTAAGTATGAGACCGTATGAACATATATGAGAAAAACATGCCAAAAGGGTCATTTAGTCAAAACATGCCATTTTTACCCTTTAAAAGTTTAATGCAAAATCAAGAGAATCATACCAACCAACAACATGCTTACTAAATCAAACAACTCATATGTATGCCAACATACTTGAACTCATGATTTACCACAACCTTATCATCAAGAAATAACATTACAAGCCAGAATAAGAGTTAACCATATCATAATAAGCAACACAACTACTCATGTATCCTTATCAAGTCAACAAGTGCAATGACCAAGCAGAGCCCCATATACTTAATCAAAGCCTCAACAAGAAACCATAACCAATGTCCAACTTCACATAGTATAACATTTAGATATACATTTCATATTATTTTAACAATATAACCCAACACATACTCAGAAGTGAACTAATCAACCTATAGTATCAACAATGTGCAAGTTCATCATGTACATATAATATATCATCGAAACATAAACATATATAAAAACATCCTCTTAAGATGCCCCTCAAGGCTAACTAGTGCAATGCTTAAGTAGAGTCCCATACATCTACCTAGACTAAGCTATACCCCTTAGGTTATCCTAGTTAGAGTTCAACTCTTTAATTCAAATTACCTTTTGGGAACACCTTTCCCTAACCGACATAGACCAAATGAGATAGTGTGGAATTCGGTGTCATGAATCCCTACACCGAAAGAAGGCGGACTACTTGCCAAGATAGTACCAATACATAAAACATAGCAACTACATGGATCCACTAGCTAGAATTCATATGGGGGCAACATAGTTCAAGAACTAGAAGATATAGTTGAGATCCTCTTTATGATCCATGTATTATTGTCTCCAAATCTCAAGAGTAATGTAGTGCTCCTAACTTCCGTATGTCGGAAGGGACACTCCTGAATCTAGTTCACTCGGTGCTAAGCCAGAGTCAATTTTTGAAATATCTTTAAGCCTTTAATTATCAATCATAACTTAGTTTAGGTCAAAATATCTACCCCTTGTATAATCATCATCATCTATAGCTCAAAAAGAATTGTGTGAGCATAAATCCTTTCATCACAATTCATATAGGTGAGGTTAACACATTACATATAAATTCATAATAAGGCATATTTTTGTATACATCACCATCCTTATAGCACTTACATCTTAATCCACCTCACATTCATAATCAAGGCATTTAAATTCAATATCATACCACCCTATCATCCTAATATAAGGCATACTCAAATATACTATCATGCCTTAACCACATTTAATCACAATTGGACGTTAAGGTAGAGATTCTAAGACTTACCAAGTCTTCCTCATAGTTCATTATTTAAGCCTTACCATAAAAACTTAATTCAACCGAATTTAGATGTTCAACATCATAATTCAATATTCAACATTTAAACAAGACTAGAAGAGTCACTTAACCATAATTCAATACAAAATCAATGCTCAAAAAAGATTACGTAGGCCAATTTCCATAACCTAGATCACATCTGAAGATTTGGATGAAAGAAAATTGTTCATTATAATTTATTAATGATTGGCGTAACAACATCATCTAATAGTGATTTAACGCATAATGAAGACAATTGAATCAATCACAACTCAATTTACAGTAAGATCAACCTAGGTTTTAGGGTTGAGGATCATGCTCTTAAAGTTAGGTCAAATAATCACAAATGACTATAATCAAGTTAAATTACATGTTAATATATCCATTATACCCTAAATAAAATATAAACAACTCAGTTCACAACATCAATTTCGTAATTGGATGAAACCCACATGAAAACTCAACTTTTGAAATCTTTTTTGAAGGAACCCTTTGAGGAAAGAGTCTCAAAGGTGAATTAGATGCTACCTTCACGTTTGATGAAGATTTGATGGTGAAATCGTCCCTTTCCAGCCCCAATAACCTAACCTTATCTTGTCTTCAATGGGGGCTTCCAAATAGAGAGAGAAAGAAGAGATAAGGATGAGAGTTTATTTTTTTAGTTGTGTTTAAATTAATGAGGGTTTGGGTATATGGGTAAAAATATTTAATGTATCTTACTTTAATACCTAAATAACCTCTAAACCCCTTAAATATTTTAGTTGTACTTAACTTAAATTGTGCAGAAAAATGGACCTTCGCAGACGGGACCCCGTCGACGGTCAGTCTGTGAGTCGACGGGCACAGTTCCTTCTGTGCTGCACAATAGTCGTTGAGTTCAGAGACTTTACATCTGAGTGCCTCCAATATTTTGGCTAAGTGTAGGATGACGGTGGGCATCGAAGCCCCGTCGGTCACACATGAACCGGCTTCTCGTGGTCGCACACTGCATAGGCAATGTTGCCTCCTATGTGCTATGGTCCTCCTCAAGGGCTCCTTGTTGGTCCTTAGGAAGTTTTACCCAGACGTTTCGACCACAAATCATCCTTAAAACTTGTTATACACCCTTCACCCTAATTTCATGGATTTACGACTATTAAAAGCTAGTCAAATATGCTAAGGCACGCTGCTACCTCTTAGAACTAGTTTCTGAACGTCACGGACGTTCTTGGACGTTTTGGTTCTTAAAACTCTTAAAAGACATATATTCACTAAAATAGGTCTTAAAACAGTTTGTAGACCCCATGTCACCTATATTAGGCTCTAAGACTTGTCTTGGGTTTTTTAAGTGTTACCACAGTCACCCATACAACCCCTTCACACACACCTAGATGATCCTCAAGACTATCTAAATCAAGTTATTCCATTTCATCACATATCATATAGTACATATTCAATAACACTGATCTGTACATCATTTAGACTTCCTACCTAATGCTACTCAAAGACTCACCTAAGTAAAACATGAAGAGACTTCCCATACACCCTCTTTAAACCTACCTAAGCAATCCTCAAAGCTACCCTAGATAAGTGCCCTTTTATAAAACACACATCATTTAGAAATTACCTATTCATTATAATTATTTTGAAAGAAATCCATACATTTAGAGGACTTCACATATTGGTCTTGGAAAGTCCTAGGGAAACCACACACTAGCACTTTCAATTCCTACTCGTGCAATGTATAGATAGCGTCCCATTCCACTACCTACACTTTGTGGAACTTCTTAAGTAATAGAATGCATCCCACATGATGAGGATATGCATTAACCGACATAGACCATACTAGTTAGGCATGGAATGTGGATTCTACAATACTCCGGTGGAGGGTGTTCTAGTTTCCTATGGTAGAACTAGGACACATCTCATGTCGGCACATCATGAAATAATATAAAGGGTTTCTTTGTAATTTAGTCTCAACTTAGGTAGAGTCACTCCATAAGCATATTCACTTAGTGCTAGCCATGTTTTCCTAAAGCAAGTTCAATCACAAGGGCATATAAAGCGTTACCATACTTTAGTCACTACCATAATCATAATACACCTTACCAAGGATGGGTCAACTGGGGCTGCCACTCGATGATCAATAAGGATAGGTCAATGAATTTCTTAGAAATGGATTTCATGTCGTTCCATCCAACCTATCCCTAAGTCCATCATTCACACGAAAAGGATATCATTACGACATTCAACCTCAAGGATATCATAATATTCTTTCTAGCTTGAAGGTTTCAAGTTAATGACCCTCTTAACCATGTTAAAGGTCATACCGCAATCATACATACACATACAAGACAAGGTTGCTTCAGCCTACCAAGTCAAGGAATTACATATTCACATACCTTTAATGCATCAAGAAGAGGGTCTTAGGTCTACCAAATCAACATAGACCATTCATCATATCACTCATACAATGTCATTCAAGTACCAAGTAGAGACACCAAATCTACCACACAAGATACCTTATCAACACATATATCAACACATCATAGACTACCATAAGCAGTCATAGTCATTCAAAACAAAACCGGCTTAAACATCACATATTCATACAAAACATTATCACATAAGACACCTCTTAGACCTCTTATTATCCTATATCGTTACTTAAAAAAGAATCATAACCTTAGCATTTATGAAAGATCACATAAGCATTTTTAATAGTATTTCACTTCACATATTTACATTTCTAAAAAATAACACATATATCACATCATACGTCACTTTACATAATCATATAAGCCATAACATCTTCAACATGATCATATTACTTCACATAATCAACTTCACCTTATACATTCATATAATCCCTAGCATGATACTACCCCAATTTACATAATTAATGCCAACAAGGCCATGTTCATCACATAATCAACACATAAGCACCGCCACCATAAGTTGAAAATACCAATCAATAGCTATTATATAATAATTCTACACAATCTAGAGAGATCAAGTTATCTTACCACCTTTCCATCATCATCATCAACAATCATTAGTTATTTCAATCAATTTACTTCACAAAGGCTCTTACTCATAACACAAAATTAAAACCAACAATCCAACAATATAAAATATGACTATAATTAAAGTAACGCAGCCTATATACCATTCTATCATACACTACAAAATATATGTTTAGTGACGGACATAACCGTCACTATAAGATGAAAATCCGTCACTAATCATGATTAGCGACGGATTAGCAACGGAGTGTTAACTGTTGCTATTATGCTCGTTAGTAAGCTCTTAGTGACCAAAAATGAGTTTCATCATTAGTTTAGAGACTACCTAGTGACGAATCCTTTCCGTCACCATATGTTAGCGAGAACATAGTCGTCATTATATTTATATAATTATATTGCTAATTTCATAATTCTATTACGGAAAATGGTGTTTCGTCACAAGATTAGCGACGTCATAGTGACGAAACATTTTCATCGCCACATGTTAGCTACGGACTGATTCGTTATTATATTTATATTGTTTTCTTACTAATTTCATAATTCATTTCATTATTTTTAATGAATTTGCAATGAAATTTCCGTCGCAACATATTTTGTTACAACATATTAGGCCTTTAATAATTCGCCATTGATCAGTCGCCAACATTCATTTCATAGAAACGACCAAATAGTCGCTAAATTTGTTGTTAAACATTGTTCTTATTATTTGATTTGGTTACTTTAAATATGCACAACTCAAACAAATTAAATTTTAATTATTAAATACTCCAAAATTAACAAACATTCATATAATATAATACTCATAGACAATTCATAATATATAAACAGAGAACTCCAAAACAACATATTTGTATTTAAAAGTACCCAAAGAAAATGATCAAGTACTCGTAAATGAACCTATGTTCATCAAAATGTTACTACGCGTAATTTGTAATTTCCAAAAAGTATGAAATTATCAAAAACTGAAGTTGTGGAGGAATTAACTTGAAATTGAGGTATCAACCTCGTCCTCATTACTAGAAGGAGGCATGGGTGCCGCAGTCGATGGATTGCCGAATGGAGTAATCGATGGTTACACATACTCAACAATAATAGAAACAAGATGACTAGTTAGTGCATACATCATTTTCTTTACAAACTCATCAATATTTGTTGTGCATGCTGATCGACCTAAACGGATATTCTTCATACTCTATGTGGGGAGACATCCATATCCTTGTGTACCTTCAATAGATAGTGAGGGCTGACTTTTGGAAGCTAGCTCGAGTCAGATACCTTCAATATGGTACATCAAGCTTGTATGATGGATCATAATGGAGAGTACTAGATCGAGGTTACATAACACTGAAACAACAACAAGTTCTCTCTAAAACAGGATTAGAGTTGCACCAAAAACAACTGCACTAGAGTCATAGTAAAAAAACACTATAATCATTCCAAAACAACACTAAAATTGCACCAGAAAAGCCTCAAAACAACAACCGAATTACACCAAAACAATAAAAGTAGTTTCTCTATAAAATGACACTAGGATCATATCAAACAACACTTAAATTACATTGTAAAGTCTCAAAGTTTAAAGTAGGTCAAAATTGCACCAACAGATAGAGCATCAACAACAACAAATACACTTTAAAACTATACTAAATAAAAGCAACAAATCAAAAAGTCTGAAAGTTTAGAACTATACCAAAAAGGCGCAACAAATACTCTTTAAAGCAGGACAAAATTGCACCATAAAATCCAGTAGGAAAGAACCAAAACACCTCCAAGTTTAAGACTTAAATGGATATCTCGAGAATACTCACCAATAAATGATTTTCCATCATTTCCATGTGTATGAACATGCAGATGTAACTCACTTGGCGTGGGATATCGGCCTTTTTCAATAGCCTACACAAAAGAAATCACGTTAAATATATCATACAAGAGAAGATATTTGTTATAAATTTATCCACTCCAATTACAAAACTAGTATTAATAGCCCCTCGACCATCCAACCTATCACACATACAACTACACTCTAGATTATTCAACAATATTCAAATTTACAAGAAAAAAATTTAGTAACAAGCAGAAACTGTGGACCAGAAGGTACTCTCATTCATATTCATCAAATAAGAACAAAACATGCATTACGACAAAACAGAAACAATTTCTAAAGTTCTTCACTAGTCAGAATTAAAAAAAACTCACAAACTATTAATGCAATTATTAATTATAATCAACACAAAAAACTTTTTATGACAATTGAAAGAAGAAGAAGAAGAAGAAGAAGAAGAAGAAAGGGAAAATATAACACTTACCAGATTTCTATGTCTTTCTTCTAGCTTCACATAAACCGGATGGTTTACCTTCAAATAAAGGCGAATTACAGGAAATAGATGAAGAAGACAGAAAGCTGAGGTAGAAGAAAAATTTAATCGAAACTACAATTTTAAATCCCAAAATACTCAAACTCAATTAAGTTCTACAAATGAACCACCCAACACTAACAAACTCAAGCATGTCAGGTAAGACAAAAAATCCTTTCTACTTTCATTGAATCAAATAATTTCGAGGTGATTGTTAAAGCATAAAATGTATTTTAAACAAACAAATCAAACAAGCAGACTCAGAAAATCATGGTAACAATTTCAAAAGCTAAAAGGAACTCCTACTTATTGAAGAAAACATATGAAGAAAAGAGAAATTACCAAAAAGTAGAGAAGCAAGGTCTGTTGGGTGAAAGACTTGTCCCGTGAGAATCACACAAGAATATTAGTAGTTGTATTATCAAATTAATGCACACTAAATCCGAATCTAAAATTCTCTTCAAGCCATTTCGCCGAATCTAAAAAGAAGTTACTCTATTGTGTACTTAATAACTTAGTAGCTATTAAGCATAACAAAAAAAACAAGAGATGTGTTTAAGGAACGAAAGGATAACTAGTAGCTATCAAATAGAATTAAATAATGTGGTGTAATTTCTTTGAGGAGTCTTAACAAGATTATCAACAAAATAATATTTTACTACCAGGGAGGATTGTTCAATTGTTAGAAGCACTTTAAGATATGGCTAAGGATAACCAGCCAATCCCACCAAGAGCTATGATCTGGAGCAGAAAATATCGTACATTAGTTAGTTCATGGATTGAACCTTTGCAAGAAGAAACTGAACTTGGATATGAGATAGAATACATAGCCAGGTAACCATTTTTATTCATGTTAGTATCATATCCTGTTGAACACTTATTTATTTTAACATCATTTGCCTATTTTCCTAATCAGTATTTGGGTACAAGCGTTATGAAAGAGGTGTGACAACCCCCTCGGGATCCACATATTCAGGTATTGTCTCTGCCATGGGCGGCCATTCGCTCTTTTAATCCCCTCATATTGGCATGCAGCCTCAAGGGAGAATCGAACCCGTGACCTATGGCTCCTTTACATCCCTCCCAAGGAGATCGCCTCTTACCAATTGAGCTGCAGATCAATTGGTAAGAGGCGATCTCCTTGGGAGGGATGTAAAGGAGCCATAGGTCACGGGTTCGATTCTCCCTTGAGGCTGCATGCCAATATGAGGGGATTAAAAGAGCGAATGGCCGCCCATGGCAGAGACAATACCTGAATATGTGGATCCCGAGGGGGTTGTCACACCTCTTTCATAACGCTTGTACCCAAATACTGATTAGGAAAATAGGCAAATGATGTTAAAATAAATAAGTGTTCAACAGGATATGATACTAACATGAATAAAAATGGTTACCTGGCTATGTATTCTATCTCATATCCAAGTTCAGTTTCTTCTTGCAAAGGTTCAATCCATGAACTAACTAATGTACGATATTTTCTGCTCCAGATCATAGCTCTTGGTGGGATTGGCTGGTTATCCTTAGCCATATCTTAAAGTGCTTCTAACAATTGAACAATCCTCCCTGGTAGTAAAATATTATTTTGTTGATAATCTTGTTAAGACTCCTCAAAGAAATTACACCACATTATTTAATTCTATTTGATAGCTACTAGTTATCCTTTCGTTCCTTAAACACATCTCTTGTTTTTTTTGTTATGCTTAATAGCTACTAAGTTATTAAGTACACAATAGAGTAACTTCTTTTTAGATTCGGCGAAATGGCTTGAAGAGAATTTTAGATTCGGATTTAGTGTGCATTAATTTGATAATACAACTACTAATATTCTTGTGTGATTCTCACGGGACAAGTCTTTCACCCAACAGACCTTGCTTCTCTACTTTTTGGTAATTTCTCTTTTCTTCATATGTTTTCTTCAATAAGTAGGAGTTCCTTTTAGCTTTTGAAATTGTTACCATGATTTTCTGAGTCTGCTTGTTTGATTTGTTTGTTTAAAATACATTTTATGCTTTAACAATCACCTCGAAATTATTTGATTCAATGAAAGTAGAAAGGATTTTTTGTCTTACCTGACATGCTTGAGTTTGTTAGTGTTGGGTGGTTCATTTGTAGAACTTAATTGAGTTTGAGTATTTTGGGATTTAAAATTGTAGTTTCGATTAAATTTTTCTTCTACCTCAGCTTTCTGTCTTCTTCATCTATTTCCTGTAATTCGCCTTTATTTGAAGGTAAACCATCCGGTTTATGTGAAGCTAGAAGAAAGACATAGAAATCTGGTAAGTGTTATATTTTCCCTTTCTTCTTCTTCTTCTTCTTCTTCTTCTTCTTTCAATTGTCATAAAAAGTTTTTTGTGTTGATTATAATTAATAATTGCATTAATAGTTTGTGAGTTTTTTTTAATTCTGACTAGTGAAGAACTTTAGAAATTGTTTCTGTTTTGTCGTAATGCATGTTTTGTTCTTATTTGATGAATATGAATGAGAGTACCTTNGCGAATGGCCGCCCATGGCAGAGACAATACCTGAATATGTGGATCCCGAGGGGGTTGTCACAAGAGGTATCAACTAATTATATGCCTAATTCTGGATCTTTGCTTGTGCATTGTGCAGTGATTATTTTGACAATCACAAAAAAGATTTTTATTTTAGCAACTTGGTTTCTATGTGTATTGCTCCATTCATACCTAGCACTTTAAAATAAAACAATGGGGCATTTCCCAATTTGATGACTCTTTGCAAGCTTTCAGCTCGCTCTATTTTCTTAATACACTTATCTAGTGATTGAGCTAAGAATGATGATGTAATATTGAAGTGTGATGCAAGGATAATAAAACCACTCAGTTCTATGATGATTTATCTTGAGACTTGAGATTATATCATTTTGGAATTTACTTGTACTATAAATGCATATGATATAACATTATCAAGATGATAATTCCTTATTTTTTACTATAAAGGAAACTAATTATTTTTATACAAATTAGACTTGAATGATTTTCAGGTTGGTGGAACAGTCACTGGAATTTATATATCCTCTAATTCATGATCTTTTTTATTTTTCTCTAGGTGCACATTACTGTCACATATATTCTTTTTCTGTTTTTAGCTGATAAGCTCATATTTTTGAGCTTTTCTAGATAGTGGGCATGGTAATTGTACTGATAATAGACTGTCTTACCCTTATTTCATGATTAATGGTTGGATGTTTTTTTAATTATTTGTTGTACTGATAATAGATTGTCTTGCCCTAGTTTCATGATTAATGGTTGGCTATTTTTCTAATTATTTGTTTCTATATTAATTCTTTTCCCTAGGTTTATTTTTGTGATGTTTTGTTTCAATTTCTAGCTTTGGTTTTCCACTATAAGATGTGATTTAGTTTGCCATAACACTGAGGTATGTTACTGAAGGTGGACTCACAATTGACCGCAAACGATGGGTCCCAAGAATGGGAAAACTCCTTTAGATCTTGATGCTCAAGGGTTTATGTATTCCAATCCCAGGGAAACCTCTTTTAAACAAAGATGTTTTGAATAGTGGAGGTTGGACCACATGAAGCTTTTAAAAACCTTACACAATGAAGGACCTTCAATTTTGGGGAAAATATCTGAGTAGGATTACATACGTATTGAGTAGGGACTTAAGAAAGTCATAAAAAAACTTGAACAGAATACCCTGAAACAAAAAGCTGCTAGTAAAATGACTCTATCATAATTAAAGGAAGAACTAGAAGCACAAGGTCTACCAACAGATTAAATAAGAAATGTACTCTACCAACGCGTGCAGAATGCAAGGAGAATAAATCACTCTAGAGGCACGTGACTTTGGGTTCCTCCAGTTGAGGAGGAGGAAGAAGAAGAGGTAAATGTTATTCCATGTGTATTAACTATAACTAGTTGTCTTAAGATATATTTCAAATCCATGTCATTCCTCACAAGGTATATTCTTTTATTTTTTTTCAGGTTGATGAAGAGCTTTATAAGTTGATATTACGTATAATGTTGCATGAAGGAAATACAAAATTCTAGAAACGACGTTTTCTTGGGGAGGGATTAAGTGAAAATTATGCCCCGATAGTCGGAAATAATAGACATAGAACATACTGATGTGGTATATGATAATGATGATGTCGACGATATAGGCTGAAAATGAAGAGGCAGAAGATGACGAGGCACAAGATGAGGAGGAAGAAGTGGAGCAAACTTAAAAGTGAATTCTTCCTCTTCTTTTCCTAATAAATTAAGAAAATGAATTCTCCCGTAAACTCAACAACCTTACACGGAGCACATTTTCCAAAAAAGGAAGGAAAAGAAGTAGTATAAGAAAATAACAAAAGTTTTGTGTTGCCAAAAGCAATGTAAAATAAAATAATCATCACATCTGTAAGGAAGTACTTAGTATATTCTTTATTTGAACAAACTATCATTAATTGTTCTAAAAAAAATAAGGCTTTCTAACTACTAGTTGTTTTGAAAAAAGGGTAGCAGCTAAAAGGACAAGTGAACATACAATAAATACATACAAGAATCTCATAATGTGTACATCAATAGCTTAACATCACGTATCAAAGCAAGTTTCCACAAGACTAATGGTCTTCCCTGATAAATACATCCCGTTCCCCAGTTATTTTTCACAAAATAGTAGTACACACCCTCCTCTTCACCGCACTAGAAGGTCACCGAACATATGAAAAAAGAGAAATTCCCAAAGGTAGAAGCTCACCTTTCACCTGTGGATGAAGGAGACGAGCAGTTTCACACTTCACTTGAGATATGAGCAATTTCATCTGAGACAGGAGAAATTGAAAAGAGAAGGAGATGAGAGAAATCGAGAGGAGAAGGAACGGGGATCAATACCTATAGACAGGAGAATCTCTAAACTGTTGCTGCTATTGGGAGAAAACCCTATTTTTTAGGGATTGTAATTTTTTGTTTCCTTTTTGTGTTTTGTTTGGACTATGAGTGTGACTTGGTAAAAAAAATCTAGCAACAAACTTAGTGACAAATTATGACATACGTCGCTACAAATAAATATAATTATCTATATTAAATTTTAGCGATGGAAATTTTTGTCACTACAAAATATATATTCCATAAAAATATATTTAGAATTCTAGCAACGCTTTTCCGTCACTCATCGCAATATATTATTAAATTTGTAACACCTACTTTGTTGCAAAATCCATATCGAAATTTAAGGCGCCAAAGTTTCCCACTGTTATTTAGCGACAAAAAGTATATTTCGTTGCCAATCCGTTTCTATATTATAACTTAAAAATTATTTGTAATTTTTGTAATCAAATGGCTAATACGTTGTTATATAGCGACAAAATTGGTTTTGTCTCTAATATCCATCGCTAAACACTATTTTTTTGTGATAATCTTTACATAAATGAATAGACCAATAGAAGCTACACATGAATTCGCTAGTATCAAGTCATGATCAAATCACCCATGTTATAGAAAAATATAGTGATTTGAGAAGGTCAAGGGTTCATGGAGATTTTCATTGGAAAACATCAATTATACAGCAATAACATCATATCTTAATGTTTATAAATGTTTCATGCAAGAACTCATGACTTAGAGTAGAAATTGGACTTCTTCATGTTTTTATCATCTTTTAAATCACTTTGAAATTGGCTCTAAGGTGATAGCAAACCATAGATAAAGAACTCTCATACATTATTTTAAGAATCCAAAGATAATTTAAGAATAAACTCCATTGAAAATCCATCATCAAACTCCATCTTCACCTTGAGCTTTCATGGAGCTTTTTGGAGAGAATTTGGAGGGAAAGGGTTTTGACTTAGGTGGTAAGGTCTAAATGAGAACTAAATCACATTAATAATCTTAAACTACCCAAATACACCTAAATTAACCATTCTCCTAATTTATAAGACTTAAGGGTGAATTTCCCAAAACACCCCAAGCCAATCCGTGCAATAGGCAGTGTGCAGGTGCCCATCGACGCCCACCCTACAACGACCATCGTCTAAGTGAAGCTCCGTCAAAGGGGTATGTAATTTGGGTAAGCAATTCCCCAACCTACAGGTCATTGGGACCTTTCAGTCTCAATCGATGCCAAAGGTTGATGATGTAATACCTCTAAAAAGACTTAGTTGTAACTAGATCGTAATGTCTTTTTCATGAGGGTTTAAGTAACTAAAATGGTTTATATTGTGGTAATAAGGCAGTTTCTAAAGATTTATGTGATTTGGAGGTGAAATGTCAAGGGACGACAAAGACGTTCTTGCGACTAAGTCACATATGTGCCTTATGTATTTTTTATGTGATTATGTGTATTTCCTGAGATTATGAGGTCCTTATATGATTTATAATAGTTTTTATAGGTAGTGTGTCAAGTTTCGTAAAGTTTGGAGGCCAAATGTCCAAGAACGTCTGTGACGTTCGAAAGATTTCCATTGAAACGACCTTGTGTGTCTTAGCATGTTTTGTCGAGTTTTATGCGTTCGTTTTGTATGAAATTGATGTTGTGAGGTACTAAACTCGTATATGGAAATATTAGAGTTGGAAACTCTGGTAAAACATCCCCAAGGACCAACCAAAGGTCCTTGAGGTAGGACCAATCAAGGTAGCCAAAGCTGCCTAAGGCAGTCCCATATTCGGATGGCAATCGACGACCAATAGCCTGGTCGATGCCCCGTAGGTGAGGGGAGTTGGTCAAGACATAGGCATGGACATTATTTCCATACAAGGACCAATCTCCGACCCAAACCACGCACCAACAGGACGGTCCGTTGGCTGGGAGACGTCCCGTCAATGGCCAGGCGTCGATGGTCTGTGTCACCTGCGCAGCTTTACTGTAAAATGCAAGGGCAAAATGGTAAATTCACCCAACGTCCAAATAAGAGTTTGGTAGGTTTCCTAAGGGTATTATAGGTATTTTGAGTGGGTTTCTAAGTTCTAATTACCTATATTAATTCATTCTTCAAAAATCAAAACCCAAAACCTTTAAAGAGCTCTCTAGAAATCCATTGAATCTTGAAGGGAGATTGAAGCTTGAAGGTTGATTTCTCAAAGATAATTCCATCAAATTTCATTGATTAACTTCATTAAGGTATGGTTTTTAATCATTGGAACTCTTTTCTTCAAGGAGCCAATCTTCAAAGTGTTTTTCAAACACTTCTCAAATGATGAGTTTTCTAAATTGAAATCTATCCATGATTTCTTGCATTAAAGGTTTTGAATGATTTAATTTTGATTGATTTGTTGTTAATTAGATGATTTTAACTTAAAATCTCATGAATTCATGCAAAACGTAATCTATTCAAATTAGCTATATTATGGGTTTGATGATCATGTCTCAATGCTTATGAATTCTACTGTAGTTTTACTTGGGTTATTGAACGATGTAAGAATTGTATTATATTGATGTATAGGCTGTACTATATTTATAAATATTTATTTAATTGATTTAGATTTATTGATTATTGTGGTTTTTGTATTGAATTGATGTTCATGTCCATGGGTAAGGGCCTTTTGGTATTTTATTGGATGATTTAGCTATGGATTGAAGTGGTGAGATTGGATCGTAGTAAGATGACCTAATTCTCTTTATTTTATGTCAATTAGGTCTTGAATTATTTTGTGATTGGTATGGTCCACTTATTGTGGATGTGTTATGTGCTTTACTTGTGAATTATGTGGCCTCATTAGTGATATTTTATTTATTATGATGATCATGTCCTTGTCGGCAAATTAATTTACATATTATAATTATTTATGTAGTTTATTATGTGATGTATGACCATATCTAATCTACGCGTGGTTAGGCTGAAAGTATGTGTTTCTTCTATTGATGTTGTTAGGTGATCATGTTAGACTATGACCATGTCATTATGTGTATAGTCTTAGAGTTGATGCACGATTCTTCCTAATTGGCTATCTGTGTCTTAAGATGGTTATGTTGATGATTCTATTGTAGTGTATAGGGTAAACCAAAGTTGATTTGGTTGTTCTCATGTGCTACTTGGAAGATATGATATATGTTATATGTGACGTATTGATGGGTCTTGGTTAGGTAGACTTAAGTACCTTTTCTTGATGCATCAATGATATATGAATATGTGATCAATTGACTGGGTAAGCTTAGTCCATCCTTGTCTTGTATGTGATACCTTAACTTTGAAAAGAAGGTCATATGTGGAACCTTTGAGAAAGAAGGTTAAGATATCCTTGAATTCAAAAGCCGTAATAGTATCCTGTTTGTGTAAATGGTAGACTTAAGGTGTGATTGGCTGGAATGGCATGAAATTGGTCTTACGAATATCAGTAAGCTATCCAATTGACCATTGTAAGGCAACACTAGAGGACCTCTTTGTTAAGGTGAATGTGAATGGGTTATGAACTAGATACGGAACCTCTTCATGTACTCCTTTTTTGAAATACTCTACGAGAAAAGGCTAGAACCGAGTGAGTATTGTTTGCGAAGTAGTTCTAGTTAAGGATGAGACTAGAGTACAAAGAAGCCCCTCATATACATTAACCATGTGCCTACATGGGATGTGTCCAAGTTCTACCATTGGCAAGTGGAACACCCTCCATCGGAGTAGGTTACAACTCCGGATTCCATGCTTAGCTACCATGGTCTAAGTCGGTTATTGACTATTCTCATCTTATGGGATACCTACTAGTATTGGAGATGTATTATGATGCTTAGGTGGTGATATTGGACACTATCTAGACATCGCACAATAGGCCTTGAAGATCTTAGTAAGTGAGTCTCTGGGTCTTCTCCAAGACCATTACTTGAATGTCCTTATATGATGAATGTCTCTTAAATGAACTAAAGAAGATTATAACTTATGTTAGAAAGTATGTTAAATGAATAAATATTTATCTAGAGTAGTTTAAGGGTTGTCTAGTTAAGGTGTGAAGGAGATATAGGAATAGTCAGTTCATATCTTATCTAGGTAAGTCTTAAGAAAGACTCTAGATAGGAAAGTTGGTTAATAAATTTGACATGATACAACCTAAGGTAGTCTTAAGATTATTAAGGTAATTTTGGTCAGGTCAAGGATGGACATTATCTTCTTGATTTACATAAGTAAGTCTTTTGATACCCTTTGGGACGAGAATGTCATATATATATATATATATATATATATATATATATATATATGTTATGTTATTTTATGAATATGAGAATGATTCTAATTAGGTAGTCTAAAGGATCTCTTAAGTATGTGTGAAGGGCTTGTATGGGCGGTCGCTTCACAATTCACTCAAGTGAACTTTAGAATCACTTTTGATAGGAGGATCTCATGTTTATGTGTTTGGTGTATTGAAAGTGTGCATATATCATTATAGGTTGTCTTAAGGATCATTTAGGTAAGCCTAGAGAGGTTGTATAGGCGGTCTATCTTTGTATTACTTAAGTGAGTCTTAGGATAGTTTTTAGTGCGAAGGTTGCATGCTTAAAAGGGTTACTGTGAAGATGAAAATAGTTGACTGTAACGTGGCTAGGTTTACTGTAATATTTCTTAAAAAGAGATACATTCTTATGTGATATTTTCTTTGTTTCTAAGGTGTTAAATGTTGTTCTTATGATAATAATATGATGTTTTAATAAAAAAAAGCATGTTTCTAATATATGTCCGTTTTCGTGATTGTATGCATTAAGCCATACTTAGTACAAGTGTTTGTACTAATTCCATAGAATTTGTTATATTTAAAGGTGTAGGTGGAATGTGAAAAGGATTTTGAAGGAAAGCTTGGATTCTAGTTATCGTTCAAGCAAGGTTGAAGTAAGTCCTCTCTTGATTCCAGGGCATAATCGTCTTCATATGTCTTTTATTTCAAAGTATTGTAATAGATGTTAGATTTCTATATTCGTATTGTATGAGACGTGTGCCAGGTATTCTTGAGTGTAAGAATAACATATGTTGAGACTTAGAGTTTTCTATGATTCTAAGATATTTCGTGCGAAAAGTTTTAATTTCGCACTATTTTTGATACACATATGCAATGAATGATGTACAAGGGGCTTGTACAAGACCTCCGAGAGGTCAAGTATTCGTGTCCCACTCCAAGAATATCCTATATTCTAGTGTGTGCATGTGAGTCGTGACAAATGTGGTATCAGAGCATAGGTTATGAAAGTTGTCTTAGGAATCAAAAAGTGTCATAAAACCACGTTTAGTAGAGTCTTGACAATCGGTGTGAGTCGCGACACATCGATGAGCAAGAGGCTATAAGACAATAGAATTTCACTTTCTTCATCAATCTTGTGTCGTGCCTAAAGAGTTGAGGTTGTAAGTGTCTATTCCTAATCACTTCTCTTGTGTTTATAGGAGATGAATAGTAGAAGGATGGCCGCGATAAGGTTGGAAGAAGGAAGTGTGGATGAGGAAGTTCCTCCTCAAGTTGAACAAGTTGACCACGTTCTTCAAGGTGCTCAAGGTGATCAATGTGATCAAATCCCTATTATGGGTGGAAGTTATGATGTTCCGCTGGTTCCCCCAAATATGGCTAATGGGGAAATTAGAGAGGTTTTACTTACTTTATCCCGAGCATTGACTACCCATATGAATAGGGGTACTGGTCCTAGATTGAATGTTGTGGAGAGAGTTATGACGTCTATATTGAGAGATTTTGTTAGGATGAATCCTCCTATGTTTCTTGGCTCTAAGGTGGGAGAGGATCCCCAAAGTTTTCTAGATGGTGTGTACAAAGTGTTGAGTGCCATGGGGGTGACTTTTTAGGAGAAGGTGGAGTTAGCTTCATATCAATTGAAGGAGGTTGCTCAAGTTTGGTATACTCAATAGAAAGATAATAGGTCTATTTAGTCGATTCCTATAGTGTGGGAATAGTTTAAGGAGACTTTCTTAGGAAAGTACTTTCCTCGTGAGAGGAGGGAGCTGAAGGTTGAAGAGTTCATTAATATCAAGAAAGGAAATATGAGTGCTCAAGAGTATTCCGTGAAGTTCACTATGTTGTTCAAGTATTTTCCATCCTTGGTGTCTAACCCTAGGGATGAGATGAGTAGGTTTGTGATTGGTGTTTCAGACCTTGCGAAAGAAGAGTGTCATACGGCCATTATCCATGATGTTATGAATCTATATAGGCTTATGGTCTATGCTCAATCCATAAAGGAGTCCAATCTTAAGAGGATCACTAGAAACTTGAAGAGGAGTGGACCAAGTGAGAAACACCAACCGCGGTTCAAAAAGAGGGCTCAAACTCAAGATGAAGCTAGAGATCCTAAGGTCAAACTTGAGAAGGGAAGTTGTTCTCAAGGTGGTAAGCCTACTTGTTTGAAGAAGCACTATGGGGAGTGTCTAATTACTATAAGGAATTTCTTTGGTTGTGGTAAAGATGGACATAAGGTGAGGGATTGTCCTACTATTGCTTCTAGAGGAAGAGAGGGTAAGAAAGTTCCTCCAAGTGTTTCGGGTAATGATACTCCAAAGAAGAATCGTTTCTGTGCACTTCGGGCAAAAGGAGCAAAGTCAGATAGTGATGACGATGTTGGTAAGTAATAGTTTCTTTCTTTTAGTTTTTATGAGTTCTTTCCAAGTGTGGGAGTATGGTAAGTATTAGAGTTTTGATTGATTGTCTTATCTCTTCCATTCAACTCAAGCTTGAGAGTAGAATGTCATAGTAGCATGTTGCATGTGCATTGTGTTTAGGAGTCTTGTTGAAATTCAATTTCATTGATTCCTTGAATTTTGCATTTCATGAAGTTATGATTACGTTCTAAATTGATATTATATGGATTTATCTTGTATATTATCATGTTTACATCATCAATTGCCTAAAATTTGCATTTTTGGAAATTTTGGGATGGCTCACTGTAAAACTGCCAGTTCACTGTGATATTTTTCAAAAATTGACTAATTTGTTCTATGGTTAAAAATTGTTGTAATGTGTACATAACTAATCTATATGAGAATTATAATGAATATAAAAATAATTTTTGCTATTTGGAACGAAGGATCTGAGTCTTATTGCATAATGAGTTGTAGATTTGTGTCTAGGTTCTTGTTGTGTTGTGAGTTTCTTGATTATGTGAAGTTGATTTTTTTTATTGATGTTTATATTGTATAATGTGTTATGTGGAATGTTTATGAGCTGTAAAGTTGAGTATCTACTCTTGGAAGTGTTTGGAGAATGACAAGTGTCGTTCGAGGACGAATGTTGTCCAAGTGGGGGAGATTGTAATACTTCTAAAACAAATTAGGTGTAATTACAGCCTAACGTGTTTTTCATGAGGGTGTAAGGTCCTAAAATTGGGTATAATGTGTTAATGAGGCAGTGTCTAATGATTTAGGTTATTTGGAAATGAAACGTCAAGGGACGACCAAGACGTTCGACAACTAAGTCATCTATGTGCCTTATGTGTTTGTAATGTCCTTATGTGCGTGTAATGAGCTTATTAGGTCCTTATATGAGTTATAATATTGTCGATAGGTAGTTTGTCAAGTTTCATGAAGTTTGGAGGTCAAATGTCGAAAAATGTCTATGACGTTCGAAAGCTTTGCCTTGAAACGACCTTGTGTGTCTTAACGTGTTTTGTCGAGTTTTATGTGTTCGTTTTGAATGAAATTATGTGGTATGTCCTTAAATAATATATGTACATATTCGAGTTGAAAAATTCCAGGAAAACATCCACAAAGATTAACCAAGGGTCCTTGAAAAAGGGACCCATCAAGGTGGGGAAAGCTTCCAAAGGAAGTCCCACATATGGATGGCAATCGACAGCCAGTAGCGTGGTCGACACCCCATATGTTAGTGAAGTTGGTCATGACTTAAGCGTGGGGAGGATTTCCATCAAATTAACAGTCCAACGCAAACCCGGACCAACAAAATGGTCCGTTGGTTGGGAGACGGCCCGTCAATGGCCAGGTGTCGATGGTCTGTGTCACCTGCACATCTTTACGGAAAAATGCAAGGCTAAATTGGTAAATTCACCAAAAATCCAAATAAGAATTTCGGCGGATTCCTAAGGTTATTATAGGTATTTTAAGTGGGTTTATAAGTACTAATTTCCTAGATGAAATCATTTTAAAAAAAAAAACCCAAAACCTTTAAAGAGCTCTCTAGAACTCCATTGAAGCTTGAGGGGAGATTGAAACTTGAACGTTGATTTCCTAAAAATTCTATCATTTTCGTTGATTAAATTCAGTAAAGTATGGTTTTTCATTATCGGAACTATTTTCTTCAAGGAGCCAATCTTCAAAGTGTTTCTCAAAGACTTCTCAAATGATTAGTTTTCTAAATTGAAATCTATCCATGGGTTATTGCATTAAAGGTTTTGAATCATTGAATATTGATCGAATGCTTGTTAATTAGATGATTTTAACTTTAAATCTCATAAACCCATGCAAAACCTAAGTTCTTTAAACTGGCTATATTATGGGTAGGATGATCATGTCTCATTGCTTATGAATTCTAGTGTAGTTTTACTTGGGTTATTGAATGATGTATTAATTGTATTAGATTTATGTATAGGCTGCATTATATTGAAAAATCTATATAGAATTGATTTAGATTCATTGAGTATTAAGGTTTTTATTGAATTGATGTTCATGGCCATGAGAAAGGGTCTTTTGGTATTGTATTGGATGATTGAGCTGTGGATTGAAGTGGTGAGAATGGATTGGTGTTACTCTTACCTAATTCTCTTTAATTTATGTTAATTAGTTCTTGAATTATGTTGTTATTGGTATGGTCCATTTATGGTGGCGGTGCTATGTGCTTCACTTGTGAATTATGTTTCCTCGTCGGTTATATATTATGATGATCACGATCTTGTTGACAAATTATTTTATATATTATGATTATTTGTGTAGTTAATTAATTTAAGTATGACCATAGCTAATCTACGTGTTGTTAGGGTGAAAGTATGAATTGTTTCTATTGATGTTGTTAGGTTATCATGATAGACTATGACCATGTCATTATGTGTGTAGTGTTAGAGTTGATGCATGATTCTTCCTAATTGGCTAAGTGAGTCTTTTGATGGTTATGTTGATGATTCTATGGTAGTGTGTAGGGTGACGTAAAGTTGATTTGGTTGTTCATTTGTGCTACTTGGAAGATATGCTATATGTTCTATGTGAAGTATTGATGGGTCTTGGTTAGCCAGACTTAGGTACATTTTCTTGATGCATGAATGATATATGAATATGTGATACCTTTACTAGGTAAGCTTTATGTAAAGAAGGTCATTTTGTGGAACCTTTGATAAAGATTATTAAGATATATGATACGCTCAAACTTACTTCTCAAATAAGAAGTAAAGCGGTCGTGTCAAGTAAATAACCCAACTAGTGAGGTTGTGATCGTTCCCACGAGGAAAATAGTTTAGACTTAACTTTAACTTATTATTACTATTGTTCGGTCACTTACTTCCTTGGAAAGCAAAAACAATAAAAGGGGGGTTTTCTATTTCTAAATAAATGAAACTAACTAGCGAAATTGAAAGAAACACTTAACAACTTTGAATGTTAGAGTTTAATCAATTAATCAAAGTAACTATGGTTTACGTGTTCCCCACAGGTTCATAACTTGATAATTCTAACTATAACAATTCTTTCCTAGTATCTCGCATGCAAAGTGATAAGTTATGTACTTCTAAATCCTTGGTCCAGCATCTAGAAAATTTCACTTCGCACCTTGGTCCGGCTACGTGTGTTGCTATCCTAACCCTTATCTTTACCTCATATTAAGCATTGTATTCGATATTTGACTAATTTATTACCTCGTACCAATCAATACTAGCCTATTAGATAGCATACACTAAATCTATATGATAATCCTTTTCCTATTATCTACCTCCTTGGTCCGGCAAGTAGCATTAAGGCGAGTTCTAATGTTGTCCATCCGTTAAAAAGACTTCTAAGCGAATGAATTATTAATACATGCAAGACACTATTCTAGAATTGTAATTTTAGTTAGGTTTTACCTCATTATTTGCCTATGGTTCCACAACCCTAGTTATGGAGTTTAGTTACCCATAGTCATAATCACAATATTCAAATATATTATATAAGAATTCATGTACTTACTTCAATGAGAAAGAGTAAAATCCGAAAGTTTGCTTGATTAATCAACAAAAATCACCAACAATCACTTGCAAGAATCTCAAAGTAATCAAGAATCTCACAAAAAGTCTAATGATAATCAAAAGCGTAACCAAATAATCCAAAGTCTAACTAATAATACAGTGTCTAACCTAATAATAGAGTGTCTAACCTCAAAAACGAGGTTTTTCAAACTATTTATAGAAAATAAAAACCTAATTAAACAAGGACTCTATTTGCTGGAAATTTGTCAAAACGCGGCTGGGTCGACGGACCTCGCGACAGATCGTCGTGGTCACGATGGACCGTCAAGGACTCCGTCGTCCCATACTTGTGCAATTTCTTCTGCTGCTCTCTTCATTACCCTCGACGGCAAGTATGACGGACCATCACAGGCACAACGGTCCGTCGAGGGTCTTCATTTCAAAACACTTAAACTCTTGGAATATGGGTACTGGGACTACTTCTCTGAACTTCATGACGAACCTGCAGGACGGACCGTCATAGACACGACGAACCGTCAAGAACTTGGTAACCCCACACTTGGTCAGACTTCCCCATCTTCCTTCAGAAGCTGAAACTACGCTGCCACCTACGGACCGTCACAAGCTCCGTAGGTGGTCTCTTCTGCATTTCTTCGCTCAAAAACCTCCGCATTCATCTTTGGACAGATTTCCTGCAAATAAGGAGAAACTTATATAAAAATTAGCACAAAAAGGCTTTTGGACACACTAAACTTAAGGAAAAAGTATTAATAATACCGTGAAACCACGATATATCAACACCCTCAATTTAAATTCGTTGTTTGTCCTCAAGTGACGCACAATGACTCAATACAAAATCTTTGTACAATACTATCCATGTTTTATCCTTTGAAATCATTTGGCTATCCATCCCGATTAATCTCATCATATTTATGCATTCTATCACTATTAGGCTTGAATTATGTGGGATCAGAGCATGACACAGACTCACCACGCATTAACACCTATCCTCTTCAATTTATCATCGAGGTGCTAATATTTCCGGTATTGTAACTAGTGTCCTCACTTTCAAACAAAATCCTCATTTTTCACACAATGATTTCAGTTTGAGTATAAGGATAACTTTTCAACACTCGCTCTCAGAACAAATTCACGCTCATTCATACATATTGCCATAAGCTTGCCCTTATTTTCACTGCCTTAGCTTTGCTACACAACCCTTAGGATCACGATAGGACTTTCTTAGCTTGTAACATATGCTTAGGGTAAGGTAGGGTATATTTAGGTATACTTTAGTGACTTTTTGCTCTCCTTGACATATCGGCTACACATATCATTTTCTATCATTTTATCTCGCCCAGTTTCTCATATTCTTTCACCTTGCTATTTTCTCTTCTTTCTTCATTTGTGTAAGTGACTCTCTTCTTTTCTTGCTGTATTTCTTGTATATTTTTCTTTTTCTTTACTTTTCTTTCAACTAATTCATGAGTCACTTTACTTTTGTTCTTTCTCTCTCTTTGTTCTTTCAACCCCACTTTCCAGAGCTTTTCTCATAATAGCCCCCCTCAACTCATGGCTTTGCCATGAGTCAATGTACAGAATACCCAAAGTTGGGTCAGGGCCATAACGAAGGTTGTTTACTGCATTAGCCACCCTCATCTTATGCTTTTGGCATAAGCTAAGGTGCACATGTCCAAGGAGGTACCAGGGCCAACACATTATTCCCAGAAAAGATCAGTTGGGGTGAAAAAGAAAGGTCAAATCAAGCTCAGATCATTTGGATCAAAGAAGGATAAATTTCATTTGGTTTTCTTTTATTAAGGCTAAAAATGAGCTATATTGAATAAGGGCCTATGATCCTTTCCTAATTGTCTATTACAGCTTACTTTTAGCAGGACTAACCAGACAAGTTCTACCTCAGTACAAATAGTGGACTATTCAAATATTCCACACACTCACTTGACATCTCATCACTCTACCAGATTATCAGACACCTAGTTCGAATTTTAGACTTAGGGTAATGTAGTGTTGTATTTCTATGTCATGCTTAGAGCCACACATTTATCAATTACTATGCCTAGTCATGCATCATTTTCCATTTTATCAGGATATCATTTTAGCCATCATGCTCCAGAATTAAACTATGTACACAAGATATAGACATGCCGGTTCAACAGAAAAAGTAATCAGTCTCTTGGGGAAAAAGAACACAGGCAAGAAAACCCCAAAAGAGGATAGTGAATTGGGCTACTCAGACTTCACCCTAGCACTCACTTTCCATTTACCCCACCCCCAACAAAAAGACATGTTTTGTCCCCAATGCATAAAAAAATTGAAATACAAGAGTGGTAGGTGAAGCAAACCTGGGGCGCAAAGCGCCGACGATAAGCAAGCTGGTGGGTTCGGTTCCCCGGAACCCACTTCCTCTGTAATCTGGACACCCTCAGTGGTGTCCTCAGCAACAACAACACTATCAGCAGTGCCTCCCGCTATCTCCACAGTTTTGGAGCTAGACGCCCCAGCTGCTAACTCTCCTGCTCTCATCTGGCGCGCCTCCTCCTCAGCAAGCGAGGCTCTCCTCGCAGCCTCCATCTCACGGCGCTCCTTCTTTAGTGCTCGCGCCTCATCCTCCGCTCGACCCCTACGCCTCTTGGCATGCTCTCGAGGGGGAGGTGGTGGAATCTCTGACGTGGTGAACAGGGCCGCCAACACTGTGTCTTCAGCAGGCTCGACAGAAGGGGCCTCAGACTCAGGCACCCTAGCCTCTAAGATCATATCAATATCTGCGCGAAGACTGTCGACCGCAGCCTGAAGGGTCGACACATCCACCGGAGGGGCTGGACGGGCTAGCACCCGCAACTCAAAAGCGTCCAAGCGCTGATGAACCTCAGCGATCTTCCGCTCTGTATGCTGAACCATTTTCCGCTCCAAGCGCTCTTCTGCCTCGGTAATAGACCTCTACATCCACAGCTGAATATGATGCAGAAGTGTAGCCATTTGCGCCTCTAATTTTTGGACCCTAGCATGCGGGGCTGTGCGAGAGGAGCTCGGGGCAGTGCTACTACCCGGAATAGACTCGACCGGGGTAGTGTCAGTGGACGCCGCCTCCGTAGCCGTGCGGGCCTGGGCTACCGTATCAGCCAGATCGTCAGCAAGTGGGGGCAGCTCTGGACGGGGCTCTCTGCGTGGAGCCAACTCATTGGCCTCATCTCTGATGAGGCCGACATCAATAGTGCCTAGAGGGGTCTTGAGCTGATCAACGTGCCATATAGGCACACCTGCGGACCTGTAGAGAGAAAAGATCATGCACGGGAAACGGTAAGTAGTTGTGACCTTAAAAACCCTCTCGTGCATGACTGCCTGTAGAAGCCACGCAAAATCCACCTCGAACCCGGCTATCATCGTCGCCATCAATACTGCTCGATCCCATGTAACGATATTATTAGCGGCTGTGGGGGAAAGGCAGTGGCGGACAATCAACCACAAAAACTTCACCGTGAAAGTCAGGTTGGCCTTCTTGATGGCCCCCTTCGGCTCGGTCACCCAGTCGGCACCCTCTCCATAAACTGACAAGTGCAGGGCCATCCACCTCTTGGTGGTCTCTCTCAGCGATGGCTCGCGCAGGAATCAGTTATCTTTAACAAGCTGCCATCGGTAGTCAAACTCAGCAGTGAGAGGGGTCCGAGTAGCATCAACACCCTCGCCGTATAGGAACCGGCGGATGGCAAGCAGCGAGATGTCGACCTGAACGCCCTGTACTTGGACCTGCTCCAGTGGGGCCTGTTTGGCGGGGGTAGCCCGCCTATCAATCTGTGATCGGAGAGTCGCTACGTAGGATGCATAGAACTCTCGGACCAGGCCTTCACTTTAGCATCCCAACGGACGTGTTGTCCACTCTAGGCGATGTCAGGTGAAGAGATTATGGATCTCAGGCATCGTCGGGAGACTCCCTGTAAGGACCCGCCGCTCCAATGTCCGTGTTTGAGTCATAACTTCTTTGTCATTCAGGAACTTTGCGTCGGAGTAGAATTGAAATTGCCCGTCAATATACCACCGGTTAGGCTGGTCAGTAGCCGGGGTGAGAGCATGAGCTGTTGAACCGGGTGTGGATTCCAAACTGTCAGCCTCCTCAGACGAGGTCGACGCTGCAACGGTGGCGGGTGCGGGTGTGGGAACCTCATCAGATCCGGAGGCATCCTCCGACCACGAAACTCCTAAGGAGCCAGACACTCCTTCTTCATTGGTGGCTGACCCAGAAGGTGTGCCGGTCAGTGTGCGGTCCTCATAAGATTGGGAGGTAGTGACTACGCCGGATGCCACCTTTTTGGGTGTGGCTCTGGAAGCACGTGAAACACGGGAAGGGGTGGAAGTGCCTGGGGGCACGTACTCGGGGTCACGCTCATCATCAAATCCAATGACCAAGCGGGCAGACGGGGCGACAGACTTCGATCGCCCGCATGCATAGACTCGATCTTGTTTTGGTGCCATAGTAGATAGTACCTGTAAAGGATCAATATTAGTACGAGAAGTAGCAAACAAGATAACCAAAACCACACAAAAAAAATTAAAATTAAATGACATTTCTATAGTAACAGTGACACACGACGGGCCAGGTGACGGCCCGTCAAGACTATGACGGACCGTCATGGGGTCCGTCGTGTCTTACTTAGACTTTGTGTATATGGAGAACCCTGAAGGAGAGTCTCTGACAAGTATGACAGTATGTGCAGAACGGACCGTGACAGGTACGACGGTCCGTCGTAGGTTTCCGTTAGAGTACACTTGAAAAGAATATAGAGACCCTTAGAAGAGGACCTCTGACCATCATAACGGTCATGCAGGACGGACCATCTTGGGTATGACGGTCAGTCGTACTTGTCCGTTTGAGGAAACATAGAAAATGGAGAGAGACCCTTATAAACAGAGTCTCTGACAACCAGAACGGTTGTGCAGGACGGACCGTCGTAAAGACGACGGTCCGTCACATGTGTCCGTTGGAGGACACTTAGAAAAATGGAGAGAGACCCTTAGAAACAGGGTCTCTGACAACCAGAAGGGTTTGCAGGACGGACCGTCGTGGGTATGAAGGTCCATCGCATATGTCCGTTTGAGGACACTTGCATAAAATTGGACAGTGGGGTGTTAGGGCTTTTGGAACGGACCCTACGACGGTCCGTCGTGGGTACGACGGTCCGTCATCGGGGTCTCATTCTGTAGATTAGTGACAGAACCGGGGATACCCCATTCATCCCCGATGACCCAAATCGAATTTGTAGTGTTTTAGACCTACATTTGTCTAACCCAAATACCTAGTAAACAAGCAATGCCAAAGCACCTATGTCTAGGGTTGTAAACACGGCAATTTCAAAGATTTTTAACCTAGGTTAGACAGAATTTTATATAAAAGAAATGAACATATCAAGAAGAACTAGGCTAATACTAATTGATAAACAAAAATGCAAGATAAATGAGTAGAAATTAGAGAAACATACCTGAGAATTGGAGAAAAACAAGATGGAAAGGTACTTGGTGATCAAGAAGACACCCACAGCAGCAACTCCAACTAGTAGATGATAACTTTTAGGACTTTGGAGAATTTTGGGGGAACAATGATCGGTTGAAGAGGGAGAGATTTTGGAAGATGAAAAGGGAGGGAAATAGGAGGAAGAGTGAAGGAATGGGGTGAAATGAAGGGTTGGGGGTTTTATATGTTGAATTTTTATTTTTTTTAAAAAACCTCCAGCCGGGTCGGGTCGGGTACGCCTCATTAATGACGCGACGATTCAGCGATGAAGGTCTGTCTCAGTTGTGATGATCCGTCATTGGTTCCGTCGTGTGTGCCCTAGTTTGAAAATAACAGAAAGACGTACCTGGCACGACGGATTCATGCGACGGTCCGTCGCAGGCGCAACGGTCCGTCGCTGTATCCGTCAGTGGCTGCTGCAGAGTAATTTTATGCAAAATTTCCTGGTGATGTGCCTGCAAATTTAAAACCCATTAGTAGAAAATGCTTTTATTACTAGAAAAAAAACTATAAGTATTGGGTTGCCTCCCAACAAGCGCCTGATTTAATGTCGCGGCACGACTGAGGGCACTTGATTACTCAACCTTCATCAAGATGGTATGCCTCTATCACTTCATTCACCGATTCAGCATGCCAGAAATAGAGTTTTATTCGTTCTCTATTCACCTTAAACCGCACTCCCTCCTTATTTTCCAACTCAACTGCTCCATGAGGGAATAGTTGGGTAACCAAGTAAGGACCAATCCGTTTGGACTTGAGCTTGCCCGGAAGACAAGGCACCCCAGAACTGTCTACAAGCACCAAATCCCCAACCATAAACTCTTGTTTTGCACTTTTTTGTTCATTCTCCTTCTTCATCTTTTCTTTGTGGGATATGGCGGATACCGATTGGAGCTCACCACTCTGCCTCACGGTCCTACAAACGTTGAAGGTCGCTTCTTCATTGTTCAACCAAAATTTCATCTGCCCCTTTTCCATATCAACTACGGCTCTACCTGTAGCAAGGAATGGCCTCCCAAGAATAATAGGCACTTCAAAATCGACTTCACAATCAAGAATAACAAAATCTGCCGGAAATCTGAATGACTCCACTTTTACTAGCACATCATGGAGTATCCCTATAGGCCTTTTCACTATTCGATTAGCATCCAGTAGCCGCATCGCAGTGGGTTTTTGGTCACCCAAACCCAACTTCTTGTAAATCGAGAGGGGCATGAGATTTATGCTTGCCCCCAGATCACATAATGATTTCGCAAAATGTAATGACCCGACTGTACAAGGAATAGTGAACGCACCCGGATCTTCTTTCTTTTGTACGAGAGATCTTGTAGCAATAGCACTACAATGCTGCAGTCTATCATTATCCTCGAAATTGACCGATCTTTTCTTTGTAACCAAATCTTTCATAAACTTGGAATAATCGGGCATTTGTTCAAGAGCTTCTACCAAAGGGACATTGATAGAAATCTGCTTCATCATTGTTATAAAACGGCAATATTTACCATCCTCGGTCTTTTTCACTAATCTCTGAGGGAAGGGTGGTGGTGGTCTAGGC
The DNA here is from genome assembly GCF_001406875.1 of Solanum pennellii. Lineage (NCBI taxonomy): Eukaryota > Viridiplantae > Streptophyta > Magnoliopsida > Solanales > Solanaceae > Solanum > Solanum pennellii. Next base: position 7,051,381 of record NC_028642.1, read on the forward strand.
ATGGAAATTACCTTCATAGGGACTTCTGCATCTTTTCCAGTGCTCTCTTCTGCTTCACAACTACCCTTTACCACCTAATCATAATCCTTTCTCACCTTTTCCTCATTAGACGGCATAGGAGGGTCAATGGCTTGCTTACCACCCCGAGTAGTGATTGCCATACAGTGCACATCATTTTTTGGATTTTGGACAGTGTTGGTAGAAAGAGTGCCCGGTTGCCGTGTGTTCACTGTCGCAGATAATTGGGCCATTTGCAACTCGATCTGCTTAATCGATATTGCATGTGTATTGACTTTTTGCCCAAAACTTGTTAAATCTCACTTTAACTCTTTAATGTGCTCATCACTAGCATCGAACCTCCTCATCATTTTGTGCAACATATCCTCAACTCGCGCCACACTATCTCCACCATCCCTAGAAGTAAGTTCACGATTTTGAGGAGGGACATAGGGCCCATTCCTATGATTTCTGTTACCGTAGTTACCCCTGTTGAAGTTGTTGTCGCGGTTGTAGTTTCCATCTCGGACATAATGACCCTCACGGTTATAGTTACCATAGATCCGACCTTGGTTCCCTTGACCTTGGCGCCAATTATCCTATTTTGAGCCTTGGGCGCTCGGTCGGAAACCCCCCGTCTGCTCATTTACTGCATAGGAGTCCTCCGCATAATAGCATTCATCATTAGATGGTGGTTTCGACAAGTAGTTGACTACATTTGTCTTTTCTGTACCCCCAGTGACATGTTTTAGTACCAACCCAAGCTCAGGTCTCATCTGAGCCATTTCTTCACGAATCTCATCTGTGGCTGGGTTGTGAGTGGGCTGCACTGCGAAGGTGTTTCTCCTTGTATCTTACTTCCCAGTACTTCAAGATTTATTTTTCCAAGAGATTTTCTCTAATTTTTCAGCAATTTCAGCTTAATGACACTCCCCATAAGATCCACCTGCTATAGTGTCCAACACTGCTTTATTATTATCATCCTGTCCCCGATAGAAGTATTCCTTCAGTGACTCATCATCTGTACGGTGATTTGGGACACTTCTCATGAACGAGGTGAATCTATCCCAAGAACTACTAACTGACTCTCCTGGTAGTGCCACAAAGTTGTTCACTCTGTCTTTGTGGTTTAGTTTCTTGGAGACCGGATAGTAGCGTGCTAAGAAGACATCCCTTAGTTGGTTCCAAGTGAAAATTGAGTTATAAGGGAGCTCAGTAAACCATATAGCAGCCTCTCTAGTCAGTGAGAGAGGAAACACTCTAAGCCTTATTACATCCAAGTCCAAGTCAGGCCTCCCTACACAGCTTTTACACACTGCCCTTACCTTAGCTATATGGGCATGTGGATCCTCAGAAGGTAGCCCTGAAAATAAACCTCTGGCGGTGAGCATTTGCATCAGGCTACTAGTTACCACAAAAGTATGACCTGGTTGTAAAGGAGGCAAGACAAGTGGCCCATCAGAGTCTGCTATGTTGTCATAGCCTCTGTTGTATGCTTGGGGCCGTGGAGCGGGATTTTGTCCACTCTGTTGGTGTTCACCCAGAGCATCGGGTAACAACTGAACATGAACATCAACCGGAGCTGGGATGTTCTGGTTTGGATCATCATCATTAATTCCCAAGTTTCTATTCATGTTGCGTAGTGTACGCTCTAATTCGTGATCGTAGGGAAACAAGGGTTCTCTTCCTCTCCGTGTATTTGGCATACAAGGAGGGTTGTTCTGCACGAATCAAAAACAATAAAACAAAGTAAAATCAAGAAAATATCAACTAAACTATAGTAATAAGTTTAAGTTATCTAAAAGCTATAATCCCCGGCAGCGGCGCCAAAATTTGATATGCTCAAACTTACTTCTCAAATAAGAAGTAAAGCGGTCGTGTCAAGTAAATAACCCAACTAGTGGCGTTGGGATCTTTCCCACGAGGAAAATAGTTTAGACATAACTTTAACCTATTATTACTATTGTTCGGTCAATTACTTCCTTGGAAAGCAAAAACAATAAAAGGGGGGTTTTCTATTTCTAAATAAATGAAACTAACTAGCGAAATTGAAAGAGACACTTAACAACTTTGAATGTTGGAGTTTAATCAATTAATCAAAGTAACTAGGGGTTTACGTGTTCCCCACAGGTTCATAACTTGATAATTCTAACTATAACAATTTTTTCCTAGTATCTTGCATGCAAAGTGATAAGTTATGTATTTCTAAATCCTTGGTCCGGCATCTAGAAAATTTCACTCTGCACCTTGGTCCGGCTACGTGTTTTGCTATCCTAACCCTTATCTTTACCTCATATTAAGCATTGTATTCGATATTTCACTTAGTTATTACCTGGTACCAATCAATACTAGCCTATTAGATAGTATACACTAAATCAATGTTGATAATTCTTTTCCTATTATCTACCTCCTTGGTCCGGTAAGTAGCATTAAGGCGAGTTCTAACGTTGTCCATCCGTTAAAAAGACTTCTAAGTGAAAGATTTATTAATACATGCAAGACACTATTCTAGAATTGTTATTTTAGTTAGGTTTTACCTCATTATTTGCCTATGGTTCCCATAACCCTAGTTATTGAGTTTAGTTAGCCATAGTCATAATCACAATATTCAAATATATCATATAAGAATTCATGTACTTACTTAAATGAGAAAGAGTAAAATCCGAAAGTTTGCTTGATTAATCAACAAAAATTACCAACAATCACTTGCAAGAATCTCACAAAAAGTCTATTGATATTCAAAAGCCTAACCAAATAATCCAGAGTCTAACTAATAATACAGTGTCTAACCTAATAATACAGTGTCTAACCTCAAAAACGAGGTTTTTCGAACTTTTTATAGAAAATAAAAACCTAATTAAACAAGGACTCTATTTGCTGGAAATATATCAAAACGCGGCTGGGTCGACGGACCTCGCGACGGATCGTCGTGGTCACGATGGACCGTCATGGACTCTGTCGTCCCATACTTGTGCAATTTCTTCTGCTGCTCTCTTCATTACCCTCGACGGCAAGTATGACGGACCGTCACAGGCACAACGGTCCGTCGAGGGTCTTCGTTTCAAAACACTTAAACTCTTGTAATATGGGTACTGGGACTACTTCTCTGAACTTCATAACAAACCTGCGGGACGGACCGTCATAGACACGACGGACCGTCATGGACTTCGTAACCCCAAACTTGGTCAGACTTCCCCATCTTCCTTCAGCAGGTGCACTACGCTTCCACCTACGGACCGTCACAAGCATGACGGACCGTCACAAGCTCCGTAGGTGGTCTCTTCTGCATTTCTTCACTCAAAAACCTCCGCATTCATCTTTGGACAGATTTCTTGCAAATAAGAAGAAAATTATATAAAAATTAGCACAAAAAGGCTTTTGGACACACTAATCATAAGTAAAAAGTATTAATAATACCGTGAAACCACGGTATATCAACACCCTCAACTTAAATTCGTTGTTTGTCCTCAAGCGACGCACTATGACTCAATAGAAAATCTTTGTACAATAGTATCCATGTTTTATCCTTTGCAATCATTTGGCTATCAATCCCGATTAATCTCATCATATTTATGCATGCTATAACTATTAGTCTTGAATTATGTGGGATCAGAGCATGACACAGACTCACAATGCACTAACACCTATCCTCTTCAATTTATCACCGAGGTGCTAATATTTCCGGTATTGCAACTAGTATCCTCACTTTCAAAAAAAATCCTCATTTTTCACACAATGATTTCAGTTTGAGTATAAGGATTACTTTTCAACACTCACTGTCAGAGAAAATTCACGCTCATTCATACATATTGCCATAAGCTTGCCTTATTTTCACTGCCTTAAGTTCGCTATACAACCCTTAGGATCACGATAGGACTTTCTTAGCATGTAACATAGGCTCAGGGTCAGGTAGGGTACATTTAGGTATATTTTAGTGACTTTTTGCCCTCCTTGACATATCGGCTAAACATACCATTTTCTATCATTTTATCTCGCCCAGTTTCTCTTATTCTTTCACCTGCTATTTTCTCTTCTTTCTTCATTTGTGTATGTGACTCTATTCTTTTCTTGCTTGTATTTCTTGTATATTATTCTTTTTCTTTAATTTTCTTTCAACTAATTCTTGAGTCACGTTACATTTGTTCTTTCTCTCTCTTTGTTCTTTCAACCCCACTTTCCAGAGCTTTCCTCATAATAGCCACCCTCAACTCATGGCTTTGCCATGAGTCAAAGTACACAATGCCCAAAGTTGGGTCAGGGCCATAACGAAGGTTGTTTACTGCATTAGCCACCCTCAACTTATGCTTTTGGCATAAGCTGAGGTGCACATGTCCAAGGAGGGACCAGGGCCAACACATTATTCCCAGAAAAGATCAGTTGGGGTGAAAAAGAAAGGTCTAATTTAAGCTCAAATCATTTGGATCAAAGAAGGATAAATTTCATTTGGTTTTCTTTTATTTAGGCTAAAAATGGGCTATATTGAATAAGGGCCTATGATCCTTTCCTAATTGTCTATTACAGCTTACTTTTAGCAGGACTAACCAGGCAAGTTCTAGCTCAGTACAAATAGTGGACTATTCAAATCTTCCTCACACTCATTTGACATCTCATCACTCTACCAGATTATGAGACACCTAGTTCGAATTTTAGACTTAGTGTAATGTAGTGGTGTACCTCTATGTCATGCTTAGAGACAAACATTTATCAATTACTATGCCTAGTCATGCATCATTTTCCATTTTATGAGGATATCATTTTACCCATCATGCTCCAGAATTAAACTATGTACACAAGATATAGACATGCCGGTTCAACAGAAAAAGTAATCAGTCTCTTGGGGAAAAAGAACACAGGCAAGAAAACCCCAAAAATGGATAGTGAATTGGGCTACTCAGACTTCATTCTAGCACTCACATTCCATTTACCCCACCCCCAACAAAAAGACATGCAATTGTCCCCAATGCATACAAAAATTGAAACACTAGAGGTGTAGGTGAAGCAAACCTGGGGCGCAAAGCGCCGACGATCAGCAAGCTGGTGGGTGTGGTTCCCCGGAACCCACCTCCTCTGTAATCTGGACACCCTCATTGGTGTCCTCAGCAACAACAGCACTATCAGCATTGCCTCCCGCTATCTCTACAGTTCGGGAGCTAGACGCCCCAGCCGCTAACTCTCCTGCTCTCATCTGGTGCGCCTTCTCCTCACCAAGCGAGGCTCTCTTTGCAGCCTCCATCTCACGACGCTCCTTTTTGCGTGCGCGCGCCTCATCCTCTGCTCGACCCCTACGTCTCTTGGCATGCTCTCGAGGGGGAGGTGGTGGAATCTCTTAGGTGGCGAATAGGGCCGCCAACACTATGTCTTCAACAGGCTCGACAGAAGGGGCCTCAGACTAAGGCACCCTAGCCTCTAAGATCGTGTCAATATCTGCGCGAAGACTGTCAACCGTAGCCTGAAGAGTCGACACATCCACCGGAGGAGCTGCCCGGGCTAGCACCCGCAACTCAAATGCGTCCAAGCGCTGGTGAACCTCAGCGATCTTCCGCTCTGTATGCTGAACCATTTTCCGCTCTAAGCGCTCTTCTGCCTCGGTAATAGACCTCTGTATCTACGGCTGAATATGATGCAGAAGTGTAGCCATTTGCGCCTCTAATTTTTGGACCCTAGCAAGCGGGACCAGAGCGGGTGAAGGGGCTGTGCGAGAGGAGCTCGGGGCAGTGCTACTACCCGGGATAGACTCGACCGGGGTAGTGTCAGTGGACGCCGCCTGCGTAGCCATGCGGGCCTGGGCTACCGTATCAGCCAGATCGTCACCAAGTGGGGGCAGCTCTGGATGGGGCCCTCTGCGTGGAGCCAACTCATTAGCCTCATCTCTGATGAGGCCGACATCAACAGTTCCTAGAGGGGTCTTGAGATGATCAACGTGCCATATAGGCACACCTACGGACCTGCAGAGAGAAAATATCATGCACGGGAAAGGGTAAGTAGTTGTTACCTTAAAAGCCCTCTCGTGCATGACTGCATGTAGAAGCCACGCAAAATCCACCTCAAACCCGGCTATCATCGCTGTCATCAATACTGCTCGATCCCATGTAACGATATTATCAGCGGCTGTGGGGGAAAGGCAGTGGTGGACAATCAACAACAAAAACTTCGTCGTGAAAGTCAAGGTGGACTTTTTGATGGCCCCCTTCAGCTTGGTCACCCAGTCGGCAACCTCTCCATCAACTGACAAGTGCAGGGCCATCCACCTCTTGGTGGTCTCTCTCAGCGATGGCTTGCGCAGGAATTGGCCATCTTTAACAAGCTGCCATCGGTAATCAAACTCGGCAGTGAGAGGGGTCCGAGTAGCATCAACACCCTCGCCGTATAGGAATCGGCGGATGGCAGGTAGGGAGATATCACGTGAACGCCCCTTACTTGGACCTGCTCTAGTGGGGCCTGTTTGGCAAAGGCATCCCGCCTATCAATCTGTGATCGGAGAGTCGCTACGTAGGATGCATAGAACTATAGGACCAGTTCTTCACTATAACGTCCCAACGAACGTGTTGTCCACTCCAGGCGATGTCTGGTGAAGAGATTGTGGATCTCATCCATCGTCGGAAGACTCCCTGAAAGGACCCGCCGCTCCAATGTGAGTGTTCGAGTCATAACTCCTTTGTCATTCAGGAACTTTGCGTCGGAGTAGAATTGAAAGTGCCCGTCGACACACCACCGATTGGGCTGGACAGTAGCCGGGGTGAGAGCATGAGCAGGTGAACCGGGTGTGGATTCCGAACTGTCAGCCTCATCAGACGAGGAAGACGCTGCAGCGGTGGCGAGTGCGGGAACCTCATCAGAGCCGGAGGTTTCCTCCGACCACGAAACTCCTAAGGAGCCAGACGCTCCTTCTTCATTGGTGGCTGACCCAGAAGGTTTGCCGGTCAGTGTGCGCTCCTCATCAGACTTGGAGGCAGTGACTACGCCGGAGGCCACCTTTTTGGGTGTCGCTCTGGCAGCACGGGAAGGGGTGGAAGTGCCTGGGGCACGTACTCGTGGTCACGCTCATCATCAGAGCCAATGACTAGGCTGGCAGATGGGACGACAAACTTCGATAGCCCGTGTGCATAGACTCGATCTTGTTTTGGTGCCATAGTAGATAGTACCTGTAAAGGATTAATATTAGTACGAGAAGTAGCAAACAAGACAAGCAAAACCACACAAAAAAAATTAAAATAAAATAACATTTTTATAGTAACAGTGACACACGACGGGCCAGGTGACGGCACGTCGTGACTATGACGTACCGTCATGGGGTCCGTCGTGTCTTACTTAGACTTTGTGTATATGGAGAACCCTGAAGGAGAGTCTCTGACATGTATGACGGTATGTGCAGAACGGAGCGTCACAGGTACGACGGTCCGTCGTAGGTGTCCGTCAGAGGACACTTGAAAAAAATATGGAGACCCTTATGAGAGGGGTCTCTGACCATCATAACGGTCATGCAAGACGGACCGTCGTGGGTATGACGGTCCATCTTACTTGTCCGTTTGAGGACACTTAGAAAAATGGAGAGAGACCCTTAGAAACAGTGTCTCCATCAACCAGAACGGTTGTGCAGGACGGACCGTCGTAAGGACGACGGTCCGTCACATGTGTCCATTGGAGGACACTTAGAAAAATGGAGAGAGACCCTTAGAAACAGGGTTTGTGACAACCAGAAGGGTTTGCAGGACGGACCGTCGTAAAGACGACGGTCCGTCACATGTGTCCGTTGGAGGACACTTACAAAAAGTGAGAGACCCTCAGGAATAGGGTCTCTGAAAACCAGAATGGTTGTACAGGACGCACCGTCGTGGTTATGACGGTCCGTCACATATGTTCGTTTGAGGACACTTGCATAAAATTGGACGGTGGGGTGTTAGAACTTTTGGAACGGACCCCTATGACGGTCCGTCGTGGGTACGAAGATCCGTCATCGGGGTCTCTTTCTGTAGATCTGTGACAGAACTGGGGGTACACCATTCATCCCCGATGACCCAAATCGAATTTGTATTGTTTTGGACCTATATTTGTCTAACCCAAATACCTAGTAAACTAGTAATGCCAAAGCACCTATGTCTAGGGTTGTAAACACGACAATTTCGAAGATTTTTAACCTAGGTTAGACAGAATTTTATATAAAAGAAATGAACATATCAAGAAGAACTAGGCTAATACTCATTGATAAACAAAAATGCAAGATAAATGAGTAGAAATTAGAGACACATACCTGAGAATTGGAGAAAAACAAGATGGAAAGGTACTTGGTGATCAAGAAGACACCCACAGCAGCAACTCCGACTAGTAGATGATAACTTTTAGGACTTTGGAGAATTTCGGGGGGAAAATGATTGGTTGAAGAGGGAGAGATTTTGGATGTTGAAATGGGAGGGAAATAGGAGGAAGAGTGTAGGAATGGGGTGAAATTAAGGGTTGGGGGTTTTATATGTTGAACTTTTTTTTTAAAAAAAAAACCCCAGCCCGGTCAGGTCGGGTACGCCTCATTAATAACGCGACGATTCACCGACGACGGTCCGTCTCAGTTGTGACGATCCATCATTGGTTCCGTCGTGTGTGCCCTAGTTTGAAAATAACAGAAAGACGTACCTGGCACGACGGATTCATGCGACGGTCCATCGCAGGCACAACGGTTCGTCGCTGTATCCGTTAGTGACTGCTGCAAAGTAATTTTCTGCAGAATTTCCTGGTGATGTGCCTGCAAATTTAAAACCCATTAGTAGAAAATGCTACCATGACTAGAATAAAAAACTATAAGTATTGGGTTGCCTCCCAAAAAGCGCCTGATTTAATGTCGCGGCACGACTGAGGGCACTTGATTACTCAGCCTTCATCAAGATGGTATGCCTCTATCACTTCATTCACCGATTCAGCATGCCCGAAATAGAGTTTTATTCGTTCTCTATTCAACTTAAATCGCACTCCCTCCTTAGTTTCCAACTCAACTGCTCCATGAGGGAATAGTTGGGTAACCAAGTAAGGACCAGTCCGTTTGGACTTGACTTGCCCGGAAGACAAGGCACCCCAGAATTGTCTACAAGCACCAAATCCCCAACCATAAACTCTTGTTTTGCACTTTTTTGGTTATTCTCCTTCTTCATCTTTTCTTTGTGGGATATGGCGGATACCAATTGGAGCTCACCACTCTGCCTCATGGTCCTACAAACGTTGAAGGTCGCTTCTTCATTGTTAAACCGAAATTTCATCTGCCCCTTTTTCATATCAACTACGGCTGTACCTGTGGCAAGGAATGTCCTCCCAAGAATAATAGGCACTTCAAAATCGACTTCACAATCAAGAATAACAAAATCTGCCTGAAATATGAATGACTCCACTTTTACTAGCACATCATGGAGTATCCCTATAGGCCTTTTCACTGTTGGATCAGCCATCAGTAGCCGCATCGCAGTGGGTTTTGGGTCACCCAAACCCAACTTCTTGTAAATCGAGAGGGGCATGAGATTTATGCTTGCCCCCAGATCACATAATGCTTTCGCAAAATGTAATGACCCGACTGTACAAGGAATAGTGAACGCACCCGGATCTTCTTTCTTTTGTACGAGAGATCTTGTAGCAATAGCAGTACAATGCTGCAGTCTATCATCATCCTCGAAATTGACTGATCTTTTCTTTGTAACCAGATCTTTCATAAACTTGGCATAACCGGGCATTTGTTCAAGAGCTTCTACCAAAGGGACATTGATAGAAAGCTGCTTCAGCATTGTTATAAAACGCCGATATTCACCATCCTCGGTCTTTTTCACTAATCTCTGAGGGAAGGGTGGTGGTTTTCTAGGCATGGGAATTGCCTTCATAGGGACTTCTGCATCTTTTCCATTGCTCTCTTTTGCTTCACCACTACCCTTTACCACCTTATCATCATCCTTTCTCACCTTTTCCTCATTAGACGGCATAGGTGGGTCAATGGTTTGCTTACCACCCCGAGTAGTGATGGCCATATAGTGCGCATCATTTTTTGGATTTTGGACAGTGTTGCTAGGAAGAGTGCCCGGTTGCCGTGTGTTCACTATTGCTGATAATTGGGTCATTTGCAACTCGATCTGCTTAATCGATATTGCATGTGTATCGACATTTTGCCCAATACTTGCTAAATCGCACCTTTACTCTTTAATGTGCTCATCACTAGAATCGAACCTCCTCATCATTTTGTACTACATATCCTCAACTCACGCCATACTATTACCACCATCCCTAGAAGTAACTTCACGATTTTTAGCAGGGACATACGGCCCATTCCTATCATTTTTATTACCGTAGTTACCCGTGTTGAAGTTGTTGTCGCGGTTGTAGTTTCCATCTCAGACATAATGACCCTCACAGTTATAGTTACCATAGATCCGACCTTGGTTCCCTTGACCTTGGCGCCAATTACCCTGATTTGAGCCTTGGGCGCTCGGTCAGAAACCCCCTGTCTGCTCATTTACTGCATAGGACATAATAGTATTCATCATTAGATGGTGGTTTTCGACAAGTAGTTGACTGCATTTATCTTTTTTGTACCCCTAGTGACATGTTTTAGTACCAACCCAGGCTCAGTTCTCATCTGAGCCATATCTTCGCGAATCTCATCTGTGGCTGGGTTGTGAGTGGACTTCACTGCGAAGGTTTTTCTCCCAGTATCTGACTTCCTAGTACTCCAAGCTTTATTATTCCAGGAGATTTTCTCTAATTTTTCAGCAATCTCAGCATAGGGACACTCCCTATAAGATCCACCTGCTATAGTGTCCAACACCGCTTTATTATTATCATCCTGTCCCCGATAGAAGTATTCCTTCAGTGACTTATCATCTATATGGTGATTTGGGACACTTCTCAAGAACGAGGTGAATCTATCCCAAGAACTACTAATTGACTCTCCTGGTAGTGCCACAAAGTTGTTCCCTCTGTCTTTGTGGTTTAGTTTCTTGGAGACCGGATAGTAGCGTGCTAAGAAGACATCCCTTAGTTGGTTCCAAGCGAAAATTGAGTTATAAGGGAGCTCAGTGAACCATATAGCAGCCTCTCCCGTCAGAGAGAGAGGAAACACTCTAAGCCCTATTACATCCAAGTCCAAGTCAGGCCTCCCTACACAGCTTTTACACACTGCCCTTACCTTATCTATATGGGCATGTGGATCCTCAGAAGGTAGCCCTGAAAAAAACCTCTGGCGGTGAGCATTTGAATCAGGCTACTAGTTACCACAAAAGTATGACCTGGTTGTAAAGGAGGCAAGACAAGTGGCCCATTAGAGTCTGCTATGTTGTCATAGCCTCTGTAGTATGCTTGGGGCTGTGGAGCGGGATTCTGTGCACTCTGTTGGTGTTCACCCGGAGCATCGGGTAACAACTGACCATGAACATCAACCGGAGCTGGGATGTTCTGGTTTGGATCATCATCATTAATTCCCAAGTTTCTATTCATGTTGCTAGTGTACGCTCTAATTTGTGATCGTAGGGAAACAAGGGTTCTCTTCCTATCCGTGTATTTGGCATACAAGGAGGTTGGTTCTGCACGAATCAAAAACAATAAAACAAAGTAAAATCAAGAAAATATCAACTAAACTATAGTAATAAGTTTAAGTTAATCTAAAAGCTATAATCCCCGGCAGCGGCGCCAAAATTTGATAAGCTCAAACTTACTTCTCAAATAGGAAGTAAAGCGGTCGTGTCAAGTAAATAACCCAACTAGTGAGGTTTGGATTGTTCCCACAAGGAAAATAGATTAGACTTAACTTTAACCTATTACTACTATTGTTCGGTCAATTACTTCCTTGGAAAGGAAAAACAATAAAAGGGGGGGTTTTCTATTTGTAAATAAATGAAACTAACTAGCGAAATTGAAAGAGACACTTAACAGCTTTGAATGTTGGAGTTTAATCAATTAATCAAAGTAACTAGGGTTTACGTGTTCCCCACAGGTTCATAACTTGATAATTCTAACTATAACAATTCTTTCCTAGTATCTTGCATGCAAAGTGATAAGTTATGTATTTCTAAATCCTTNTGTATCCTTGGTCCGGCATCTAGAAAATTTCACTCCATACCTTGGTTCGGCTACGTGTGTTGCTATCCTAACCCTTATCTTTACCTTATATTAAGCATTGTATTCGATATTTTACTAAGTTATTACCCCGTACCAATCAATACTAGCCTATTAGATAGTATACAATAAATTTATGTTGATAATTCTATTCCTATTATCTACCTCCTTGGTCCGGCAAGTAGCATTAAGGCGAGTTCTAACGTTGGCCATCTGTTAAAAAGACTTCTAAGCGAAAGAATTATTAATACATGCAAGACACTATTCTAGAATTGTTATTTTAGTTAGGTTTTACATAATCACAATATTTAAATATATTATATAAGAATTCATGTACTTACTTCAATGAGAAAGAGTAAAATCCGAAAATTTGCTTGATTAATCAACAAAAATCACAAACAATCACTTGCAAGAATGTCAAAGTAATCAAGAATCTCACAAAAAGTCTAATGATTATCAAAAGCCTAACCAAATAATCCAGAGTCTAACTAATAATACAGTGTCTAACCTAATAATACAGTGTCTAACCTCAAAAACGAGGGTTTTCGAACTATTTATAGAAAATAAAAACCTAATTAAACAAGGACTCTATTTGCTGGAAATCTGTCAAAACGCGGCTGGGTCGACGGACCTCGCGACGGATCGTTGTGGTCATGATGGACCTTCATGGAATCCGTCGTCCCATACTTGTGCAATTTCTTCTGCTGCTCTCTTCATTACCCTCGACGGCAAGTATGACGGACCGTCACAGGCACAACGGTCCGTCGAGGGTCTTTGTTTCAAAACACTTAAACTCTTGGAATATGGGTACTGGGACTACTTTTCTGAAATTCATGACGAACCTGCAGGACGGACCGTCATAGACACGACGGACCGTCATGGACTTCGTAACCCCACACTTGGTCAGACTTCCCCATCTTCCTTCAGCAGCTGCACTACGCTGCCACCTACGGACTGTCACAAGCTTCATAGGTGGTCTCTTCTGCATTTCTTCGCTCAAAAACCTCCGCATTCATCTTTGGACAGATTTCCTGCAAATAAGGAGAAACTTATATAAAAATTAGCACAAAAAGGCTTTTGTACACACTAAACTTAAGGAAAAAGTATTAATAATACCGTGAAACCACGGTATATCAATATCCTTAAAGTCAAAATTCGTAATAGTATCCTTCTTGTTTGAATGATGGACTTAGGGATTGATTGAATGGAATGGCATGAAATCATCCGTAGGAAAATCATTAAGCTATCCTATTGACCATTGTAAGAAAACCCTAGTGGACCTCTTTTGTAAGGTGAATGTGATTGGGTTATGCACTAGATATGGACCTCTTCATGTACTCCTTTATTGAAATAATCTATGAAAACCAAGGCTAGGACTGAGTGAATATGGTCTGGGAAGTAGTTCTAGTTAAGGATGATACTAGAGTACAAAAAAATCCCTTCATATTCCTTAACCATGTACCTACCATTGGTAAGTAGAACACCCTATATTAGAGTAGGTTATAACTTTGGATTCCATGTTTAGATACATGGTCTATGTTGGTTATTTCCTATTCTCATCTTATGGGATACCTACTAGTATTGGAAAAGTTCTATGAAGTTAAGTTGGTGGTATGAGACGTTATCTAAACGTTTCACAATAGGCTATTAATATGTTAGTAAATGTGTCCCTTGGTCTTCTCCAAGACCATTACTTGAATATCCTTATGTGATGAATATCTCTTAAATGAACTAAAGAACATGATGACTTATGTTATAAAGCACGTTAAATGAATAAGTACTTAGCTAGAGTTGATTAAGGGTTGTCTAGTTAAGGTGTGAATGGGGCATAAGAATGTTCATGTCATATCTTACCTAGGTAAGTTGTAACAAAGACTTTAGATAGGAAAGTTTGTTGATACATTAGACATTATCCAACCTTAGGTAGTCTTGAGGATTATTTAGGTAATCTTGGAGAGGTCAAGCATGGACATTATCTTCTTAATTTACTTAAGTATGTCTTTTGATAACATATGGGAGGATAATCTCATATTATATATATATATATATGTTATGTTAGAAAATGAGAATGATTCTATCTTAGGTAGTCTAAGGTATTTCTTAAGTGTGTGTGAAGGGATTGTATGGGCGGTCGCTTCACAACTCACTCAAGCAAACCTTAGAATCACTTTGGGTAGGACGATCTCATGTTTATGTGTTTGGTGTATTGTAAGTGTATATATCTCATTATAGGTGGTCTTAATGATCACTTAGGTGTTCCTAGAAAGGTTCCATGGGAGGTCTCTCTTTGTCTTCTTAAGTGAGTCTTGGGATAGCTTTAGTGAGAAGGTTGCATGTTTAAAATGGTCACTGTAAAGATGAAGTTAGTTCACTATAACTTGACTAGGTTTACTGTAATATTTTTTAAAATGAGATAAAATGCTTATGTGATACTTATGTGTTTCTAAGGTGTTAAATGTTGTTCTTATGCTTCTGATATGATATTTTAATCGAGAAGAGCATGTTTCTAATAAATGTTCTTTTTAATGATTTTATGCACTATGTCATACTTAGTACTAGTGTTTGTACTAATTCCACATAATTTGTTGTATTTAAATGTGTAGGTGGAATGTTAGAAGGATCTTGAAGGAAATCTTAGATTTAGTTATCGTTCAAGCAAAGTTGAAGTATGTCCTTACTTGACTCGAGGGCATAATCGTGTTTAGATGTCTTTTATTTCAATGTATTGTAATAGATGTTGGATTTCTATATTCGTATTGTATGGGCCGTGTCCCATGTATTCTTGAGTCTAAGAATAACATATGTTTACACTTAGAGGTTCTATGATTTTAATATGAAAGGTGTTTTAAGATATTTCGTGTGAAAAGTTTTAATTCCCCACTACTTTTCATACACGTATGCGATGAATGATGTGCAAGGGGCTTGTACAAGACCTAAGAGAGGTATAGTACACCGTGTCGCACTCCAAGAATATTCTATCTTAGAGGGTGTGCATGCGGGTCACGACAGATGGGTCTGTTAGAATCGGATCCACACATATACACACTTGATGATTGAAGAACACAAGAACTTTCGTGAGAGAGATGAGAGATCTAGAGAGAGAAAGAGAGAAACCAATAGTTCATGGTAACACCCCGTGGGTAAACTTCCAAGGAGGTGGGGTATATATTTAATAATTCAGAGTACTAACAGTTACAGAGAACAAATGGAGAATAAATAGTACAGCCTCAAAATTGACAATACATCAAATATTAATCAGGCTCCACAACCTAACATTTCTCCCAGTTGGAGACTGATTCAGTCATCCACAAAAATACATTCTCAAAAAAAAATCTCTTCATCATCAACATCTTTACCTCACCGCAACATCTGTAGCAACAACTAGAGAAGACCAACCGAGGTTTTGCATAACCCCAGTTTCACAACATCAACACATTTCATCAACATGTCTGCCGGGTTCTTTGCACCTTCTATCTTCTCAAAGCACATATAACTATCCTCCACTGCCCTGCTAGTGAAATGGTACCGCGTTCTGATGTGCTATGTCTTCGAATGATAGACTGGATTTTCACCAACTGTGTGGCACTCTGGCTATCTGAGTAAAGAATCTTCTGCTCTGCTTCTTCTCCAATTCCTCCAGAAAATCTGCCAGCCATATCATCTCTTTCCCAGCTTCAGCTATTGCCACATCTCAGCTTCAGTAGATGAAAGAGAAACACACTACTGAAGCCTGGACATCCAACTCACTGTTGTTCCACCTATGGTGTAAATATACCCGGATGTACTCTTGCTCGAGTCCATATCCCCACCAAGATCAGCATCCACAAAACCCTCTAGAGTCACCTTGTCTTTTCCAAAATAAAGTGAAGTACTGGATCCCACAATCAACATATCATCCACATACAAGAGTAGAAAGACATATGAATCTGTGTATTTTTTGAAGCAATAACACGGATCATTTTCAGCTTTGCAGAATCCACTCTTGGTCATGAAGGAGTAAAACTTCTTGTACCACTGTCTTGGTGCTTGCTTTAGTCCATACAAGCTCCTGGTGAGCTTGCAAACCATGTGTTCCTTGCCTGGAAACACAAATTCCTTCCGGTTGCTGCATATAGATCTCTTTGTCCGGATCTCCATGTAAATATGTTGTTTTTACATCTTTTTGCTATAGATGCGAATTCTCCGATGCAACAATACTCAACAGAATTTGAATTGAGGTTAACTTCACAACAAGATAAAATATTTCAGCATAATTAATACCTTTCCTTTGTGAATATCCTTTAACCACTAAACAATCCTTGAACCTTCTTTTTCCATCTTGTTCAGTCTTGATTCTTAGCACTTACTTGTTCAGCAAAGCTCTCTTCCCCACAGGTAACTCAGTCAACACCCATGTGTCGTTCTTTTAAAGTGACCTCATCTCATCTTCAATGGCTTGCTCCCACTTGATCGAATCCTCCACCTGTAGGGCCTCATCAAAAGACTCTGGTTCCCCCTCATCAGTCAACAATAGATCGTGTAATGAAGGTGAGTATCTATCTGGTGCCCTCATGGGTCTGGATGATCTCCTTAACACCTACTAAGGTGTAATTTGCGCCACTTCAGATTCTTCAGTAAGAGTTGGTTGAGTATCTGCTTTAACATATCTGGAATTACTCTTCTCCAACTCAACCTTAACTCCTACTTGCTTTGTAATCTCTAGAACCTTCTGCTCTCTATCCTTGTACAGGACAGACTCATCAAATATCACGTCACAATGTCTCAGGATCTTTCTGTTCTTGTCATCCCAAAACATGTAACCAAACAAATCAGAACTATAGCCTATGAAGTAACACTTCACAGCCTTGGCATCAAGCTTGTCTCTCTTTTCTGGATCAACATGAACATAAGCAGTGAAACCAAGAATCCTCAAGTGTGAGTACTTGAGTTCTTTTCCATACCACACCTCCTCTGGAATCTTGAACCCTAAAGGAACTGATGGTCCCCTGTTGATCAAGTATAAAGATGTACTCACAGCATCCGCCCAAAATGTTTTGGGAAGCCCACAGTGTATCCTTATACTCCTTGCACTCTCATTCAATGTTCTTTTCATCCTCTCAACAATTCCATTTTTCCTTGCCTTACCAGGAATTGTTCTTATCAATCTGATTCCCTCATCTGCACAGCATGCCTTGAACTCTGATTTGTCATACTCTCCTCCATTATCATACCTTAGGCATTTGATTTTCAAACTGGTCTAATTCTTAACTTTAGCTTTCTACTTCTTGAAAGTTGCAAACAAATCTGAGTTATGCTTCAAAAAGTAAACCCATACCTTCCTGCTGGAATCATCAATGAAGGTAACATAGAATCTGGATCCTCCAAGTGATGATACTAGAGATGGTTCCCAAACATCTGTATAGACCATTTCCAACCGCACCTTCTTTGGCTCTCTAGGAGTCTTTCTGAAGCTTACTCTTTTATGATTGCCCATAACACAGCTCTCACAAAGACCCATATCAACAGACTTCAGGCACTCTAATGCTCCTTTTGCAACCAACATCTTCATTCCTTTAGCACTCATGTGTCGAAGTCTTTTGTGCCACAGATATGAACCGGAAGCACCTTTAGCAACAACGGCCATGTTAATACACCCTGCAGTGGTGTACAAGGTTCCAGATTTGGTGCCTTGAGCTACTACCATAGCACCTTTAACAATCTTCCATGAACCTTTCCCAAACTCTGCTGTATATCCCGTGCTATCCAACTGACCAACAGAGATCAGATTTTTCTTGAGCCCATGAATATATC
This sequence comes from Solanum pennellii, assembly GCF_001406875.1. NCBI lineage: Eukaryota > Viridiplantae > Streptophyta > Magnoliopsida > Solanales > Solanaceae > Solanum > Solanum pennellii. The sequence goes on from NC_028642.1 coordinate 7,069,243, forward strand.
TGACATCCTCCAATGTCCACTAGTTTACCGAAAGGGTCTTTTGCAAACATCCCCCTTTCCTTCAATCTCTAAGTCTTTATTGTCACCAAGATACACATTTCCAAAATTTCCAGATTTGAAATTTTGGAAAAACTCCTTGCTTGGAGACAAATGGAAAGATGCACGAGAATCCAAAATCCATGATTCAACCTAGCTATTCACACTAAGGATTAGAGCATCCCTAATGTCTTATGCTGAATTTACAGAATCATTGTCATCTCAAAACTTCTGATTCTGTTTCTTCTTTGGCTTTGTACAACTCGTCTAATAGTTCCCATTTTCTCCACAGTTCCAACAAGTCACATTTGATCTGTTCGGAGATTTTCCTTGATTCTTTGATTTTGATCGACCAAGTTGATTTTGTCCTTTCGTCTTACTTCTCCCCCTTCGGTCAAAGATGAGAGCACCGCCCGATGGATCTCCCACTTCGCGTTTGAGAATACTTTTGCTAAGAACAACATCACGGATTTCATCAAACTTCAGTTTCTTAGATCTACGGGAAATGGTAATCGCAGCAATAACAGTATCCTAAGACTAGGGCAGAGATGACATCGAAATCAACACCTTAATTTCATCTTTGAAGTTAATATCCACAGAATTGAGTTGAATCTATTCATATTGAATTCATTTATATGATCTGTAACAGATCCATTCACAGACATCTGTAAATTGAACAATCTACACATCAAATATACCTTGTTCATCGCCGATGGTTTTTCATACATGTTTGACAGGGCTTTCAACAGATCAGACGTAGTTTTCTCCTTCACGATGTTGAACGCCATGTTTCTTGACAAAGTCAACCGGATCAACCCTAGAGCCTGGAGATCCTTGAGCTTCCACTGCTCCTCCATCATGGATTCCGGCTTCACCTCGATCAACAGTACGTGAAGATATTTCTGGTACAGATAATTTCTGACCTGCATCTTCTAGAAACTGAAATAGGATCCATCAAACTTCTCGATTCCAAGCTTTGAACTATCCATCTTCAGTGATCGTGTTGAATCTCCATAGCTCTCATACTAGTTGTTAGGAGCGAATCCACACACACACACACTTGATGAAAGAAGAACACAAGAACTTTCGTGAGAGAGATTAGAGATCTATAGAGTGAAAGAGAGAAACTAATATTTCATGGTAACACCCCGTGGGTAAACTTCCACGGCGGTGGGGTATATATTTAATAACTCAGAGTATTAACAATTAAATTGAATAAATAGAGAATAAATAGTACAAAATAAATTTAACAGTACATCAAATATTAATCATGCTCCACAACCTAACAATTCTCCAACTTGGAGACTGATTCAGTCATCCAAAAGATACATTCTCAAAAAAAATCTCTTCATCATCAACATCTTTACCGCACCGCAACATCTGTATCAAAAACTACAGATTATCAATCGAGGTTCTGCATAACCCCAGTTTCCTAACATCAACACATTTGGTCAACATGTCTGTCGGGTTCTTTGCATCCTCTATCTTCTCCAACCACATATCACCATCCTCCACTACCCTGCGAGTGAAATGGTACCGCCTTCTGATGTGCTTTGTCTTCGAATAATAGAATGGATTTTTCACCAACTGTATGGCACTATGGCTATCTGAGTAAAGAATCTTCTCGCCGCTTCTTGCCCAATTCCTCCAGATAATGTGCCAGCCATGTCATCTTTTTCCCAGCTTCAGCTATTGCTACATACTCAGCTTCAGTAGAACCAAGAGAAACACAATTTTGAAGCCTGGACATGCAACTCACTGTTGTTCCACCTATGGTGTAAATATACCCGGATGTACTCTTGCTTGAGTCCACATCCCAACCAAGATCTGCATCCACAAAACCCTGTAGATTCACCTTGCCTTTTCCAAAACAAAGTGAAGTACTGGATGTACCTCTCAGATATCTCAGAAGCCACTTCACAGCTTCCCAATGCTCTTTCCCCGGGTTCGCCATGTACCTTCTAACAAGTCCCACTGCATGTGCTATATCAGGTCTAGTGCAGACCATAGCATTCATCAAACTCCCAACTGCTGAAGCATATGGAACAAGTGACATATGCTCATGCTCCTCGGCTATCTTGGGTGACTGCTACTTTGACAATTTAAAGTGATTTTCCAATGGAGTAGTCCTGGGTTTAGCATCATTAACCCTAAATCTGCTCAACACGTTATCAATGTACAACTCCTCATATAGATTTATAATGCCAGCAAATCTATCCCGAGAAATCCTCATCCCCAAAATCTGCTTCAATGGACCCAAATCTTTCATCTCAAACGTTCCAGACAACCTTGTCTTCAGATTATTAATCTCCCTTATACTAGATCCTGCAATCAACATATAATCCACATACAAGAGTAGAAAGACAAATGAATCAGTGTATTTCTTGAAGTAACAACACGGATCCTTTTCAGCTTTGCAGAATCAACTCTTGGTCATAAAAGAGTGAAACTTCTTGTACCGCTGTCTTGGTACTTGCTTTAGTCCATACAAGATCCTAGTGAGCTTTCACACCATGTGTTCCTTTCCTGGAACCACAAATCCTTCAGATTGCTGCATATAGATCTCTTTGTCCAGATCTCCATTTAAAAACGTTGTTTTTACATCCATTTGTTCTAGATGAAAATTATCTGATGCAACACTACTCAACAGAATTCGAATGGAGGTTAACTTCACAACAGGAGAAAATATTTCAGCATAATCAATACCTTTCCTTTGTGAATGACAATACATGAAAAGTTAATCAGGCTCCACAACCTAACAGGGTCGTTGTTTGATCGATTGGCCATCCCTTCCAGCCGTTGTGTGGACACTGCTTGGCAGTTTTGCCCCTTGAGCTTGGGTCCTCCTCTAGGGACCCTTGTGTGTCCTAGGTTGAGTCGTACCAAGAATTTAAATCCCTAAACATGCACGTCTAGGTCTTAGGAACCTCTACTATCAATTTCAACTCGAAACATGCAAAGGTACACTAGAACACATGATAGAATTTGATGTATTTTGAACATTTAATTGATTCCAAGTTTTAGGCGAAATAAACCATGAAGTTTAGAGGGTTTAGTGCTGAAAAACGAAGAAAAAATTTCATCAAACAATATTTGGTATTAGTGTCGTGTCGCGCAGCAGATTCGCAGATTTGGGAATTTCTGTTTCATTTCGCGAAGCTGAAACGAGGTGTTCTACCTCAAAAGACAATTTCGAAACCAAAATATAATTATGCCTCACATTGCATACCCATCTTTGTATTTTTAAAATTCGATCTTTTCTTATGTGTAGCTATCTAAAATATTTCCTAAGCATCATGAGATCTTTCCTAGCACAAATCGAAATTCTTGAATGCATAATTCAATTCAAGGAGAGTTAAGAGTCAAGTAAAGAGAAGCTAAGATCAAAGTAACGAGAAGTCAAGAGTAAAGTTAAGAGGAGTTCATAAAATTTCCCAAAAGTTTTTTTTGCAAACGTTTTAACTTTGTTTTAAGACTTAGGTGTTAAGTTCAGCAAACAATAAATTTGAAGTTCATTTCTTCGAAATTATATGGGGACTAAGTATTACCAAAGATATTTAAAATGTTTTCACGTTTAAATAATAACAGAAACTGAGATTTTCAAAGAGTCATCGGTCTAGTTTTGAGAAAAGAGTAATCACTTTGTAAAAAAAGCATGAGGGGAAACGTTGATTTCTAAGATAGTCTTTGAGCTAAGTTTTTTTAGAACTTATTCCAAATCAAAGCAGAAGTATGTTTTTAAAAATAAAAAATTAATATAATATTATATATTTGGGAGTAGTATTGAGCATTAATATAGGGAAGAGTGCAGACAACTCTCATCCCCCATAAACCATGTAGCCATCATGGGTAGAAAAGGATCATACTTCTTAGATTAATTCTTTTCATATAGACTAGTGGACCCACGTAGTAATTTAGGTCCTATATTTTAGGTAGGGTATAGGATGCATTGTCAGCGTGAGGGAGATCGATGTATCATCCCAATAACTCTTAAGTGATGTTTCTCAATTAGAGAACCTCCCACAGTAATACTTCGTATTTTTATATACATCTGTTTACTTTTATTTATACATACAGCACAGAATTATTTGTGTCTTTGCATACACCAAGAGTTGACATCATGTTTTAAATAGTTTTTGTTTATATTACACTTGTTTTAAATTGCTTTATATTGAAATGAGTTTAGTTATGTTGAGTTGAATTGAGTCAGGTAAGTTCTTCAGTTTTTTTGGATTCTTTCAAGCCTATGTTGTATTTAGCATTCCAACTCGGATACCCATACATTTAATGTACTAATATCAGTGTGTCTGCATCGTATTATAATGCTGACACATGTAACTAGGATCGGCATTCTTGCGCACCGTTGATCTAGTGAGCAGTTTCAAAGTCAGTTGGTGAACCTCCTTTTTTTCCAAAGGATCCATTTTCATTGCTTTTAGTATCGGTTTTAGTTCATTAGGATAATGTTTTCATGACCCGCACTTATACCCTAGAAGTTAGGTCATTCCTTAGGTCGTGAAGCAGCGTACTTGACCTCCCGGAGGTCTTGTACAAGCCCTTTCGTATCTTCATCACATATACATATATGAAAAGAATTACGAAATTAAAACTTTTTACAACATTCTAATAGTCTTTAAAAATGTCTTTTATATTAAAATCTTAGGAAATACTAAGTCTCATTTCATCAAATGTTAGACACAAGAGTACTTGGGACACGACCCATACAATAGAAATATAGAACTACTACGTCTATTGTAATACTTCGATAAAATAAATCAAAAACATCTATGCCCTCGAGTAAAATGAGGAGATACTTCAACTTGGTTGACAGATCCTATAATCCAAGATTCGGTCCCAAAAGCACCTTTACCTATGAATCATCTTAGAGATAGATAAATCTGTCGAATTTGTACAAACACATTTACTAAGTATGGCATAATGCATAAAAATCATGAAAATGGACATTTAATGGAAATATGCTCTTTTTGATTAAATCATCATAACATAAGCATAACAACAACATTTAAGACCATAGAAACACATAAAATGACACTTAAGAAATTTATCACATTTTTGGAGAAACATTAGAATAACCCATATCACTGTTACAATGAATTCTTTCACTGTTACAATGAAGTTATTCCACTTCACATTGAACACTTTCTAGCATGAAATCTTCTCACTAAAAGCTATCTAAGACTAACTTAAGTAGTACGAAGAGAGACAATCTATACATCTTATCTAGACACACCTAAATGATCCTTAACACCATCTATAATGAGGTACACACACTTAAAATACACTCAACACATAAACATGAGATCTTCCAACCAAAAGTGATTCTAAGTTAACTTGAGTGAGTTGTGAAACAATTGTCATACAATCCCTTCACACACACTTAAGAGATAATATAGGTTACCTAGGATAAGATCATTCTCACTTAATACAACAACACACATATAATATGGCATTCTCCCTTCCAGAGGTTATCAAAAGACTTATTTAGGTAGTTTTTATCATGTCTACTCAATTAACCAACTTTCATAACTAGAGTCATTCTTAAGACTTATCTAGGTAAGATACGAAGTGACCATTTCGATGCCCCCTTCACACCTTAACTAGAGGACCCTTAACTACTCTTGACAAGTACTTATTAATTTAACATGTTTTTCTAACTTAAGTCATTACATCCATTAGATCATTTAAGAGACATTCATCACATAAGGACATTCAAGTAATGGTCTTAGAAAATACCTAGGGACTCTCACTAACATCTTCGAAGTCTATTGTGCAATGTCTAGATGTCGTCCATACCACCATCTAAACTTCATAGAACTTCTCCAGTACTAGTAGGTATCCCATATAATGAGAATCGTAAATAACCAACATAGAAAATGGTATCTAAGCATGGAATCCGTAGTTGTAACCTACACCAATGGATGGTTTCTACTTGCCAATGGTAGAACTTCGAAACACCACATGTAGGAACATGATTAAGGAATATGAAGTGTTTGTCTGCACTCTAGTATCATATTTCACTAGAGCTACTTCCCGAACCATACTAGCTCGGTGCTAGCCTTTGTTCTCATAGAGTAATTCAAATTAAGGATCACATTAAGAGGTTCCATATCTAGTTCATAACCCAATCACATTCACCCTACCAAAGAGTTTCCCTAGGGCTGCTTTTCAATGGCAAAAAAGATAGCTTAATGACTTTCCTAAGGATGATATCATGCCTTTCCATCCAACCAACCTTAATTTCATCATTCATACAAGAAGGATAGATTTACAACTTACGACTTCAAGGTTCATAACCTTACCACTAGGTTGAAGGTTCCACATAAAAGACCTTCTTAGCATCATTCAAGGTCACATGTCATTCATACATAGAAGACTAAGAGGCTTTATCATCCTAATTAAAGAAGTCACATTCTCCTTATGCATGTATCAAGTAAGGGACACAAGTCTACCAAAACAAGACACAACTTACTTCACATATAACCTATCATTCCAGAAGTACATAAGATCAACTAGGCCTACTTACTAGTCATACTACACACCTCTATAATATCATTAATATAACCATCATAAGACTCACATAGACAATTTGGAAGAATCATGCATCAACTCTAAGACTACACACATAAGGAAATAGTCATAGTCTAACATGATTACGTAATGAAAGTAGAAGAACACATACTTTCACCTTAACCACATGTAGATAGGTATAATCACTATTCACATAAATCATCGTAGTATATAAAGTAGTTGCCAACAAGGTCATGATCATCATAGTACATAAAGTAAGCCACCGAGGCCTCATCATTTACAAGTAAAGCACATGGTGCCTCCACCATAAGTGGACCATACCAATCACAACGTAATTCAAGAGTTACATTAGATAAAATAAGGAGAATAGGGCAGCGTACCACCAATCCATTCTCACCACTTCAATCCATAGCTAAATCATCCAATTTAATACCAAAAGCCTTACCCATGGTCATGACCATCAATTCAATACAAAAATCATAATACTCAATTAAACTATGTCAATTTAATATATATTTATCAATATAAAACAACCAAGACATCAATTCAATACAATTCTCACATTAATAAATAGTCCCATGAAAACTACAATAAAATTCATAAGCATTAAGACAATATCAACTACCTCATAAAGTAGTCAAAAACAAGGGTTCATACGTTAATTATGTTAAAATCATCTAATCAACAAAAATTCAATCAATATACAATGCTTTAAATTCTTTAATGCCAGAACCCATGGATACATCATAAAATTGGACAAGTTCATCTTTAGAAAACTTTAGAAATCTCTTTGAATTTTGGGCTCCTTGATTAAGAGAGTTTCAAGGATAAAAAAATACCTCAATGAATCTAAACCACGAAATTGATGAAGAATCACCAATCAAATCTTCAATCCAAGCTCTTCCTTGAATTTTGGCATCAATGGAGTTCTCAAGAATTTCTTAGAAATTTTAGGGTTATGATTTGGAAGAATGAATTCATCTAGGTATTTAGGAATTAAAATTCCACTAAAAATACCTAAAGTATCCCTAACTCCTTCTAAACTCATATTAAATTTACCCCTTCAATTAACAGTGAAGCACGCGAATTGCAGAACTCACCAACGATTGGCCATCGACAGACCGTTTGTCAACAAACAGGCCGTCCTAGATGGTCGTCGTTTGGTTCAGATACTTGACATTGGTATCTTTATCTCCCTAGTTTAAGTCTTTACAAAATTCCACAAACGACGTGGCGTTGACAAGCCTACTGTCAGTCGATTGGGCTGTCGTAGACAACCTTTGGCTCAAAGATGGGTCCTTTCTCAAAAACCCTTGGTTTGTCCTTGGGGATGTTTTCTTAGACTTTTCAACCCAAATATGATTGTATACGAGTTCAGAAACTTCCACCTCAATTAACAAACACGTAAAACTCAATTTAGACACACAAGGTCACTTAAAGGCAAACCTTTCGAACGTCATGGACGTTCGTCGACGTTTGACCTCCAAACTTCATTAAACTCAACACACTGCCTATAACCACTGTAATAACTCATAATAAGGATCTCATAAGATCATAAAACACACATAAGCACATGAAAACACTTAAGGAACATAGGTGAATTAGTCATCGAACATCTTGGTCGTCCTTTGACGTTTCACTTCCAAATCACCTAAATCTTTAGACACTGCCTCAATACCACAGTATAAACCATTTTAGGAACTTATACCCTCATGAAAAACATTTTTTTGTTTCACCTAAGTTGTTTTAGAGGTATTATAGTTGTGAGGTTTGTCCTTAAATCTATCTTAGTTGTTTTAGAGGCTTCATAGATACTTAGACAGTTAGTTATGAATCTTTGAACTTTGAATTTCAGATGTTTTGCTATGAGACAAGAGTATCCATTTTGTGTAACATATTATTTCTTCAAGTTATTACATAAACTTATCTTTATTGAGTATAAGTCTTCCTAAGTAAGTAATCTAGACCAAGGGTTCACTTAGGGCCAATAATGGTTCTCGAGTGTCAGTCCCGCTAAAGGTGTAGGCTCAAGGCGTGACAAAATTGTTATCAGAGTAAAGAGTTCAAGAGTCCTAGGATGTCTATGCAGTTGTGTATGTAGAGTCCTTTTTATCGGCATGTAGCGCGCCACATCTATAATTAGGAGGATGCAATATTTAGAAATTCCTTCACTTCTTTCATACTCGTTTTGTGCATTAAAGTTTATCTTTAAGAAGTTTCTTTCTAAATCGTGCTTGAGTGTAGCGTAAATGTTTATAAGTTGGACAAATTTTGAGAGTGATTTCACGGGGCATTTTTTTCCCTCTGAGCTAAGATAAGCAAAGAGATGGTTGCCGACATGAGGAGCATGATGATGTTATTAGTTATTGGGTTGACTCGTCTATCAATTAATGAAGGTAAGATAGCCATGATAATAGGCTACATGGTCATATTAAGCCTAATGATCCACATATATCAACTTGAGGAGGGCCAGCTAAGGGATAGAGAAGAGTTTAAGAATAAGAGGGCTAAGACAAGAAGAATGAGTCCAGGTAGCAATAGAGTAATGTGAACTGTCTTCTTTCTAACAGAAAAAGTAAGGACATGGTCCATCATCTGCTAGTGCACCTGCACAAAGAAGCAATGGGTGTACAATAGTCAATATTCTCAGAACTTCAGAGCTAGACTTGCGCCTCAAAAAGAAGAAAGGCACAAAAGGGTACTGAGACTTCTGTATTTGCTAATTGTGGTTGGAGCCACTCAGGAGTGTGTCGTGATGGCTCAACTAGTTGCGTCAGGTGAATCTAGGACGGTCATTTTATAAGAGAGTATTCTAAGTACAGGTAGAGAATGGAAATCAAAGCAATAGAGCCAAGTGTTCTTTAGTTGCTTCATCAGATAGAACTGCATCTAATGAGCTACTTCAGGGCAGGTGGAAAGGAAGTTGTCTTTATGCTATCACTAGTCACCGAAAGCAAGAGGATTGAGCAGATGTTGTCACTGGTATGATCCAAGTCTTTGGAAATCTTGTTCTTTGTGAGCCACTTATTGAGCCCTTTGGTGTTTCTACACCTATTGGTGAGTCTATTCTAGTAGATAAACTCAATCGTGATTGTACCTTTTGCGACAATCACAAAAGTACCATCGCTAACTTAGTTTAGTTTGACATGGTAGTTTTGATGTCATTCTAGGTATATATTGTCTTCTTGTCGTTTATCTATCAATAGATTGTAAAACTGGAGTAGTCAAGTTCCAATTTCCAATGAATCAGTTACAGAGTTCAAGAGCAGTTCAATAGTGTCTAAGGGTCGTTTTAGTTCGTACCTTGAGGCAAGGAAGTTATTTTCTAATGGGTGTGTCCATCACTAGGTCTGAGTTAATGAGTCTAGTCTTGAGATACCTCTTATTCAATTAGTTTTGGTAGTAAAAGAGTTTCCAGTAGTCTTTCCAGATGATCTTCCCAAAGTCCCTCATGAGAGAGAGATAGACTTCGTGTAACATCTTGCAATTCAAGATAGTTATGAAGAATCTAAGAACTGAAAATATTCATTTTTGGAGTTAAATTGGGGTAAATTTACATTTTAGTCAGTTTTAGAAATGTTAACTTCACGCTAGGGTTTGGAGAGAAGAGAAGGGAAAGGATGAAGAAAGAACGTTCAAGATTCACTCAAGATTCGTCGAGTTTAAATTGTGGATTTCGTCGGGGGTGATCCCTGCAAGGTATGTGAGATAACATAGCATTGGGTTAATTTTTCCACGAGCCAATCATGATTTATTTCAGCGAATTTAAGTTCTTGAAAGATTAGAAAGTGTGTTGTTTGATGGGTTTGATGAAGTTATATTAATTCCTTGATTTGTTGAAAACGTTGAGGTGTTGTGTAAATTGAAACCATGAAATTAGGCTGATTTTGAGTAGAATCTGGTGTACTTATAACATTTAATTGATTCTAAGTGTTTTGGGGGAAAGAACCTATAGAGTTTAGAGGTTTTAGACCTTAAAAACGAAGAAGAAATTTCGACGAACGATATTTGACATAAGTTGCACGTGCGCTCCCACCATCTAGATTTGAAATTTTTTGCTTCGTATCATAGAGCTGAAATGAGGTGTTCTTCCTTAAAAGTCGTTCTGAAAAAAAAAATTTAAAAGCCTCTCTGCATCAAGGACCCATCTTTAAAGATTGATTTTCGGTCTTTTCTCATGTTTTGCTATCTAGAATCATTCCTAAACATCATGAGATCGTTACAATCACAATTAATAATCCTTTCATGCATAATTCAATTCAAGGATCATTAAGGGTCAAGTCAAGATTAGATAAGAACAGAAGTCAAAAGAAGTTGAGAGTCAAGTAAAGATAAGTTCTTAAAGTTTTACGAAGTTTTCCACAAATGTTTTATCTTTATTTTAAGACTTAAGTTTGAAGTTTAGTGCAGGTAAAGTTGAAGTTCTTTTCTTCAAAAAAGTATGTGGAGATTGTGCATTCCCAAAGAGATTTAAAATGTTTTCACACTTAAATAAGAATAGAAACTGATATTTTCAAGGATCTTTCATGCTTGTTTTCAAAAAAGAGTAATCGTTTTCTAAATGAAGCACGAGAGCAACTGCGATTTCCTAAATAGACTCCGAGTTGTGTTTTTGAGAACTAATCTCAAATAACAAAAGAAGTATTTTTTAAAAAAATATAAAAACTAATATAATATATTATTTTTGGGAGTAGTATTGACCATCGATATGGGGAAGAGTTTAATTAACTATCAGCCCCCATAAACCATGTAGTCATCCTGTGTAGAAAATGGTCATACCTTTTTGTTAAATCCTTTTTATATAGTTTAGTGGATCTACTTAGTATTTTAGGTCTTATACCTTTGGCAAGGTATAGAATGCACTGGCGGCATGAGGTAGATCGTTATATCATCACTCCCTACAACAATAAGGGACTTTAGCGATAATTATTTAGCGCCAATAAGTCAATTGCGACTAATTAATTCTTTTAGCTTGAATGTTAGTGGCACATAAATTATAGCCGGTAAAATATATTTTACTGACAATACATTTTAATTTTTTACTAAAAATCATATATTGAACACAACTTTCTAACATTCTATCTTCCCTCCAATTTTTTCTATTACAATAAATTATTCCCTTTAGAAAGAAAAACCCTAATCCCTTCAAAGAGGCCAATTCTATTTAGCTGCAAATCAAGGCGATAGTAAAAAGTAAAAACCCTTCCAATACACTATAGAAGATGACTTTGAAGGTGCTTATGCCACTAGAAAACTTCTTCATATTACTTCAATCAGCATGTAACTTGACCTATTGTCGACGACTCATCATCCATGAGTTAAGTCTCTGCTTTCTTCTCTTTTTCCTGTTATTTTCTTTTTTTGATTTTTTATTGCTATAATTGCTACTACTTATTGTTAGTTTTCTTTGAATAATTGTGGGTTTCTATGAAGTATAAAATTTCACATGGAATAAATTGGGAACAAGTCATGCCATAGAAAATGGATATATTATGAGCTTATTTGGAGAAAATTATATGAAGCTCTCTGATGTACTCATGAGTCTCATGGATTAGTAAACCGAATATGGATTATCTAGCGTCTAGACTATTGTCACGACCCTCAAGTACGCCCTAGAAGTTAGAGCATCCTTGTGTCGTCACACGGCAAATGAGAAGTCAAGAAGTCTCATCTAAGACTCTCGTATCATTCATTGACATAATAAACATACTACAATAGGTAAAAATTCAAAACTTTCTTCACACACGAAGAACTATTTCATAAACATTACACAAGCCGAAGAATTTCATTTAAAACATTAAATCTTTAAAAAATATACTTGAACTATCTAAACTTTAGAGTATACAACACTTGGGACAAATGCCATACAAGACAATAAAGACTATGACATAAGCGACATGTGGATATTGTCCTAGAATCAATGAGGACTCACCAATACTTCATCTAAAAGCCTTAGAAACCTATCATTCCTCCATGGAAAATCAATACATCCAATAACCTACACATTAGTCAAAAAGGGAAAAGTAGGGCTTAGCACATTAGATGTACTGAGTATGGAAGCCATGCAAAAACCATAAATATGGACATTTAGTAAATAACATGTTTTTCATGAATTTCGATTAACACATCATACTATAACCATAAGAACAACATTTAACAACTTAGAAACACATAAGAAATAATTTAAGAAAAAAGTCACATTTTTAGACAACATTACAGTGAATTCACTTCATTGTATAGTGAACTCAATTCGCTTAACTTTAGACATCTTCTTGCATGTAATTATCCCACTTAAAGATATCCTATGACTCACTTAAGTCTAACAAATAGAGACCTCCCATACAACCTCTCTTGGCGTAACTAAATAATCCTCAAGACTACTTATGATGAGTCACATACACACTTACAAGACACCAACATAAGAACATGAGATGTTCCTACAAAAGGTGGTTCTATGTCTCACTTTAGTGATTTGTGAAGCGACTGCCCATAAAATCCCATACACACACACTCAATAGATCCTATAGACTTCCTAGGATAGAATCATGCTCATATAATACATCAACACATAAATGATATGACATTCTCCTTCCAAAGGCTATCAAAAGACTTACTTGAGAAAATCAAGAAGATAATGTCCACGATTGACCTCTTCAAGATTACCTAAGTAACTCTTAAGACTACCTTAGGCTTATATCATGTATACATAATCAACCAACTTCGCTAACTAAAGTCATTCTTAAGACTTATCTAGGTAATATAAGAAGTGACCATTCTTATGCCCCCTTCACACCTTAACTAGACAACCCTTAATTACTATAGATAAGTAATACTTCATTTAACATACTTTCTTAACTGAAGTAATTACATTCATTAGTTAATTTATGACTCATTCTTCACATAGCAGACATTCAAGTAATAGTCTTTGACAAGACCTAGGGACTTCAATTAACACTTTCAAAGCCTATTGTACAATGTCTAGAAAGCATCCCATACCACCAACTAAACTTCATAGAACTCCTCAAATTCTAAAAGGTATCCCATATGATAAGAGTAGACAGTAACCGACATAGACCATGATAGCTAGACATGTAATCTGGAGTTCTAACCTACACCGAGGAGGGTGTTCTACTTGCCCATGGTAAAACTAGTACCCATACCATGTAGGCACATGGTTAAGTAATATGAAGGGCGTGCTTTATATTCTAGTCTCACTTAACACAACTACTTCCCTTTCCACACTCACTCGGTTCTAGCCTTCGTTCTCATAGAGTAATTCACATTAAAGGTTCATACAATTGGATTCCATATCTAGTTCATAAACTAATCACATTTTTCCTACCAAAGAGTTCCTCTTAGGGCTACCTTCCAATGGCGACAAAAAGCTCATGATTACTTTCCTAAGGATTAATATGATGCCATTACAGCCAATTAACCTTAAGTCCATTATTCCTTTATTTGAAGGATACCATTCCGGCTTTCGACTTCAACATTCATACATAACCTTACCACTATGTTCAAGGTTTCACATAAGACACCCTCTTAACATCATCAAGGTCACATATCATTCATACATTCAATACTAAGATCCTTTATCATCCTAAGTCAAGACATCACATATTCACTCATACATACATCAAGCAAGGGACACAAGTCAACCAAGACAAGACACCACAAACTTCACTTTAACACATATTACCTGTCAATCTTAAGTCACTTACGAATAACTATTATAATCTTTAATTCATCCTATACATTACCATAAGATCATCAATATAACCATTATAGACTGATATAGTCAAGTAGGATCAACCATGCATCAACCCTAAGACTACACATCCAAGAATATAGTCATGGTCTACATGATTTCCTAACATACATAACAAGAATACATACTTTCATATTCCTTCACATATAGATAAAAAGGATCATATTTCACCTATATCATATATACCAATCATCATGATAATTCAAGTAGTGCCGACAAGGCCATGATCATCATATTTCAAAAAGTAACGCCGACAAGGCCACATCAATTCACATAGTAACGCCACCATAACTAGACCACAACAATCACAATATAATTGAAGTCTAATTAACATCAAAATGAAGGAATTAGGGTAGCATACCCCCACTCCATCTTACCACTTCGATTTAAAGGCTAAATCATCCAGTTTGACATTACAAGGCCCTTACCCATGGCCATCACCAAAAATTCAACATAATTATAACAATATTCATGAATATAGGTCAAATTACTACATATTCATCAATTTAATGCAACCTAGATATCAATTTACTATAATTATTACATCAATCAAAATCCTATATGAAATTACATTAGAATTCATAAATCTTAAGTCAATATCAATTTAATAAGCTTAAAATTCAATAGATATAAGAATGTACAATATTCAATTGATAAAATTTAAAAAGCCTATAAACCATTTAACCATAAACTATATATGAATCAAAAGCCCATAACAATCTACACATGAATTCATCAATCTCAAAGCATGATCACATAACCCATATTTTAGTCAAATTTGAGAGATTAGTGAAGATCAAGGGTTCATGGAGAATTTCATTGGAAAACATCAATTAAACATCAATAACATCATATCTTAACTTTGAAAACCATTTATGCAAGAACCCAAGACTTAGAGTAGAAATTGGACTTTTGATCTTTTTGAAAGCTTTGAAAATCATCTTTTAAATTGACTCTAAGGTGATACCAAGCCTTAGATGAAGAACTAGCATACCTTATTGAATAAAAAAATTAAAATTGAAGAATAAACTCCATTGAAGAACGATCTTCAAGCTCCATCTTCACCTTGAACTCTTTAGGAGGTTTTGGAGGAACTTTTGGTGGGGATGTATTTTGATTTGGGTGTTAGGGTTATAATGAGAGCTTACTAACTTATATACTCTTAACATACCCATAAACACTCAAAAAATCCGTCATCACACTTAATAAGACTTGAGGTGAAAACACACAGTCGATCGACGCCAGCATCGACGATCCTTGGTCTCACCCATGCCTCGTTGATGGGTTCTCGTGGTTGTT
Organism: Solanum pennellii; assembly: GCF_001406875.1. Taxonomy (NCBI): domain Eukaryota; kingdom Viridiplantae; phylum Streptophyta; class Magnoliopsida; order Solanales; family Solanaceae; genus Solanum; species Solanum pennellii. The sequence goes on from NC_028642.1 coordinate 7,084,895, forward strand.
TGTCCTAATTCCCAACCTTCCACCCTTTAAGATCCATCTACACCACCCAACGATGGGCCATCGCCTGGTCGACTTGCCATCGTTTGGGTCGTCGATTGTCACTGCCTGGCAGTGTTGTGTTCTAAGTTGGGGTCCTTTTTTAGGGCCCCTTTTGGGTCTTATGTGGAGTCATACCGGGACGTTTCCAATCCAAACATGATTGTACAAAATTTAAGGACCTAGCACATGATTTTCATCCAAAACTAATATGTAAAACTCGATGAAAAATACATAGACACACAAGTTCGTCTCACGACAAGCCTTTCGAACGTCATGGACGTTCTTGGACGTTTGACCTCCAAACTTCACAAAACTTTACACACTGCCTATATACACTATAATAACTCATTTAAGGACCTTGTAACCTCATTAATAACATATAAACTCATAAAGCCACATATGAGACACATAGGTGACTTAGTCATCGAACGACTTGGTCGTCCCTTGACGTTTGACTTCCAATGCACCTAAACTCTTAGTCATGGACTCAAACCTACATCATAAATCATTTTAGGACCTTAGAACATCACGACAACCATGTTAGGCTCTAGATTCACCTAAGTCATTTTCGGGGTCTTAGAACTATGCAACAAAAATTATGTTAAAATCCAAAAAGGTATATATCGTGTCACGATCGGAATCTAGACCCTAGACAAGACCGGCATCGTTGACCTCTCAGAGGTCAAAGACAAGCCTACATACGTCATTCTTACTTCATCTAGGTTAATTTTAGAGGAAAATTTAAAAAATTTTGTTTTCTAACATGTTTACTAAACATTCTATTACATATATAACTGTTCACCATCAACCATCTAACATTAAGATCTTCAAATGTAAGAAGCAGTTTATTATAACGATAAAGATGTACTTGCCAAAATGGCAAACACTAGTGGAACATACTCCACTAGCTCAATCCAACAACTAAGCTAGAATGTAAATGGGCAAGCATCCTTGAAAGCATGAGGGCCTGCCGAGTTCGAATGAATGCTCGACGGTTGGATAGTTGTAGCGGTGATCCTGTAGCTCTAGCATCCACCTATGCCTGCACCTAAAAGTTTAGAGTTGTATAGGGTTAGTACACACTTGTACTAAGTATGTCTATATGCAAGCACACACAAAGGACATGCATGATTAAGAATAGATCTTTCCAAACAACATGATTGTAGAAGGTCAAGTCAGTGGACTTGCCAAATTGACATTAGGAAAGTGAGTGAGCTTTCCAAATTTGGATTAGGAAAGTTATGCCATTAGAGCAACATGCATCATCATACTTAAAATTTTGCACACAGCATACACATAGCACATATCATAATTCATATAACACATAATGTTGTTCATATCATTCATTCGTATGCCATGAGACCTTGGAATCATGGACTTGACATTAAGACTTCCCAAAATGATAGCTCAACATATGGGACCTCAACTAGGGAGTCTGCTTTGTTCATTCATACATACTTCATTTCATTTCATTCATGGGCCAGTTTAAACACAAGTTATACCTAGATGTAGTTTAAGGCTTTCATCGGGTTCATTGTGCAATGTCCAAGAATGACTTAATGTCATTACTTGAGTCTAACTCACCTCTTGATTATACTATCCTACCCCTTTGGTATCATTCATTTCATTATGTGCATCATTGAGGCCGGCCTGATTCATTCATTGGGAACTTTAACTTTAACCGACATCGATCATGTGAGCATCATGAAATCCACTGTCTCCCTCACATCGAAAAGAGGTGGAATCACCGGCCAAAGTAACCCAAAAGTGCTAGCTTACATTGAAATTTAACCCCGCCAGATCCCTATATTGGCAGTATAGGTTTGAAGACTAGGAGATATAAGGAGACCCATACCCGGCATGGCGCAGAATCTCATCTTATGAGAGTTATGTGAACATCCGCCCTTCTCGAAAGAAGGCATCACCGCTTATAGCTAGTCTATTGGTGCTCAGTATAAAGTTCCATTACATTAAACTCATACATCATGGAAGTTGGCTTCTATTATAAGGACATCATAGCTCAATAGTTGACTTCTCATCTCATCATTAGTATTAAGTTTATTAATCTCAATACTTTCATTAGAGTGTTCATAGGGACTGGTCTGTTCATTAACTTTACACTCTCATAGGTAAGTACGTTTTGGTAACATTTACTTAGGCTCATTTGAGATTGCTCTCATCTTTTAAATTAGTCTCATATCATGTTGTCACCACATTCCTTAACATTAGCACATTATGGTCTTCATAATTACTCACCCCATTTTACGTGAATGTTCATGTCATCATATGCCAATGCACTTGGCCATTTACTGTGTTTCACATTCTTACTTAATCCTTCTAGGATTTCATCATTTCATTTTTTATTTAATCATTTCTTTGTTCATTTCATCATATGTCAATGCACTTGGCTATTTAGGGTGTTTCAGTCTCTTACTTAACCCTTCTAGGGTTTCATCATTTCATTGTTCATTTCATCATTAATTTGTTCAGTTCATCATTTCATTGTTCATTCCATGATTTCATTGTTCATTTCATCATATGCCAATGCACTTGGCCATTTAGTGTGTTTCACACTCTTACTTAACCCTTCTATGTTTTCGTCATTTCATTGCTTACATCTTAGGTTCACTTATTTTTAGACGTATGCTAGACTTATGGGTCTATATATACATGTCATGAGGCTTCGTTCATAGTTCATTTAAGTGATTCACATCTTCCTAAGATTATGTGGTACAAGACTTATGCATCTTGTATGTATGCCAAGATCTCGATTTAGTTCTAAGTAGGCAACATTATTCTTGAATATTTAATTCACGTATGATTTATGTATCAATACAGAATTTGGGCACGGGAAACCGATTTCAAATCCCTTGGACAACACTTAATTTTATTATAAACTTGATAATTGCATTTTTCAAATTTGGGAGACCCTAGTTCGATTCCCATCAACCCCATAATATTTCTTTCTTTTTCTCCTCTCCTTTTTCGTTTTAAGGCAAGAAGGTTGTGGGTTCAATCCCCCACAAGCTCATTATTTTTCTTTTAATTTGTCTCTTAACTTTCTCACCTATCAAAGTGGTTGTGGGTTCAATCCCCACTCTCCACATTTATTTTCTCCTTTATTTTTTGCTCCTAACTCTCTCATCCATTCAAGAGGTTGTTGATTCAATCCCCATTCTCCACATTTATTTTCTCCTTTAATTTTTTTCTCCTAACTCTCTCATCTATTCAAGAGGTTGTGGGTTTAATCCCCACTCTCTACATTTTATTTTCTCCTTTATTTTTCTCCTAACTCTCTCATCCATTCAAGAGGTTGTGGGTTCAATCCCCACTCTCATACATTTTATGTTTTTTTTCATGAACTTTTTATGTATTTGCATTTGGTGAGGTCTTGGGTTCAATTCCCGATGACCTCACAATCTTTAAAAAAATTTAAGACATAGCTCACTTTTCAAATTTTTGGCCGAGACCAACATTTCCAGTAAGCTGGAAACTTGGTCTCTTTTAATCCATCTTTCTCTCAAGTTTTTATGTGGATTCTTGGAGTAATTCGGGTGACATTTTTCAAGAAACATTACCTTTATATGAACATGATACTTTTAACATTTTCATACACGAAAAAAAACAACATTTAAAACACAGAAATTTCAGGCAGCAACATAGTTAATTTACAGCACACCCATGCTCAAAAAATTAATGCAAAAAACTTTTCCGGTGTACATGTTTCATTCCTCACATAATTTCCAAATACACAATCAATACATAATCACAACCAGACCTAAAATTATCTACCAGAAAACATACTAATGCATGCTTTGAGTCTTTAAAAGAATCTAATTGCAGGGCCATGCAACGAGAACAACCTTAGTTTCTCGACTGGAATTTAAACTAAACTTAGGGGTCTCTTGGGTAAGGGACCAAGAGAGAAGTAAACTCATACCTTAATGACGTTAAACCCTTGAATTGCTGCCCAAAAACTTCACCCAAGATCACGTGAAAATCCCCTCAAAGTCAACACCAACTCGACGGACAAACTTCTCTTTGCCTAAGTGATTGATTTCGTTTGTTTTCATATATTTTCATTTTAAGTTTTTCAAGTGTCAAGAACTTTGGTTTACCTACTATTTTTTGAAGTTATTTGGGAGATAAAATCGTGAGTGAGAGTGATAGAGACGTGAGAGAGAGAAGAGCGTGGGAGAGAAGAGTTCTCTTAGAATTAGGAGTCTAGTTTAGGACTTAGTCAATTAAGGTTTTTATTTAATTATTAAAAATCTTATTTGCGTTTATTTTAAATCAGCTAATAAATAATAAATATAAATTAATTATATTAATCTACCAACTTAAATTAAAAATAATTTAATTCATTGCTTCCACCTAGGTTCGAACTCGGATGGAGCAAGACTTCACTTCAAGAGCCAATTTCGGCCCTCTCTCCCCCAAATGCCCTCCACCTTATTAATTAAATAATTAATAATATATTTAGGGTAATTACGATGCTACTCTTAGCCTGGAAAAAGACTATTTTACCACTAGACCATCCAAACCTAAGATTTTCCCTTTTTAATTCCGGTAAAGACTCCTTCAAGTAAATCTTCGTATTTGAGAGATCTACATGGTTGGACCCAACCTTTTCTAGCTCCACAAACTCCCCAAGTTAGTTGGCTTGGCTGTAGCAAGGGTTCAGATGTCTGTTTCTACGTGCATCAATCCGTGTGAACCCGGTCTAATCGTAGGCATTCTAGACACATTAAGCATTACTTAGCATATTCATTTTTAGGGTTGTTACATGTAGAGGAAATCAAATAATCATTGAAAATATTTGCAATATGTTATGCGGAATTCGTGATAATACGAGAAAATATAAACGCGAAAAACAAGACAACAGATTTACGTGGTTCACCAATAAATTGGCTACGTCCACGGGAAGAGGGAGAGCAGTTTTATTAAGGAGAGGCAAGAACAGAATTACAGAATAGGGTTTGCCATAGCGTCTATATATAGTGCTAAGCAGCGAGACCCCCGTCCTTTCTGTTTGTAACGGGTCCGATTCAAGGCATTCAACAAATCTCCACCTTGACTTGAATTCTCCGAACAGATTCTTCAGACGCACTATGATAGTGCCAGGCCTCCCCCTCTTCCTCAGAGTTGCCCCGCAGGGCAATTAACAGCTTCTGATGTTGAGCAAGTCCAAACAGTGTTGAAACTTGCTCTGTGGAACCGGCTTTGTGAACATATCAGCAGGATTATCAGCAGTTCCTACTTTCTTCACCTTGATTCTCTTCTCACTTCTCAGAAAATGATACCTTACGTCAATATGCTTGGTTCTCTCATGATGGACTTGATCCTTGGCTAGACAAATTGCGCTCAAACTGTCACAATACACCGTAGCCTGATCATGATGCAGACCAAGATCACTAACCAGCCCTTTCAGCCAAATCCCTTCTTTTGCAGCCTCTGTCAAGGCCATGTACTCCGCTTCCGTAGTAGACAAAGTCACTGTAGGTTGCAAAGTTGCCTTCCAACTGACGACAGATCCTCCAAGGGTAAACACATAGCCAGTCATCGATCTTCTTGTGTCAACATCTCCAGCATAGTCAGAATCAGAATAGCCAGTAACCAAGCACTGAGTATCACCTCCATAAATGAGACCAACGTCAGATGTACCTCTAAGGTACCGGAAAATTCTCTTCACAGCCTGCCAATGTTCTCTCCCTGGTTGTCCCATGAATCTGCTCACTACACTGACTGCATGTGCTAAATCTGGCCTTGTACAGACCATAGCATACATCAAACTTCCTACGGCACTGGCATAAGGGACTCGTGACATATACTCCTTCTCTTCTTCTGACTGTGGAGCGAACATGGCAGTGAGATGGATATTGGCAGCACTGGGGGTATCAATAGGCTTAGATGAAGACATGCCAAACCTCGCCAAGACCTTCTGAATGTAGTTTCTCTGTGACAAGAAAAGTTTCCTTCTCTCTCTGTCTCTAATGATCTCCATCCCTAGAATCTTCCGAGCGGCTCCCAGATCCTTCATCTCAAACTCAGCACTAAGTAAACCCTTCAGCTTCTGAATGTCATACTTCTTCTTTGCAGCTATCAGCATATCATCTACATAAAGCACCAGATAGATGAATGAATCATCCTTGAGCCTATTGTAGTAGACACAACAATCATATGAGCTCCGAGTATAGCCCAACTTCACCATATAGCTGTCAAACCTTTTGTACCACTGTCTTGGAGACTGCTTAAGTCCATATAAGGACTTCTTCAACTTGCAGACGTGATTTTCCTTCCCTGGAACTTGGAAACCATCCGGCTGAGTCATGTATATCTCTTCCTCCAACTCTCCATGTAGAAACGCTGTCTTCACATCAAGTTGTTCAAGCTCCAGATTCTGATGTGTAACTATCGCTAGTAACACTCGGATGGAAGTATGTCTGACCACTGGTGAGAAGATCTCATTGTAGTCCACTCCCTCTCTTTGGTTGAAACCTCTGGCAACAACCCTGGCTTTATACTTGACTCCTTCTGCTGGTGATATCCCTTCCTTCTTCTTGAAAACCCATTTGCAAGTAATAATCTTTCTCCCCGAAGGCTGTATGACCAGATCCCATGTCTGATTCTTGTGTAGGGACTCCATCTCATCTCCCATAGCGGCAAACCATTTTTCAGAATCAGAACTTAAAATGGCTTCTTTGTAAGTAGACGGCTCAGATGTATCTACCTCTTCAGCAACCTGCAGTGCATAACCCACCATGTCCTCAAAACCATACCTCGTAGGTGGACGAACTCCAACCCTCCTTGGCCGATCTTGAGCTATACTCCGATGGATATCTGATGGCATAGATTCTGGGATATCAGTTTCTGTCTGTGGCTCTTGATCCTCCTCTTCAGGTTCTTTCAAATCGCTCTCGTTCTGAATGACTTGAAACTCCACCTGTTTATCAAGACTCCCAGTTTCTGACGTAGTTGTAGGCTTCACAATGGTTCTAAGCAGAGAACTTTCATCAAAGACAACGTTCCTGCTCATAATAACCCTCTTTTCTGCTGGAGACCAGATTCTGAAACCTTTCACTCCATCTCCGTAGCCCACAAATACTCCCTTTTTAGCTCTTGGTTCTAACTTACCTTCACTGACGTGATAGTAAGCCGTACAACCAAAAGCTTTCAGATTTGAATAATCAGCAACTTTTCCTGACCACATCTCCATAGGTGTTTTGCACTGTATGCCTGTATGTGGTCCGCGGTTAATCAAGTAGCAAGCTGTACTAACCGCTTCTGCCCAGAATCTTCTATCTAGCCCAGCATTAGAGAGCATGCACCTTGCTCTCTCCAGAAGTGTTTGATTCATCCGCTCAGCTACACCGTTCTGCTGTGGTGTATTTCTGACTGTACGATGTCGAGCAATCCCTTCATCCTTACAGAATTGATCAAATTCAGACCAGCAGAATTCCAGCCCATTATCAGTTCGCAACCTCTTGATCTTCTTCCCTGTTTGATTTTCCATCAAAATTTTCCACTCCTTGAACTTCTGGAAAGCTTCACTTTTATGCTTCATCATGTACACCCAAGTCATCCTTGAGTAGTCATCAATCATGGACACAAAAAATCTGCAGCCTCCCAAAGACTCAACACGGCATGGACCCCAGCAATCAGAATGGATATAATCAAGAGTGCCTTTTGTTCTGTGAATGGCTTTTGGAAACTTGTTGCGATGTAGTTTTCCAAAGACACAATGTTCACAAAACTCTAGGCTTTTAACCTTATGACCAGCAAGAAGATCCTCCTTTGACAGAATTTGCATCCCTCTTTCACCCATATGACCAAGTCTCATGTGCCATAACTTAGTCATATCCTCCTGGTGAACTTCTGACGATGCAACATGGGCTGAACCTGTAACCGTGGAACCTTGTAGAAAATACAAAGTACCACGCATGACACCTTTCAGAATCAGATTTGAACCCTTCCAGACCCGCAAGACTCCATCTTTTCCCGACCAGCTGAATCCCTTGCTGTCCAAAGAACTGAGAGATATCAGATTTTTCGTCATCAATGGAACGTGCCTGACCTCGTTCAATGTGCAGAAGCTACCGTCATGTGTCCTTATCTTGATCGAGCCTGTCCCAACCACCTTGCAGACAGAACTGTTGGCCATCGAGATGCTGCCTCCGTCTATCTGCTCATAAGTCGTGAACCACTCTCTCCTAGGACAGATGTGATAGGATGCCCCAGAATCGAGAACCCACACATCTGAATGATGAGTGTGCTCATCCGCAACTAGGGCAATGTCTTCTTCAGAATTGGTGTCTTCTTCAGCAACAGCAGCAGAAACTGATTGTTTTTCCGATTGCTTCTTCTTCTTCGGACAATCAAATTTCCAATGTCCCTTCTCCTTGCAGTAATTACAAACATCATCTGGCTTTGCACCCTTCGACATCGGCTTATTTTTCTTTCCGCCGTTTTTCCTTCCCTTTCCGCTACTGGTGAACAGACCGGAAGGCTGTATGTCCGTACTTGTGCCGTTAGCCTTATGCCGTAATTCCCTGCTATGAAGGGCCGATCTGACTTCTTCCAGCGACACAGTATCTTTCCCAACAATGAACGATTGAACAAAATTCTCAAACGACATTGGGAGAGATACTAACAGAATCAGGGCAGCATCTTCATCCTCGATCTTCACATCGATATTACGCAATTCTAATAACAAAGTATTCAATTGCTCTAAATGTTCCCTGAGTTGTGTACCTTCAGCCATTCGTAGACCGAATAGACGTTGTTTCAGAAGCAGCTTGTTGGTTAGAGATTTTGTCATGTACAAACTCTCCAGCTTCAACCACAGACCAGCAGCAGTCTCTTCATCCGAGACTTCCGTGATGACGTCATCCGCGAGACACAGCATGATCGTTGAATGCGCCTTTTCCTCCAGAATCGCCATCTCAGGAGTAACGACGGCGTTCTTGTCTTTCGACAACGGCGCCCAGAATCCTTGTTGTTTCAACAAAGCCCGCATCTTGATCTGCCATAAACTGAAACTGTTCCTCCCTGTGAATTTGTCGATTTTCACGTTCAAAGCAGACATCTCGAATTCTTCAAGAACACCTGATTAACCGAGAGGCTCTGATACTAATTTGTTATGCGGAATTCGTGATAATACGAGAAAATATAAACGCGAAAAACAAGACAACAGATTTACGTGGTTCACCAATAAATTGGCTACGTCCACGGGAAGAGGGAGAGCAGTTTTATTAAGGAGAGGCAAGAACAGAATTACAGAATAGGGTTTGCCATAGCGTCTATATATAGTGCTAAGCAGCGAGACCCCCGTCCTTTCTGTTTGTAACGGGTCCGATTCAAGGCATTCAACACAATATATTCTGATTATAAATGTATTTCTAATAGCATTTGATGATACATCCTTGTCTATCCAAATATATTTAATTTTTATGTAGGAAAGTTGTGATATTCTAGGACTTCACATTGAATTAATTTTCCTATATTCATATTTGAAGACAAGTACTACCAATAATCATAATAGGTACCTTTTGTTTCTTTGTTATAAATGTTTACTTCTGAAGGGAAGTTTTTATTATTATTTTTATGCATTGTATTTTATTTGTTAATTCATTAAACTGGATGCGTGTGGGTTCTTCATCTAGTTTTAATGTTTCTTCTTTCTAGAGTTGGTCAAGGGAAGCTACACAGACTCATTAAGGTCAATAAACATGTTTAGGAATAATGTTAGAGGTATTATTTTACTGCATCAGAGTCTAGTTGTATATGATGTTAGTATTTGCAGTTCTATTTATTTTTTAATACTATGATGTATCTGATTGTTATTTGGAAAATATGGAGTATCATACTTCATGCCTTATCTCACTCTTAATAATTTAATGTGCATATTAGAGTAAGCTTTGTATGACAGTTGTTTGATACAAGTATTGACATTTGAAATTTTAGCTAGTTATCACTATTGATGATTTACTTATTTTTAAGTTATGTTTCTAATAAAGGTTACTAGATTTAAATGTTATAAAAAAATTTCATAGATTATTAAACAACTATACTAAAAGAAATGATAAACCTTTGTAGGAAAAAGGTCTTCTAAAGAGGCACTTGTAAAACAGTAGTTTGAGTATAAGTAGTGTTACAATAGGTTTTAGTCAAATAATATAACAAAACTATATCTTAATGTCATGTAATTGTGTCTTTCTTTACCTAAAGGTTACATCTTTATTTTGTACTTGTTAAAAATTTATTTCATACCAAATTATTTGTCTCATTGTAACTCTACTACAATATGGATTCTTCAATAAGTACAAAATTTTTGCTTCATTTTGTCATGTTTTTAAGTATGTAACTTAATTACTTTACGTGGGATTAATATTTGAGGAAATGATTGGATATGCGATAAAATATTATATGCATTTAAAAGCTATAAAAATGTATCTGAAATTTTATTTTTTAGAGCATCAAGTAAAGCTTTTAACCTGAAAAAGATTCAGAAGCTCTAGAAAATATCCTCAAGAAAGAAATTCAAAATAAGTACATTATCCACTCATAAAGAAATCCTCTCAACGGACCCGCTTAATGTGTCTACATTCACATTCAGAAGTTAAAGTTGATGATAAATATAGCATTATGTCTGTTATTTTTATTTATCTTGTAAATGTAGAGAATACTCTTGTCTTTTTACTAAAAATCATAAGCTCAAGAAGTAAAAAAGAATTACTACAAAAAAAATTACATAGTTTTATTGAAAGTTCCACCAAAATTACATAATGCTACTGAAAAAGCTTCATCTTATGATATTAATTTTTTTTATCATAATATTTATCATAGTATTCCTTCTCTGAATTGTGCTCATTAGTCTGTAGACTATTGCAATCTGGTACCCTTTAGACAAATATTGCTTTCATGAACTAATATAAAATATCAATCATTGATGCTTTTACATTTTGACTTCTTGCCTTTAGAGCATATTAGGCCATTATAATTCTAGAAATGGTATGGTTAATTTTAGTTTCTTACTTATTTTTTAGTTTATAGGAGGTGTTATCTTTACCGAATGTTAAGGAAATAAAAGAATTTGAATTTTTGATGTAGAAGTGTGCATGCTTCTTTTTGTTGCTTGGAGGGGTAAAACCTTTTTTTAGCAGGAAAAGATAGCGATAAATGGCTCCCGTAAGAAAGGCTGATAAGAAGATTGTAGGTGATATAGCTACATGTGTGTTTAATATGGTAACTTCAGTTGAAATCGTTATTTTCCACAAGGCTTTAATGATGAACAATAAATTTTTCTTTGGTAAATTTCTTGTTGATATTCCATCATATTTCCTATGTTGATTATGATTTATTGATTTCTATCATCTGGAATCACTTAAAACTAAGGTCTATATAAAAAGATAGTAGTTTTATGGGATACTTGGATACACTAAAATCTATAGGAGAAGACAACAATTTGATGGGATACTTGGATTGAAGAACCGACAAGCAAAACACATGCTTCGTTACAGTGAAACTAAAAATTCACAGGTGATTCAAAAATTTTGTAGCAAATATGAATCAATACATACATCATTCAACAAGACTATAAGACAAACTTCCCTATGAAATTAAACTCTAAGACAGACATGGAGCTAAGAAGGTTTGCTCCTTTGTTCGTGATGAAAATTTGACATTACTATACATTCTTTTCAATCTTTTTGTTATATGGGGTTTCTAACTTTTTATTACAACAATTGCCGCAGCGACATTGTTAATGAAGATGTATTTTTTCACAACCATAATGACAATTGTTATTAGGTGGCTCGGGTAATTCAAGCTTCTCATCTACCCCTTACAGATGCTTTAATAATTATCATGTTACAATCTCTTTTACTATTGTGAAAAACATCAGTTTCATGTGAAAATCATGAAATTCTACCAGGTAATAATATGCTCATCACACTCTTCTTTATCTTTTTGTTCTATTATCATTTGATCTAAAGGTGTCATGGGAGTAGATGGAATGATACTGGTGAAAAGAAGAGGAAAGATATATATTGAAGGGAAGTTATGCATTCTGATAGTCTATAAAAAATTTAAAAACAAGAACAAGTGAGAAATAGAAGTTCTTCAAACACTAAATGTGCTAGTCACTAACATAGAGTATATGCATGAGATTAAAATTCTAAATTAGCTTACTCTACGTAGTATAGTGTGTTGAGATAAATAGACAACTATCATACAGATAATCAAATTTATGTGGATAGTCTTATTAATAAATTTGTTGGGAAATTCTTCTTAATTGACACATAGTAGTTACAAAAGATTCATATAGTTAACCCCAAAATATTTTTAGTTTGATTATTTTAGCTTTGAACTATGAAATACTTGTTGGATATGGAGTAACCAAGATAAAATGACGAATTGTAGTTTTCTAAAGCAGGTATTTACTAGTCACTCGACGGAATTGAGATGAGCGGATGTCGCCCTACAAATACAAAATATGAACTTTCTGTCTGAGATAGAACCTATTTTGTTAGTGTTTGGACAAGCTTTAAGAATTTATTGTCACATGAAGGAGAATAAAAGAATGTATACCCCCAATTCATTGTTGAATCTCTATGCAAGATTTGTCGAGGAACAATTAAATTTTACATCATAATTCTCAAAACAACTCCCTTCTTTTTGTAAGGTGCACTAATATAATATTCACCAGGCAAATTTTTTGTTTTGCCTCTTTAATTGTCTTTTGCCTTCTTTGTGCTCATTATTTTTTGACGTTGTAAATTTAATAACACAGTGTCGTTTCGTTGATAATAAAACAATACTATGTTCAAGATAATAACATCTCTGGGATGAAATTTGTTAACATTTTTGGGCTGAATTTCTCACTTCCGAATATTCCTGAGTTAGCTCATTTATAGAAACCAAGTCAGCAACGAAAATGGTTTTAATTTGTTAACAGTTTTAAGTTGAAATTTCTCTGTTACATTAAGCATTTGACATGGATTTGTAAACTTAAGTTTCCTGATTTATTACATTCTATTTTAAATGTTATCTGATGACACAATTATAAAATTATTTGAAGTTATACAACTCAATGTTCGAAAATGCAGCATTTGGCCCTGTAAACTTCAAGAGTTATAGAAATGCAGCAGTTGGTCATATCACTAAGACATTGGTCATAATTAGTTCAAAAACTATATATTTTTAAGCTGTGACTACATTGATATAATTTAATAGTACTTTGTTTGTGAGGCTTAAAGAGATATATTATGTTTATAAGAACTAATAATGATATGTTCTAATATTTAAAAACGTTTTGCTACTAAAAGCTCTATTACAAATACTTTGATTGTATTTCTTGGAAAATTAGGCCATTTACTGGAGGAACACAATAGCCATTATCATATGTGGCGACTTTTAATGGGAATTAATTAAATGTAAGTAGCGTAAAATGAACCCTAAAAGTACAAACTGACACATTTATTGTAGCTATTAAAATTGTCATAAATTATTGTTGTTAAAGATTGTTATTTTTAATGGCAATTTAATTAAACATTACTGTCACAAAAAATAGATACTAAAAGGGCATTATTAGCAATTTTTGAATTGATTTCAAAGTTATAATAATTGCCTCTATACAATTGTCGTAAAAGCTAGTCTTATTTAGCATCTATAGAGGATACCTTTACCAACATTTGACTAAGTGGTTGCTAAAGGCTTTAGCGACGCCTGAATCAATTGCTAAAGTTAAATGGCCAGTATATATTTTGGTGGCAATATCTATTGCCGCTAAAGGTTTTTTTATTGTCGCAAAAGATCCTTTTGTTTGTAGTGACTATAGCTCCTAAGTGACTGTTGTCGGTTAGAGAAACTCCCACAACAGTAATTGCATGTTTCCTCAAGGGGTTCTGCTTAGTATGAATGGGGCTATGAGACTTCATTCATACATTGCACAAGTAAACTTTGAGAGGGAGCATGATATGTCTTATATGATATTATGATTATGTGTTGACATCATGTTTGAAACATTTTTTCTTTTTTGTTTATAGTGCACTCGTTTTAAACTGCTTTATAATGAAATGAGTTCAGTTAAGTATTCATGAGTTGAAGAGAGCCAAGGTAAGTGTTTTGTTTTAGCATTCCAACTCGCATACTCGTATATTTAATGTACTGATGTCAGTTTGCCTGCATCGTATTATCATGTAGACACAGGTAACGAGGATTGGCATCCAGTGCACTATTAATCCAGTTAGGCACTCCAAAGTCTGTTGGTGAGCCTCCTTGCATTTCGGAGGACTCTTTTATTTGCTTTTAAGTTTAGTTCATTAGGATGTTATGGAGGTTTGTCCCAACGTTAATCTCAATTGTTTTTGGAGGCTTCATATACAATTAGTTCAGTAGTGTCATGCCTTTTTTCGCGAGTGGCAAAGGGTTTTTCCAATTTAAGTGACGTTATTAATTAAGGATTATTTTTAATTTTTTCAGAGTCGTCACTTGGAATTGAGTTATTATGTTACAAGTAACATTTTTGTTAATAACTTATCAAAAGCAAATGACTCTTTAGTATGGTCTGCGTATTAAAAATTTGTGCACAGATTTCTATTGACCGAGGGAAAGATATTATGCATCCCTCGAGTTCTGTGGTTCTAGCATGGTCGCTTTTTTATGACTTCTACTTAATTTATTTATATGCATCCTTGAGTTTCTTTTAATTGTTTAAAAAGTATGAGTAACCTCATTCTTAATCGAAACAAGTATTTTTAATATCTCATACATCTATTATAATGCTTACTATTTCTACAAAGCTTAAGTATATAATTAGTGACTAAATTATTTTTATACCATTTATATTCATGAATATGATTAGCGTTAAAATAAAATCTAAAATCTTACACAAATAAAAGTTATTTTGTATTTCCAATTCAATATAGACGCATTTACATTTTAAGTATACTTCCAAGTTATGACAAAGGACACTAAAAATAAAAATAAAAATGTGTAACTCTTCATCTCATAATTTTTCTAAAATAAACATCTTTAATTTTAGTTAATTTAATTAAATAAACTATTACAATATAATTCTTTCAGGCATGGGTTAATTTTGGTTTGATACAAGAGGTACATAATTGATACTTGCCTACGATACAAATGAAAGATAAACGTAGATTATCAAAGGAGCATGCTTTCTAATGAGGGAATCAAGATGCTCACCAGAGTAGATAAAACAAATAGAAAATGTTTCAATATTAATGTCAAAATTAAACATTCGGTAAATTTAAACAACATCATTACATAGGAATCAAGTAAGTTTTATACTATCATGAAAATGAAGCTGTATGATAAAAATTAAATGGTACCTTTTGTGAAAACCAATTCATAAAAAGAAAATAATACCAATAAGAAACCCCGAACTCGAAACCGCGAAAACAAACATCAAACTTAACCCTGTTTTTGAGTGAAAGAACTATAAAAGTTGTGGGTATTTTTGAATGCTGATTTTTCTTCTATTGCTCTGTGCCGTGTTTAATAAAATGTGTGCTTTTTGTTGCTGATTTTTGTTTTTTGGTGTTGTGGGTGCATATATATGCTGTGTTATTTTTGGAATATAATTTTTCTTTTTTTTTTCTCCTAGTCTTAATGTGTATTCCTTGGAATTGTGTCGAGTGTGTATTTTTTGTTCTCTTTTCTGTTGGTGTTTTTGTGTTAACGTTGTAGCAGTAGTAGTATATGGGGGAAGTGGGGGGGGGGTGTTGTACGATTGGTGGAGTATGGGGGTGGTGAGTGGAATGAAGTGAGGTGGGTTAGGATAGGGGGTAGTTTAGGTTATTATATTAGTTAATAAAAAAATAATAATAAAATTATTAGCTAATTATAAAAATAAAATAATAATTGAATAGATAATAAAACGAAATTAAGAAATCCTAGTTTATTATTAAACTAAAATTAGAATAAATCATATATTTTTTGTTATTTTCAATTCTTAATATAAACTTATTAAAATAAGATTAAACTAAAATATCTAACTTAGACATAAAAGAAACATTTAAGGAATAAAAGATAGTGTAAAATCTTATGTTCGGTCAAAGATTATGTGTCTACAAGTAGTCATTGCATTATCATTCTTATGTTAAAGATTTGGGTTGACACTTTTGGCCAGATTGCATGTTTTATAGTTAAAACATTCTCAGTTATTTTATTCTTTAGTTCAGTTAAGTTCATTGATCATTATAGATATGAATGTTGTCTTCCGCTGACTAAGTAAGTCAGACCAAGGGTTTGCTTGGGGCCAGCAATGGTCTTCGAGTGTCAGTACCGTCCAGGGTGTAGGCTCGAGGCGTGACACTTTGGTATAGACATTCTCTCAGATAATCATTCTATATCTATTTCGAGATACAAACTGGCACCAAAAGCTTTGAATGAGATTAAAGAGAAGCTTAAAGATCATTTAGATAAGATTTTTATTCCACCAAGTATCTTACATTGGAGCGCTCCGGTCTTATTTATGAGAAAGAAGGATGGTTCCCTTAGGATGTGTATAGATTACCTTCATTTGAAGATGGTTACCTTCATGAACATGTATTCTTTTCCTAGAATCGATAATCTTTTAGATTAGCTTCTAGGTGCCACCTATTGTTCGAAAATAGACCTCGGACGTAGCTACCATCAGTTAAGAATGGGGGAATGTGATATTCCAAAGACAAATTTCAGAACCCGATATGGTCATTTTGAGTTTTTGGTCATGTCCTTTTGTTGAATAAATACAGGAGCAACATTCATTGACTTTATGAATAGAGTCTTCAAACCTTCTTTAGATATGTTTGCTGTTGTCTTCATCGATGACCTACTAATATATTCAAGGAATGAAAAAGATCATGTTAATCATCTCAGAATAGTTCTCCAGACTTTGAAAGATACAGAATTATATGCCAAGTTCTCTAAGTGCGAGTTTGGCTTGAGCCTGTGGCATTCTTAGGCCATATTGTGTCTGGAGAGGGAATTAAAGTTGATACCCAGAACATTGAGGCAGTGCAGAATTGGCCTAGACCCTCAAATCCAATCGATATTAGGAGTTTCTTTGGTTTAGATGGCTATTATAGAAGATTCGTTGAGGGGATCTCATCTATTTATCCCCTTTGACCATGTAACTTAGAAGACACATAAGTTTCAATGGTCAAAAGCTTTTGAGTGAACGAAAAAAATGGTTGACGACTACTCAGTGTTGACTTTACCAGAAGGTACTCAAGGTTTTGTTGTGTATTGTGATGCATCTAGAGTTGGTTTGGATTTTTTTTTTGTTTTATGAAGAATGACAAAATTATAGCTTATGCCTCAAGACGAGTGAAAGTTCATGAGAAGCATTATCCAACCCATGACTTGAGAATTGACAGGTTTAGTTTTTGTTTTGAAGATATGGCGTTATTATTTTTATGGTGTCCGTGTTGATGTATCCACTAATCACATGAGTTTTCAGTATGTGTTTAGTTAGAATGAGCTAAATCTCAGACAGAGGAGGCGATTAAAATTACTCTAATGTTATAACATGTGTATTCTTTATCACCTAGGTTAGGATAATGGTATTGATGACGCCTTGATCACGTTATCTATGGGAAGTACCACCTATTTTAAGGAAGGTAAGAAAATCTTATCAATAGAGGTCCACAAACTTGCAAGGCTAGGAGTTCGACTAATCCATTCCAAAGAAGGAGGAGTAGTGGTGATGAATGGGCATGCGTTATCATTAGAGTCCTAAGTAAAAGTAAAACAAGACAAAGATCCCATTTTGCTTGAATTGAAGGCAAGTGTTCATAAACAAAAAGTATTATCTTTTGAACAAGGCTAAGATAGTGTATTGAGATATCAATGTAGGTTGTGTGTACCAATAGTGGATGGAATTTAAGATAGGATCATGGAGGAAGCTCATAGCTCCAGATATTTCATTCATCCGTGTTCCACCAAGATGTATCGTGACTTGAAAGAGGTATATTGGTGGAACAGTATGAAGAAGGACATTGCAAATATTTGTTTCTAAGTGGCTGAATTTATCAACAAGTTAAACTAGAACATCAAAGGTCTGGTGGTAGGGCTCATAATATAGAGATATTCAAGAATGGAAGTGAGAGGGATGATTAATATGGATTTCATCACTGGTTTTCCAAAATCTCGCAGGCAACATGAATCTATTTTTGTGATTGTAGATCGAATTACTAAATCAACCCACCTTTGTAGCAAAGGATTATGTCAGGTTATATATTCAGGAGCTGGTGAGAGTTCATGGATTTTGAGTATCCATTATTTCATATAGACGTGCAAAAAAATAAATAAATAAAATTTTGTTGCACATGAGTTTTGAAAGTCATACAAGAGATTAAAATGACATAGAGCCGTCAAATATCCTACACTGATGTTAGGAGAAGGGAGTTAGAGTGTGACAGAAATGATTGAGTATACTTAAAAGTTTCACCCATGAAGGGTGTTTTGAGGTTTTTTAAGAAGGGGAAACTTAGTCACCGATATATTTGTCCTTACTAAATATCCAAAAGGATTGACAAGGTATCTTATGATTTGGAGCTACCCCAAGAGTTAGCATGGGTTCATCCGGTATTTTATCTTTCAATGTTGAAAAGGTGCAAGGGAGATACTTTACTTATCATACCAACTTAAGATATTGGTATCAAAGATAGATTATCTTATGAAGAGATTCTAGTCGAGATTCTAGATTGTCAAATTCGCAAGTTTAGGACCAAGGAAGTAGCATCAATTAAATTTCTATGGAGAAATCAATTGGTTAACGAAGCCACTTGGGAAGTTGAAGAGGATATAAAAAAAAGATACCCACATCTCTTCAAATCCGGAGAAATTCCATATCAAGGTACTAATTTCCTTCTTAGTACCCTTTAATAAAGATTTGTCATGTTGTCTCTGCATTGCATGATGGGTGTTTGAAATGAATGCTTGCACATTACACCCTTATCCTAGTAAGAGTAATCTCATTAGAGGGTGAATGTTCCCAAGGGGGAGATGTTGTATCATCTCGCAAATTTAATATAAATATGAAGAAGATATGAATTGGAAACAATCATTTTTGGAAATAATTAAAAATCTTTATTTACTTATTTTAGAAAAAGTCAGTATTTGGTCAACTTCAAAACGGATATAACTCCTTGATCAGAATGAGATAGGTGTATTTCTGGATATTGTTGGAAATCTCTTGGTACGATCTTTCAAACGCCCCCGATTTTGCATGATTCGTAGATCGTATGAGTTAGGTTGTTTGAATAAGGAAAGTCCAATTCAAATTTTAGAAGGGTAGTTTGGTATTTTTATTACTCTTTAATTC
This sequence comes from Solanum pennellii, assembly GCF_001406875.1. Taxonomy (NCBI): domain Eukaryota; kingdom Viridiplantae; phylum Streptophyta; class Magnoliopsida; order Solanales; family Solanaceae; genus Solanum; species Solanum pennellii. The sequence goes on from NC_028642.1 coordinate 7,104,267, forward strand.
AAATTTGTTTTTAGTAATTATTAGGGGTCTAAGCTAAATTAGATCAGGTTACACTTTTACCATAAGAGTTTACGTTTTGAGAGAAGAGAAAGGAGGAGGAGAAAAGAGAAGGAAGGAGAACAATGTTCAATATTCATCAAGATCGCCAAATTTATCTTGTGGATTTCGTCAGGGATAACCCTCGAAAGGTATGTGAGATCACATAGCTTTGGGTCTGTAAGACCCCCAAACTGAGTTAGGGTGTATAAAGACTCACATGTTCCTATAAGATTGTTTACATGTTAATTACATGTCTTATAGTATGCGTGAGTGATTAGAAATCGTTTTTGAAGTCCAACGTCAAGGGACGACTAAGACGTTCGACGACTAGCTAGTCACCAAGATTCCTTAGATATTTTAATGTGCTTATATTTGTTTCAATGTCTTATGAAGTCCTTATATGATTAATAATGATGTATATAAGCAGTATGTTAAGTTTCATGAAATTTAGAGGTTGAACATCCAAGACGTTCAAAAGTTAGCCCTTGACACACGCATGTGCAACATGATGTTCCTATCATGTTTGGACGTGTTGCGAGTATTTTTTTTTTGGGTGAAACTGATGTGGAAGGTCCTTGAATTTATAAGTTTCATATTTATATTTGAAACGTCTGGGTACGGCCCCCCAAGGGCCCTGCAAAAGGCCCTCAAGGAGGACCCAAAGTCTGCCAAGACACTGCCTTGGCAGTGTCTACCAACAACCTTCAATCGATGGCCAGTAGATTCATCTACGCCCCGTAAATGGTGAGGCATAGTTGACACTTAGCCTGGTGAAGGATCAAGGCAGTTGTCAAGCCCCAGACCCAAATGATGGCCTACAGTACGGTCTGTTGATTGAGCAACTGGGCGTCGTTTGATTCCGTGGATGAAGGTTGTAACAACTGCTGAGCAGGTTGTTTCCATTTAAGGGGTGAATGTGAAATTCACCACACGTGCTTTCCTGAACCTAGTTGGTTTTTTTTTGTTATTTTTGGGTTTATTAAATTGATAAAAAAAACGTGACAAACCTTTCCCAATCCAAGAAGTCAAATTAGACCTCCCTCTTCCAAAGTGTTCTCTCTAGAAACCTCCATTGGAGATGAAGCTCAAGAACATCTTGGAGCTTGGATTCCCATGGGTTATACATCAATTTTCAGTGATTTTATCCTACAATGAGGTATGATAATCATTCATCTCTAGTTAGTTTTCCATCTAGAGAGTTCTTCTCAAAGTTTTCAATGAGAAAATATGATCAAATCGCTCCTTCTTCAATCTAGCCATAGGTTCTTTATCAAAATGTTTTCAAAGGCTTCCTAATTATTATTTGATTTTAAAATGATTATTATAACGTGAATTTCAATTCAATTGCATGATGAACCAATGCTCTCTTCAAACTCTCGTTTTAGCCATGTATGGTCTTTGTGATTTTGATCTTCCGTAAATCGAATTGTGTTTCAATGATGTTAATATGATTATGTATACTTCTTAGTATGTGTATTGATGGTGAATTTTTTATGATTGATCCATGAGGATAAAGGTTTGAAGGGTTGAATAAGGCTAATCTATAGTGTAGTATCTTGTGATCTTGATTCTATCTTGATTGTTATATGATTCAATGATGTTATATTGGTTGTTAGCTATTCCCTAAGATATAATGTGATGATGAATTATGTATTGTTTGTTTAATATGTATTTAGTATTGAATAATTGATCTCGATTTCCTATAGATGGTTAAATCATGATATTCACTGTAATCTCGTCTACATAATGTATGAATATAGGATTTGGTTTATGTAAAGATACTTGTAGCATATACTTTATTTATATATTATTTATAAATTATGTGCATAAATCATGGATGGTCAAATCAAGGGAGTTTTCGTAAGGATGATTTACATTCCTCTAATTCTATAGTTGATGTAGTGTACTTGAAATGATCTTGATCTTGTTATGGTTAATTCATAATTTCGATCACGTTAGTGTACCTTTATCTACTGCCCTAGATGTGAATTTTTGATAAAATATGGATATTGATCAATAAGGATCAAATATGGATGAATTTGTAAGAATGGTTCTTCCTCTCTACTTTTCTATAGAATTGTTAGTTGATGAGTGATACGCTCAAACTTACTTCTCAAATAAGGAGTAAAGCGGTCGTGTCAAGTAAATAACCCAACTAGTGAGGTTGGGATCGTTCCCATGAGGAAAATAGTCTAGACTTAACTTCAATCTATTATTACTTTTGTTTAGTCAATGACTTCCTTAGAAAATAAAACAATAAAAGGGGGGTTTCTATTTCTAAATGAATGATAATAACTACCTAAATTGAAAGAGACACTTAACAGCTTTGAATGTTGGATTTTAATCAATTAATCAAAGTAACTAGGGTTTACGTGTTCCCCACAGGTTCATAATTTGATAATTCTAACTATATCAATTCTTTCCTAGTATCTTGCATGCAAAGTGATAAGTTATGTATTTCTAAATCCTTGGTCCGGCATCTAGAAAATCTCACTCCGCACCTAGGTCCGGCTACGTGTGTTGCTATCCTAACCCTTATCTTTACCTCATATTAAGCATCGTATTCGATATTTGACTAAGTTATTACCT
>NC_028642.1:7106924-7145779 GCF_001406875.1 Solanum pennellii
CGAAAGAATTATTAATACATGCAAGACACTATTCTAGAATTGTTATTTTAGTTAGGTTTTATCTCATTATTTTCCTATGGTTCCCACAACCCTAGTTATGGAGTTTAGTTACCCATAGTCATAATCACAATATTCAAATATATTATATAAGAATTCATGTACTTACTTCAATGAGAAAGAGTAAAATCCGAAAGTTTGCTTGATTAATCACCAAAAACCACCAATAATCACTTGCAAGAATCTCCAAGTAATCAATAATCTCACAAAAAGTCTAATGACAATCAAAAGGTGTCTAACAATACGGAGTCTAATAATGATCCATAGTCTAACCTAAAAAACGAGGTTTTTTGAAGTATTTATAGAAAATAAAAACCTAATTAAACAAGGACTCTATTTGCTAGAAATCTGTCAAAACGCGGCTGGGTCGACGGACCTCGCGATGGATCGTCATGGTCACAACGGACCGTCATGGTCACGACGGACCGTCTTGGACTCTGTCGTCCCATACTTGTGCAATTTCTTTTGCTGCTCTCTTCATACCCTCGACGGCAAGTATGACGGACCGTCACAAACACGATGCTTCGTCGAGGGTCTTCGTTCCAAAATACTTCAACTCTTGGAATATGGGTACTGGGAGTACTTCTCTGAACTTCATGACGAACCTGCAGGACGGACCGTCATAGACACGAAGGACTGTCATGGACTCCGTAACCCCACACTTGGTCAGACTTCCCCATCTTCCTTCAGCAGCTGCACTACGCTGCCACCTACGGACCGTCACAAGCACGACGGACCGTCACAAGCTCCGTAGGTGGTCTCTTCTGCATTTCTTCGCTCAAAATCTCCACATTCATCTATGGAAAGATTTCCTGAAAATAAAGAGAACATTATATAAAAATTAGCACAAAAAGGCTTTTGGACACACTAGACTTTAAGGAAAAAGTATTAATAATACCGTGAAACCACGGTATATCAATGAGCCTTGTAGGACTTTGTGTGGTATGTTCCACTTATGGTGGCGGTGTTTACTTTATTGCCAATACATATATGATGTGATCATGTCCTAAGAGGAAATTGTAATATGAATGTGTGGTTGTGATGATCACCTGATGTGAAAGTCTATGCCTAGTCTCCTATTCTAGTTGTGATATAGGTTGCATGACTATTGTATAAACATGTGTATAACTATGTTAGGGATAGGTTTAGATGGTGCCATTAATGAGTTGTGATGGTTTATGTCCCTTACTTAAGTACCCTGTGTGAATAGCTAAAGTTAAGAGTCTTAAGTATAATATGAAGTTAGCTTGTCTCCTATGCTAAATTGTGTTGTGTGGTCTATGCTTGAATGTTCATTGTGATCCTAAGAGGGTGGCTACCTAAATATGTTGTTGATATTCATTATTTGATCAAGTTGACCAATTTACACACAGTTAAACATTATGCATGCTTACAAGTAGTATAGGTTTATGGTGTCAACATCGAAGGGTTTTCTCATATGCATTTGTGTCTACTAATACGCATGTAAAGTATAAGTATCTATGAAGTAGTTGGTGTATAATTTACTAGGATTACTTGATAGGTGTGCTAGTATGGTCAAGGGTATGGGACCTAGTCTATGCATTGTCCATCTGTGTCTTGATATGATAGTTCCTAGGTTTCGTTGCTATTTACATGGATATGAATGCATGACTATGTTAATGTATGAACATTTGTGGTCTTAATGTGTTATGTGAAAGGTATGATCACATATATGTAGACACACACATGTTTTATGATCTAGTCAAAAGAGGGCCTTGAAAGGTGTGTCAAGTGTACCCTAAACTAGATGGTGTTTTACATATGCTATGTCCATGTAAAAGGGTTTCTTACATGATTTAGGTTGATGAACTATCATCTATAACCTATGAGCTAAGCATATGAGGAATCAATCTTCTAAAGCCTATGTTTTTATAAAGTAATGTTAATAAAGGTTATTTTAATAAAAGGAAACTTATCTTAGCACTGAGAGAACATGAAGTTGAGGGGTGTCCCTTCCCATTGTAGGAAGGTAGGTCACCATAGTCCTCACGAGGTGGTTAGTCTCATAGATCAAAAGGCATAGAGTAATGTTTCCATAGGGACAAGTACAATGCCCCATTTGTCATAAATAGGGTTTCACATGTACCTCCAAGTTCCATAAACTATGCTTGCCAAATAGGATCTAGTCACTTAGTATGCTATCATGTGTTAATATTCTACCTTGTCTAGGTAGAGAACGTTCCATTGGTGTATGTCTCTACAACACCAAATTTCATGTAGCACCCATGGTGTTAGTGTCGGTTAAGGCTATAGTTTCCCTAAAGTAAAATGGACAATGGAAGTAAAGTACGGATCCTAACTAGGATAACCTAAGGGTAGTTGCTTAGTGTAGGTGGGGGTATGTGACTTCACCTATACATTGCACAATTAGCTCTTGAGGGAAGTCCTAGGAAGGTGTTCTAATGCATGTGACTATGTTTATGTTCCTTATGCATGACTTTGTAGTGTTGTCTACTTACTATGATAAAATGCATGGTATGAGTCGATATGACATGGTCTTATTGTATATGCATAATGTTAGTCTTAATGAATCTATAATGAAGGTCTTGTTATCATAAATGAAGTTGCCAATATTGCCTTATTAATGTATGAGATAAAGTGTTAAGGCTTGTGGTCTCATGATAGGTTTACTAAGTATGTGTGAGGTTATAGAGCTTCACATGTACATTGCACTAGTAGACTTAGATTGGGATTGTTATTAAGGTCTTCTAATGCTTTATGTGAAGTGAAGTTAGTATATGTGCAAGTTGATGTAATTTACTGTAAAATCATTAGAGTCTTGACTTAAATGTGTATATGAGGTATTATACTTTTATGATGGTATGTGTTTAGCTCATGTGGATTGTATGTATGAATACCTTGTGTACTTAAGGTGATGCATTGCACCAAGTATCACTAGAGGGTTACTTGGGAGGTTAATGATTTAAAGAAAATAATTCACTGTAAAGATAAAATAGCTCACTGTAAATGAAAAAGAAGGTTACTTTAAAGAAGAAGAATCCTTACTGTAATGTGAGCCTAAAATGCCTTAAATACATTGTATAATTTTTTATGGTGTATGATTATGGAACATGCCTATATGAAGTATGTGAATTGTACAAATACTATTGTATCAATGTTTTATGAAGATCTCTTTAAAAGGCATGAAGCATGATTTCAAATAAAATGTCCCTTTTAAATGCATGTTTTTGCATGGTTGTCATACTTAGTGCATTTTCGTACTAAATCCATTATTCTCTACCTTTTTACACAAAATGTAGGTTATGGATGCTTAAGGGATGTATTTAATTGTGAGAAGAGATTATGGATGATCGAGGGATGTCTTTAATGGTGAGGAGCTTGATATGTGATTCTGAAGCTCAAGGAAATGATTCCTTAATCCAAGGATTTCCTAAGTTACGGTTTACTGCGAAGTGTTGTATTATTATACTTATGAACTATGTTGTAAGTGTCGTGTACCTATTATACTCTAATGATGTTGAGTCTAGGATGGCAAAAAGAGATTGGAGTCTTTAACTATGTATTATGATATTTCTTTTATAATGAAAGTGATCTTCTAGCATATGATGTGCTATGAAAAGTTTTGAATTTTCCACTAAATTTACCTATGAGAATGTTATGAATGATAACTATGGGCTTGTATAAGACCTCCGAGAGGTCAAGTATGCCATGTTACTTCTAGGGGGTGCTCCGTGATCGTGAAAGGGTCAATTCTCCCATGCGCCAAACATGATTTTTTTTCAGCGAATTTAAGTTCTTGAAAGCTTAGAAATTGAATTCGTGATGGGTTTGTTGAAGTTTCATTAGATTCTTCATTCGTTAAGGAGTTGTTTGGGTTTGTTGAAGTTTCATTAGATTCTTGATTCGTTAAGGAGTTGTTTAATCCTAATATGTGATTTTAGGTTCATTTACGAGTAGAATCTGATGTTTTTTGAACATTTAATCGATTCCAAGTGATTGGAGAATGAACCCAAGAAGTTTAGAGATTTTAGAGTTGTAAAACGAAGAAGAAATTTCGTCCGATGATATTTGACATCAGTAGCGCGCTGCGCAGTAGGGTCCCAGATTTTGGAATTTTTTTGTTTTGCCTCAGGGAGCTGACACGAGGTGTATTGCTTCAAAATACTTTTTTGAAACCAAAATTTAGTTATTCCTCCTCATCGCGGACCCACCTTAATATTTTGATAATTTCGTCTTTTCTCATATTTAGATCTAATTTCATTTTTAAACATCATGAGATCTCCGTAATTTGATCCAAAACGTGTTAAGATTCAAGTAAGAGAAGTTAAGATCAAAGTCAAGAGAAGTCAAGAGTCAAGTTAAGAGGAGTTCATAAAGATTTCCAAAAGTCTTTTCCAAAAGTTTCAACTTTGTTTTAAGACTTATGTTTTGAGATCAGTAATGAGTAAAGTTGAAGTTCATTTCCTCAAAAGTATATGCGGATAAATATTCCCAAAGAGATTTAAAATGTTTTCACATTTGATAAGAAAGAAACTGATATTTCCCAAGAGCTTTCGGGCTAGTTTTCAAAAAAGAGTAATCGCTTTCTAAATGAAGCAAGAGGGAAAACTTTGCTTTCAAAGATAGCCTTTGGGCTATGTTTTTGAGCACTAATCTCAAATCACAAATGAAGTATGTTTTAAATATAAATATATAATCTAATATAATATTTTTGAGAGTAGTATTTTGCACCGATATAGGGAAAAGTTCAGACAACTATCAGCCCCTATAAACCATGTAGCCATCATGTGTAGAAAAGTGTCATACTTTTTAGATGAATCATAGTAAGTTGCCTAGCCTCCTTATTTTCCGGAGGATTCATTTTTATTTCTTTCACTATCATCATTATTTCATTAGGATGATGTTGTGGGGTTTGTCCCAACCTCCATATCAGTTTTATTACATGTTTCATAGATAGTCAGACAGTTAGTTATGCGTCTTTCAGCTTTGTATTTCAGATGTTTTGCTATGAGACTTGAGTATCCATTTTGGATAAGAAATTTTTTCTTTAAGTTATACATGAACTTATCTTTGTTGAGTTTATGTCTTCCGATGAGTAAGTAAGCCAGGCCAAGAGTTTGCTTGGGGCCAGCAATGGTTCTCGAGTGCCACTCCTACCTAGGATGTAGGATCGAGATGTGAAAGGTCTCATATCAAGCACAACCTAATATTTAACAACGTCATATTCAAGCTTGGTACTATAACAACTCAATGAACTCCTACTAACTAACTTCTTCGGAACCAACTACAGGCTCTCATTTAACTATTTCTCGTAGTAAAACCTCATCCTCATCATTTATAATATTAGATGGAATTATCACACCATCATTATCACGATAAGATCATTGACCTTCTATTTGTAACATCACTCCACTACTAAAAGCCCTCTGAAAAGGTATCACCCATACTCTATTAAACTATCTTATTCTCAACACTTGACCTGATTTCTCATCTTATCATCTCCCCCTTAGATCTAAAGCTAAAATTTCAAAGCTATGGAGGTATTCCACATCTCTAAACTGGTATATATCCTCTTTACTCTAACAATCGGGAGTTTATCTCGTGACTACCAAACTCTCCATAAGAAAGTACTAAGACCTCTCTCTAAGGTGTTTCTCTTAACCTCTTGTTGTTACACACCATCTCTGTATACCTCTTAGTCCTCTTGTGACTCTTGTGACTTGGACACACTTCACTACTCTTATATAAAGGTTAGGGTCTCTCACTTGTACCACTCACATTTATTGAAGCTAACATCTCAATTACTCAACCGCTCTATGTTAAGTCTTCTAGATCAAATCCTAAGACTAACATCACCACTCTCATGTTTCCATTCTTTTGGTCATTACACTCATCGAAAATTCAAGATTAATGTTTATTACTAAACCCGACTGTAGTTCATTCTTACCTCTGATTTCCACTTTTCAACTTAAGTACTACTTACTCACAAAGTACCATGGGTGTTCCCCTTCAAAGTACATAAAACTAACTTATTTCTATAACCTCATGAATACTCTGCATATGATTCCACATGTATGCTTAGTTCCTTTAACACGATGTCACGTCGACATCAACTCTATCTTCTTAAGAATAAAATCTAACTCATCTTTACTAGCAACTCTTACTCTATGTCCTATAATGAGATCTTCACATCACTTATTAGTCTACCCATAAGGGAAAATCCTCATCAAAACTAACTGGGTGCATGATTGTAATAACATACCTTGTCTTATCACTATCTCCTTTTTCATAGATCTCTACACCTCTACATGCTTTTTTCTTAACTTAAGGTTACTCTTTACTACTGTTGCTCATAATCTTCTCATTCATACTATCTTTTAGGGTGTAAAAACTACACAAGCTCTAAACATACTTTCTCATAAGAATCTTAACTAAAATATGACTTAAAAAAGAGAGTACAACTCGTTATAAGCCCAAAGCACGATTCATATGAAGGCATTACTCTGAAGTCAACATTAAATTCACTATGAGCTTATATCAATCCCTTGTGGAGTCTCATGACTTCCTTAATACTTTTGCTAAGAATAACTCATCCCATAAGGATATTTGGTTTTATTTATAACCACCTCTAGTAAGATAGGTAATCAAATGAATTTGAGAAATGCACGAGTATGAATAAATATCTATGAGATAGCTCTTTCCACAGTTAAAAGCATGAAAGAAGGGAAACTTTAATTAAATGCATGTATTCCTTCTATATAAAAGTGGAGCCCTCACAACCATAAAATAACCCTACCCAAAGGACTTCATATACATTTTAGGACACTTAAACCATATGAGATTATTCCAAGTTTGTGACGACCTGAGCCTACACCTTGGACATGGTCCACACTCGAGAACCACTGCAGATCCCCAAGTGAACCCTTATCCTACTTGACTAGAAGAAAAAGACTAACTCAAGCATTAATGTTTTGAAACTAAATAAAATTCCTCGAACTCAATTAAAGATCTTTAACTCAAATGAATAACTCTTAATAAAAACTATATATTCAACTTATCATAAAATAGGCAACTTAAGGCTTTAAAAACATATAACACAATAAATTAATAGACTTCTTAAACTCTATTTTCTATCTATGAAGCCTCTAATATTACATAAGAATACCGGGACAAGACCCACAACATCTCAAACAACTAGTTGTTAGATAAAGATGAAGTCTTCAGAAATGTAAGAAGGATCACCAAAGTTATCTGGAACATCCCATGACCTCAACAAAATGTCATTTGATAATCCCCAATACTTAAATATGCATCATGAAATGATGCAGGACAAATGGTGCAGTACATGGAATGTACAAGCATATAAGGAGAATTCTAAAGCAAACATACGTTTGAACTGGTGAACCTCAATAATAAGATTGTAACAATCCAAAAATGACTATGCTAAGTAATGTCTAAATGTACCTAGAATTCCTAGATTGGATTGGGTCCACACGGCTTGATGAGCGTGGAACCAGACCTCAGAACCTATGCACCAGCCAATACAACTAACTTGGTGATTTAGTTGAGCTAGACAAGGTTGGGTCTATCCATGTAGGGCACCCGAATATTAAGATTCACCCTGATAAGTCTTAACCAGACTTTAAAGGGGTAATCTTATGTTTGGAGGGTCTAGGGGTAAAATGGACTTTTCCAATCTAGGGGTAGTATTGTGATTACCCAAAGTATTTAATAAATTAATTAATTAATATAAAAGGTGGACAATTCGGGTAGGGTTGGCCTAATTTGACTCTTTTCGCAAGTTAAGCTTCACCCAGGTTTGATCCTTTGTGGAAGCACTGTTAAAACTAATTAATTTATATTAAATATCTGATTTAAGTAAGGGTATGATTATTCATTTCACCTAAGCCTTTGAAAAAAATCATATTTTTAATAGTAAATGGCAAGGAGTCCTGGTTTGACTAAGTCTTCAACTAAAACTCCTACTCCTACACTTACTCCCATCTCTCTTCACTCTCTTTCTCACGCTTATTTACTCTCATTCTCACATTCATTATCAGTAAAAAGAACAAAATCAAAAGTTCATCACTCTTGAAGAACTTGAACGCTAAAACTCAAAAGAAAAACTAAACTAATCATGAAAAGCAAAAAAAAACATTGTTCTTGACGGGTTGTGCTTGAAGTTTGGTGGTGAGGCTTTAGTGTCGTGGAGTGGGCTGCCATTGTAGATGATTTGGAGGGTTTCAAAATGGGGTAAGTCTGGTGAAGCAACAACAGAAAAAGGGAAGATAAATAAATGAGGTGTGTGGGGATCAAACCCAAAACCTCTTGGATAGATAAAGAAGTTAGGAAAAAATTTTTAAAAAAAAAAAAGAAAAATGAGGTTGTGGGGGATCGATCCCACATCCTCTCGATCTAAATGGAAGAATTAAGGAAAGAAAGAAAATAAAAGGGATGTGGGCATGGGGATTTGATCTTGGGTTTCCAAGCCAAGATGTTTAAGACAAAGTGAAGAAAAGAAAGAAAGGAAGTGTAGGTGTGGGGATTCGATCTCCGGCCCCCAAGCCACGAATTCTCAATCAAGAATTTATAAAAAAAATTAAATGTTATACAAGGGATTCAAAATCGGGTTCCGTTGCCCATATTCCGTATTGACACATAAGTCTTACGTGATTAAATATTTAGTGAATGATGCCTATAGGAATCAAAATTGAGACCTTGGCATACTTACAAAATGCATAAGTCTTGTACCATATAATCTTGGGTAAGTATAAGTCACTTAGACAAAATATGAATGAAGCCTCATGGCTTGTACGTATGGGTTCATAAGTCCAACATACGTTAAATGTAAGTGAACATAAGATGTATGTGATGAATTTATGTTACCCCAGGAGGGTTAAGTAAGGGTGAGAAACATACTAAAAGGCCAAGTGCATTGACATATAATGAAATGAACATTCACGTAAAAGGGGTGAGTAATTATGATAATCTAATATGCTAAAGTTAATGAATGTTGTGACAACATGATAAGAGGCTAATGTGACAGATGATATCAATCTTATATGAGCCTAAGTAAGTGTTACCAATAATGTACTCACCTATGAGAGTGTAAAGTTAATGAAGAGACCAGTCTCTAAGAAACACTCTAATGAAAGTATTGAGATTAATACACACTTAATACTAATGATGAGATGAGAAATCATCTAATGAGAAATGATTCCCTCATTCTAGAAGCCAACTTCTATGATGTGTGATATGAATATGATGGAACTTTATACGGAGCACTGATAGGCTAGCTATGAGTCGCGGTTCTTTCTTTCGCGAAGGTAGAGGTTCTTGTAAATGTCATGAGATGAGACTGTCCGTTTAGGAGGGTATGGGTCTCCTTATATATCCTAGTATTTTAACCTATGCATCCAACATAGGTATCGATCAGGGTTCAATCCCCTATATACGATAGAATGTTTTGGTTTCACCTTGGCCGGTGATTCCACCTCTTTTTCAGTGTGGGGTAGACACTGGATTTCATGGAGCTCACATGATCTATGCCGGTTAAATTTAATGTTAAAAGAAAAGAGAGAATTAGGCCAACCTCTGTAATGCACAAAATGAAATGAATGATACCAAAGGTTTTTGGTTAGGATAATCAAGAGGTGAACTAGGCTCAAGTAATCACACTTGGTCATTCTTGGTCATCGCATAGTGAACCTGATGAGAGTCTTAAACTATATCCTAGGTATAGCTGGTGCATATACCATCCTATTAATGAATGACACAAATGAAAATGAAGTATGCATGAATGATGAAGTAGACTCTGTGTTTGCTAAAGAAGGCTCCCTACTTGAGGTCCCATATGTTGAGCCCTTATTTTGGGAAGTCCTAATGTTAAGTCTATGATTCCAAGGTCTCATGGCATATGACGAATGATATGTGATATATGTATGCGCCATATGAAATATGTTATGTGTTGTGTGCATTATGAAAAGAACGATGATTCATGTTACTCTCATAGCATGACTTTCCTAAACCGATTTGGCAAGTCCAACTGATTGGGCTTTCTATTACTCATATCGTTAGGAGAGAGTTTTCCTTAAACATGCATGTCCTTGGTGTTTACTTGCATATACCCATACTTAGTACAAGTGTGTACTAATCCTATACAAAACATTACTTTTAGGTGCAGGTGCAGGTGGACGCTAGAGCTTCCAAGACTACGTTGAAGCTATCCGGACGTGGAGCATTCATATAGACTTGGTAGGACCTCATGTTTTCGATGATTTTTATCTTTTATATTCTAGCTTAGACGTAGGCATGAGCTAGTGGAGAGTGTTCCACTAGCGTTTCTTTCTTACTTATTTCAGACGTTGTATTAGTGCCATTTTTGCAACTTTATATTTGCAGTTATGAACTATTTCCTTTATTTGAATATCTCATTATTAGATGGTTGTTGTGAACTGATGTGATATATTGCAATTCTTACTATAAATTCTATGTATATTTCAAAGCAAACAAAAGTATTAAATTTTCCGCTTAAATTAACCTATACGATGTAATAATGATGTATGTAGGAGTGTCTACAACATCTGAGAGGTCCACAACGCCAGTTTTGACTACGGGCTATACCCCGGTAGTGACAAAAATAATCAACTCGGTGAAATAAGGCTCAGCTCGATTATAAAATACTTGACTCAACTTTGTATAGTCAACTCTGAATAGTTAACTCAATATAATGCAACAAGACAGATGTAATATATGGAAAGATTTTAAAACATTAGAAAGCAACTCAATGTATTGAATAATTCAATAGTAACTCAGTTTGTATGCAAAGATGCAATATAAACTCTCTTTGTACATGAAAGTATAAAATAAACTCAGTTTAAATAAAAATACAAAATATCTCTATGGGAGTTTTTCAAACCGACAACTATCACTATGATTGTATGATGATAGAACGTCTTGTCGGGGGTATAGAACCTAACTACAATGTGGATCCACTATTCTATGCTAAAAAGCACTAAGGAAAATCATCTAGAAAGTATGAATCTTTATATCCATGTTGGCTACACAGTTTATAGAGACTTTGAATTATCTGAATTTAAATTTGTCACCATATTGGTGCTCAGTACTACTTCCGAAATGTAACTAGCTTATATGTTTAAAAAACCTAACTCTTACTGTGGTTTGAGATCTCTTAAAAGAAATGGTACTCAAACTACTCCAAACTGTTTTGGAAATTTTAGTTTCCTCTCATCTTAAATATGAAAACATGTACTTTTGATATTACTTAGTTCCTATACATCATTTTAAAGAAAATGAAATCAACTATGCTCTTTCTCAAAAACATTTCAAAATACTGTTATAATATTATCATTGATGACTCGGAAAGTCATAGTGCAAAAACATTAATGGTATATCTAGATACCATACTGTTCATACACTGATGACATACTTAATTGTCATATTAAACTTGTTGAAAACTCTATTCTCAACACTCATGTTTACTTTCTCAAAACTCAGTTTAATAACTAATGTGTTGGATTTAAAAAGATTTTTTTAAAATTTACAACTCAAATCACAGGAATTATGAACATGAACGATTCAACTTAGGGATCTTGATAAAAATAAAGAACCTCACTCAAGACTCAATAATCTACTCATCTCTAGATTGGTCGACTCATACAGTTCATACGGAATTACGAGCATGAACAACTCAACTCAAGGCTTCATGGGTAACATGTGATAGTCCCATGATTATGAAGTATAATCTCAAAAGGATTAGGAACTCAATACTCATGATTTGGAACTTGAAGTTCCTACTCCTATCAAAGGTACTCAACTGATGGAGTTCATGCGGAAGTTATGGGCATGAACTACTCGAATCAAGGGTCAAAATATCAATAAGGAACACATTTATATGACTATTTTCGTTCTCATACTTACTTCCTAAAGACTTACTTCAAATCAATTATGATCACAAAGGATTCACAATTGAATCCAAAGACATTCTTGAAACTCTACTCTTAATTTTCTTTTGAATGTGATTTATGAATACAAGAGTTATGGTTCATGATATGAAGGATCTTGTGATGATAAAGTAGACTCATAGATACATTTTCATACTCACTTGCTCGATTCTTGAGACAAGTTATTTGAAATTGTAGAAGACTCAAAAAGATTCAAAGGCACTTTTTCAAAATGTTTGAAAGAACTCTCAAGACTTAACTCTTAACTCTACCGTGAATTTCAATTATCAATTCAAGGTTATGATCATGTTAGGAATAATTTCTAGGTATTCAGAAGTAGTTTAGAGTTTTTAGATCGATAGTGCTTGAAGGTACCATTCTAAAGGACTGAAATAGGTGAAACAACAGAGAAGAGGTGGGGGCAGGCGACCCTGGTGCATTGAGTGGAGCAGGGCACTAACCCTCTATCGAGATGGGCCCACAAAAGCCTAGCAACTTTCTTTGCTCGTTTTCTCACCCTGACTTGCCTAGAATCAAATGGTTTCTTAAATAATCACTTAGATTCGATTACTTAAAATAAGTATTGTTGAATCTATTAAATAGACCTCAAATCACTCTCTTTCATATCAATAAATCACTAAACCCCCAATAAAACGATATTAAGAATGAAACATCAAAAACACTTACCAAGAACTTAAATCTTTCAATCATTATGCACGAATTCAAATGTAGAAATCATGTTTGGCGTGTGGGTGAATGAACTCAACACTATGGAAACTTACATACATCTTATGGATTAAACCCATGGCGAAAATCCGCAACAAAACTCAAGAAACTCGACGAATGCTTTGATCCTCTCCTCTTTTGTCTTTTTTTCTCTTATTGAACTCACAACTGTAACTCTAGGAGTATATTAGGATTATAAAACTAAACCTAATCAGATTAGACCCCTAAAACCTTCTTAAATGAATTAAACCTCATTTGGTATGGAAAAGACTACCCCTTACTATTTTTAGGTAACTTTCCTTAACTTGACAATTTTTACTTCAAAAGGACATATCTCACCCACCCGACCTCAAAACTTAGCAAACTTGTTGCCGTTGGTAAGATAATTGAAAGAATTTTAGTTGATATATTGTAGGCCACCTAACTAATCATGTACTGAAGGTTATGGTCATTTGAAGTTGACTCAAAACTATGAAGAACTTATGAATGAATTGAATGAATTCTCTTTAGTTCTTCTTGGAACTCAAGGTTCTACATCTAGTGACCTTATGTAACGACCAAAAGGTACCCCCTTATAAGTTACCAGCGATTCATACTTCAAGAAGTCCCACACAAGACTCTCGTATCAATCATCACATAATATACACTAAAAGTGAGCAAGAATTTAAAACTTTCTTCACACGTGAAGAATTCTTTCATTAAAACACAATCGGAAGACTTTCATTAAAAATATCTGCCTTTACAATGTTTTTTTAACCATCTAACACATGGAATGTAAAACATAGGGACTAAGCCCATACAAGACTTAAAATAATGACTAAAGACATAAAAGGAACATGTGGGTCTTTTCCTCGAATCAATGAGGACTCACTAACACTTCATCTTCAACCCTTAGAAACCTATCCATCCTCCATGGCATATCAAGACTTCCAATTCCCTAAACTTTAGTTAAAAAGGGAAAAGTAGAAGTTAGCACATTGAATTCACTAAGTATGGACGCCATTCACCGTGAAAAGGTACATTTAGTATAGAAACATGCTTTCATTACATTTTGATTAAAAAAAACCTTAATAAAAGAGTTTAAGTGACATAACACAAGTCAATAATCACATGTAAAACATATTAAAGTAACATCAATCACATGAGCACATTCACATACACCCCCTACTAAAGGTTAAACTAAGACCCGCCTAAGTAACATATAAAGCGGCCGCCCATAAAACCCCTTCACATACACCTAGATGATCCTCAAGACCACCGAAAGTAAGTTATTCCATTTCATCACATATCACATAGTTCATATTCAATAAGACTAATATGTACATCATTTAGACTTCCTACCTAAGGCTACTAGAAGAGTCACGTAAGTAAAACATGAAGAGACCGCCCATACACCCTCTTCAACCGTACCTAAACAATCCTCAAAGCCACCCTACATAAGTGCCTTTTTATAAAACACACATCATTAAAAATCACATATTCATTAAAACCATTTTAATAGAAATCCATACATTTAGAGTACTTCATATAATTGTCTTGGAATGACCTAAGGAAACCACATACTAGAACCTTCAAAGCCTACTCATGCAGTGTATAAATAGCGTCCCATTCCACTACCTACACTTTGTAGAACTTCTCAAATAATAGAATGCATCTCACATGATGAGAATAGGCATTAAACGACATAGACCATAATAGCTAGGCATGGAATCTGGAGTCTACCTTACTCCGGTTGATGGTGTTCTACTTGCCTAGGGTAGAACTAGGACACATCTCATGTAGGCACATGGTTAAGGAATATCAAGGGTTTCTTTGTACTCTAGTCTCAACTTAGGTACAATCATTCCCCAACCATATTCAGTCGGTGCTAGCCATGTTTTCCTAGAGTAAGTTCAATCACAAGGGCATATGAAGAGATACCATACTTTAGTCACTACCATAATAATAATACACCTTACCAAGGATGGTCCACTTGGGCTGCCACTCAATGGTCAATAAGGATAGCTCAATGACTTTCATAGAAATGGTTTTAGGTTGTTCCAGCCAACCTATCCCCAAGTCCATCATTCATATGAAAAGGATACTATTACGGCTTTCAACTTCAAGGATATCATAATCTTTTTTCTAGCTTGAATGTTCCAAGTTAATGGCCCTCTAAACCCTGTTCAAGGTCATATTTCAATCATACATACACATATAAGACAACGGTGCTTTAGCCTACCAAGTCAAGGAATCAAATATTCACATACTTTTTATGCATCAAGAAGAGGGACTTAAGTCTACCAAATCAAGACACAGCATTCATCATATCATTCATACAATGTCATTCAACTACCAAGTAAGGACACCAAGTCTACCACACAAGATACCTTATCAACACATATAGCAACTCATCATAGTCTACCATAAGCACTTTACTCATTGAAAAGAAAGCATGCTTAAACATCACACATTCATACAAAACATTATCACATAAGACACCTCTTAGACCTCTTATTATCCTTACCATTACTTAAATAAGAATCATAACCTTAGCAATTATGAATGATCACATAAGCATTTTAAGAGTATTTCACTTCACATCTTTATATTTCTAAAAAATAACATATATAACACATCATACTTCAGTTTACATAATCATATAAGCCATAACATCTTCAATATGATCATATTACTTCACATAATCAACTTCACCTTATACATTCATATAAGCCCTATCATGAAACTACAACAATTTATTTAATTAATGCGGACAAGGACATGTTCATCACATAATCAACACATAAGCACCGCCACCATAAGTTGAGAATACCAATCAATAGCTATTCTATAACAATTCTACCCAATATAGAGAGATCAAGTTATCTTACCACCTTTACATCATCATCATCAACAATCATTAGCCATTTCAATCAATTAACTTCACAACAGCTCTTAGTCGTAGCCATCAACACAATTTCAAACCAACAATCCTACACTATAAAATATGACTATAATTAATGTAAGGCGGCCTATATACCATTCTATCATAATCTATACATAAATCAATTTTCCAATACAAGCTACACATGAATTCGGTAGTATAAAGCCATGATCGAATCACCCATGTTATAGCAAAGAATAGAGATTTGAGAAGGTCAAGGGTTCATGGATATTTTCATTGGAAACATCAATTATACATTAATAACATCATATCTTAATGTTTATAAACGTTTCATGCAAGAACCGATGACTTAGAGTAGAAATTGGACTTTTTCATCTTTTTAAAATCTTTGAAATCACTTTGAATTGTCTCTAAGGTGATAAAATCCTTAAATAAATAACTCTCATACCTTATTAGAATAATCCAAACAGAATCGAAGAAGAAACTCCATTGAAAATCCATCATCAAGCTTCATCCTAACCTTATGCTTTCATGGAGGTTTTTGGAGAGAATTTTGGAGGGAAAGAGTTTTGACTTAGGTGGTAGGGTCTAAATAAGAACTGAATCACTTTAATACTCTTAAAATACACAAATACACCTAAAAATGTCCTCCTAATTTATAAGACTTGGGGTGAATTTACCAAAACACCCCAAGCCAATCCGTGCAACAGGCAATGTGTAGGTTCCCATTGATACCCACCCAACGACGGACTGTCATCTGAGTGATACTCCATCAAAGGGGTCCGTCTTTTGGGTATTCAACTCACCAACCTACAGGTCTTTGAGACCTTGCAATCTCAATCGACGCCAAAGGTCGACGATGTAATACCTCTAAAATGAATTAGGTGTTACTAGAGACTAACGTATTTTTCATGAGAGTCTAAGTTCCTAAAATGGTTTATAATGTGGTAATGAATAAGTGTCTAAAGATTTAGACGATTTGGAAGTGAAACATCAAGGGACGATCAAGACATTCGACGACTAAGTCACTCGTGTGACTTATATGTTTTTAATGTGATTATGTGTTATTCATGATTTTATGAGGTCCTTATATGAGTTATAATAGTGTTTATAGGTAGTGTGTAAGGTCAAACGTCCAAAAACGTGTATGACGTTAGAAAGATTTTCCTTGAAACGACCTTGTATGTCTTAGCATGTTTAGTCAAGTTTTATGCATTTTTTTGGATGAAATTGATGTGGGAGGTCCTAAAATTGTATACGGACATAGTAGAGTCGGAAATGTCCGGGGAAAAATCCCCAAGGACCAACCAAAGGTCCTTGAGGAAGGACCCATCAAGGTGTCCAAAGCTGCTCTAGGCAGTCCCACATATGGCTGGCAATCAACTGCCAGTATCCAGGTCGACGCCCCGTAGGTGAGGGGATTCGGTCAAGACTTAGTCATAGGGAGGATGGACATCTAAGGACCAGTCTCCGACCCAAACCACGAACCAACAGGACAGTCCGTTGGTTGGGAGATGGACCGTCAATGGCC
Organism: Solanum pennellii; assembly: GCF_001406875.1. Taxonomy (NCBI): domain Eukaryota; kingdom Viridiplantae; phylum Streptophyta; class Magnoliopsida; order Solanales; family Solanaceae; genus Solanum; species Solanum pennellii. The sequence goes on from NC_028642.1 coordinate 7,124,068, forward strand.
AGGTGTTGATGGTCTGTGTCACCTGCGTAGCTTTACTGTAAAATGCAAGAGAAAAATTGTCAAAACCCGGATTCTTGAATTCGAATCGCAACCGGCGTTGTTTACCTCTTTGAGATCGCTGACAAGCCTACTTAAGTCATCATTACATTCATTAGGTTAATTTTTGTGGAAATTTTGAAACTTTTTGTTTATATTTAAAGTATAGATATACTTCATATTGTAAATGTATATACGCATATTGGTAAGGAAGTTCATAGCTCATACATCAACCATCTAGTTATAGAATCATACAACTTGAAAGAAATTGAATCTCATGTCATAAGTAATACTTGCCAGAACGGCACTATTACAAGCGTCTTAATGAAATAGGAAAGAAACACTAGTAGAACCTACACCACTTGTTCAAACCTACTACTAAGTATTAAATATAAATGCATGCATCCTCGAATGCATGAGGACCTACCAAGTCCAGAAGAAATCTCTGAGTCCGAAGCGCTGCAATGATACCCTCAACGTCCACCTGAGCCTGCACCTAAAATAGTAATATGTACATGATTAATACACACTTGTACTAAGTATGGGTGTATGCAAGTAAACACCAAGGACATGCATGATTAAGAAGAGCTCTCTCCTAACGATATGAATTATTGAAAGCCAAGTAAGTTGGACTTGCCAAATCAGATTAGTAAAGTTATGCTATGAGAGTTACATGCATCATCATTCTTTTCATATTGCACCCAGCACATAACATATTTCATATAGCACATACATATATCACATATCATTTTTTTTATATACCATGAGACCTTGGAATCACATATTTAACATTAGGACTTCCCAAATGAGGGCTCAACATATCGAACCTCAACTTGGGAGCCTTCTTTAGCAAACACAGAGTCTGCTTCTTTCATTCATATGTAGGTCAAATTATTCATTTCATTCATTCAAAGGCTGATGTAAACACCATCTGTACCTAGGATGAAGCTTAAGAATCTCATCGGGATCATGAAGTGCAATGACCGAGAATGACCTAATATCTTTACCTGAATCTGGTTTCACCTCCTGATTGTCTTGCACATACACCTTCGGTATCGTTCATTTCATTATCTTTCATACTTTGAGGAACTTCAACTTTAACCGACATAGATCATGTGAGCATCATGAAATCTTATGTCTTCCCCACACCGAAAAGAGGTGGAGTCACTGTCCAAGGTGAAACCGAAACATCCCTAGCTCGCTTAGGTGGAAAACCACTAGCTAGTTCCCTATGTTGGCAGCATAGTTCAAACACTAAGAGATTCAGGGAGACCCATACCCACCTTGGTGGACAGTCTCATCTCATGTAAATTACTTGAACCTCCGCCCTTCCCAAAAGAAGGCATCACCACTCGTAGCTAGCATATAGGTGCTCCGTTTAAAGTTCCTATTTACATTCAACCCATAAATCATTGAATCTTTCTTCTAGAATAAGGTAGTCATATCTCATTAGATGATTTATCATCTCTTCTTTACGTATTATGTGTGAATTGTCCTACACATACATATAGAGTGTGATTGATACTTGTCTCATAATATTCAATACTCACTTAGGTGAGTACTTTTTGTGACATTACATTGGCGTAGGTACAATTTGTCTCACTTGCACTAGCTTCATACTTTGGTGCCACCATGTTCTTTCTTAACATCTTTTCATTTCATCTTTACTCACCTTTCATTATTTGTTCATCGGTTAACATAGATATGCTCTCTTAGAAATTGCATTTAGTGACATTTTCTTTTTAGGCATAGATGCAGCTTGTCTCATTTGCACTAGCCTATAATCATGTCGACACTCTTTTCTTTACATATTAAATATGAATTCATTATTAACACTCTTTTGGAATATGCGTGAGACTTGAACTAAATCATTCTACACAAACATAAGTGAGTACCATTGGTAACATTTACTTAGGCTTTGTTGAGACTTGTCTCACAATTCATCTTAGCTTCTTATCATGTTGTCACCATTTTCATTAGCATCACAGTATAATATAACTACTGGCCTCATTATGTGAATGTTCATTTCTTAATCTTATCATTTACTCATGATATTACCCATTTCGGGTTACTCATATTTGGCTAAGTGTTTCATGATAATCTAAGTATATGTTGTGTAAGACTTATGCATTTTACACATTCAGCAAAGAGAACCAAGTTCAATCCCTAGTGGTTGCATTTTATTTAATTATAGTCTCACAATTTCAGCCAAGAGGACCCATGTTCGAATCCCTTTTGCAGCACTTTATTTTTAATTATTTAATGTGCTAGGTGTCTCCATAAATTCGGCCAAGAGGATCTGGGATCGAATCCCAGTGGCCTCACCTTTTTATTATTTTACGTGTCTCACAATTTCAACCAAGAGGACCCATGTTCGAACCCCTTTGTCTGCACCTTATTTTTTTTTATTTTGGTGTGAGATTTATGTATTTCACAACCTTGGCCAAGGAGCCAAGTGCGATCCCCCTCCTTCTCACTATTTTCTTTTTATTTTATTTTAAGGCTTCTTTCAATTAGCCGGATTAGAATCCCCTCTCTCTCCCTATATTCTTTCTTTTTAATTTAACGCTACTTAATTTAGTGCTAGGACCTTAAGTTCATGGAGATTCACCCCCAAATGGTAGCAACTATTTCCCTTCGTCAATACTAGTGACTAGTCGAACCCATGTTCCATAAATATATAATTCTAAATCACTTTCTTACACTTAGTCTAGGCGTTTAACTCATAGTTTCTCTAAATAATTCATTAAGGACCTTACTTTCACTTTCTTATTCATGAACATCACAATTTCTTTTTTCATGTTAAACACACAACATTTTATATCACATGATTTTTTGTTTTCTTCAAGTGAACCGTCACAATACAAATTACGGAAGATCAGCATGTTGGTGAACATATGCCATTCAATATTCATACGTACGTAACAATTCATAAACATTCTGGAACATACACATTGCACACAATCACAATCATTCCTAAAATCATCTACAATAAGTCATACCAACACATGCATCAATTCGGTCATAGGATCTAATGACAGTGGCATGCAACGGGGACAACCTTCATTTTTTGATTAGCTTTTAACTGAACCTTAGGGGACTCTTGGGAAAGGTGCCAACAGAGAAGAAAATCCATGCCTTTTTAGCTTTGACAACTAGCCACAACCACACGCACCAGCCCACACACAAATCTTTCTGCCGAGCTTTGATTCTTGTTTGCAAGTAAAGTTCTTTACTTAAAACACTTAGGCGTACGAACTCTTCCTTCTGTTTTTTGATTGATGCAGCCAAGAACGCTTTTAGACTAGTGAGTTTTACATTTATATTCAGTTTTTGAAGTGTGGGATAAGGATGAAAACATTTTTAGGAATAAATTAAAGAATTAAGAGTGGGCAAGAAGCACACTCCTAGTGGGAGTCATTCGACCCTTTTTCGGGAATTGTTGTTGAAAAATTCAACACAATTAAAATGGTAAAATCAGATTATAAAATATATATTAAGTTATTATGACACCCCTCCTAGTTTTAATCAATTAATTTGTGCCCCCTTATGCCTCCAACTCGGCTCAAACTCGAGTGTGGAGGTAAAGTCAATCTCGGGTTTGACTACCGAGATTTGACTTGTTTTGACTAATTAATAAATTTATTTAATTAATTAAATATCATTCTAGGTTAATTACCATACTACCCCTATCCCCAAAATTACATTTATACCCCTAGAACCCTTAAAACCGAGTACTAACCCTCTATGTCCGGTTAAAACTCATCTGGGTGAATCCTAGTATTCGAGTACAGTACATGGCTGGGACCAACTCTGCCTAGCTCAACTAACTCACCAAGTTGGTTGGCTTGGCTGGTGCATAGGTTCAGAGGTCGGTTCCACGCGCATCAACACGTGTGAACCCAGTCTAACCTAGGAATTCTATGTACGTTTAGGCCCTAATTATCATAGTTGTTTAAGATATCCTTCAAATCGAAAGCGGTAATGGTATCCTTCTTGTTTGAATGGTGAACTTAGGGATTGATTGGTTGGTATGGCATGAAATCGTCCTTAGGAGCTATCCTATTAACCATTGTAAGGCAACTCTAGGGGACCTCTTTGGTAAGGTGAATGTCATTGAGTTATGAACTAGATTTGGAACCTCTTTGTGTACTCCTTTATTGAAATACTCTATGAGAACAAAGGCTAGCACCGAGTGAGTATTGTTTGGGAAGTAGTTCTACTTAAGAATGATACTAGAGTACAAATAAGTCCTTCATATTCCATAACCATTAGCTTACATGGGATTTGTCAAAGTTCTACCATTGGCAAGTAGAACACCCTCTATCGGAGTAGGTTACAACTCCGGATTCCATGCTTAGCTACCATGGTCTATGTCAGTTATTGCTTATTCTCATCATATGGTATACCTAAAAGTATTAGAGAAGTTTACAAAGTTTAGGTGTGGTATAGGACACTATCTAGACATTGCACAATTGGCTTTTAAGATGTTAGTAAATGAGTCCCTTGGTCTTCTCCAAGACCATTACTTGAATGTCCTTATGTGATGAATGCCTCTTAAATGAAATAAAGAAGATGATGACTTATGTTAGAAAGCATGTTAAATAAATAAGTACTTACCTAGAGTAGTTTAAGGGTTGTCTAGTTTAGGTGTGAAGGGGGCATAGGAGTGGTCACTTCATATGTTACATGGGTAAGTCTTAAGAAAGAGTCTAGATAGGAAAGTTGGTTGATACATTAGGCATGATCACATAAAAACACATAAGGCACATAGGTGACTTGGTCGTTGAACGTCTTGGTCATCCTTTGACATTTCACTTCCAAATAACCTAAATCTTTAGACACTGCCTCAATACCACATTATAAACCATTTTAGAACCTTATAACCTCATGAAAGACATTTTATTGATTCACCTAAGTTGGTTTAGAGGTATTACAGTTGTGGGGTTTGTCTTAAAATCCATCTCATTTATTTTAGAGGCTCCATAGATAGTCGGACAGTTAATTATGAGTCTTTGAGCTTTCTATTTCAGATGTTTTGCCATGAGACTAGAGTATCCATTTTGGATAGCATATTTTTTCTTCAAGTTATTACATGAACTAATTTTGATGAGTATAAGTCTTTGCCACATTCGGGTTTTACCCCCTTAGACGTAACTCGTGTCGTCATCCTTCAAGGACTAAGACTAGCCTCTTAGTCTTACATCATCACATTCATCGATAGAAAATACAGAAGAATTAAAACTTTTTAAATATATCTAATCGGAGGTTTACATAGACCTCTACACACACATAATAATGTTAATATCGCGTATACATAGACTCGTTCGTATAACAAGGTTGCATAGACTTCTACTTTTATTTCACATACATATATAAAATAGAATAAAATCTCAATATTTGTCTCATCTTATACCATCAAATCGATTATAAGAATATGGGCATAGCCCTACATCAAAAATAACAAGCCACATATAGGCTTATACAAGTCGTACATAATGAAAATAGAATGAACATAATGAAGTCTTAAACTCATAACAAAGAAACTCCATAAGAAAGATATCGGCATCGTCCTTGAAAAGTGAGGGCCTACCACTTTGATGAAAGGATATATACATGTCTTCAACAATGTCGCCTTCCAAACCCTTCAACAACCAGAACCTAAAGTGTTGGGGAAAAGGGAGGAAAAATGGGGTTAGTACTCCACATGTACTAAGTATGAGACCATATGCACATATAACACCAAAACATGTCAGAAAGGGGCATTTAGTTGAATCATGCCATTTTACCTGTTTAAAGACTTATGCACAACGAATAGTTATGGAAGACACATGTATATCAACATGATTGAACTCAAAATTTCATATAATCTATCACAAAGTAATATCATCCCAACCATGAACAAGAGTTATCACATAAATAGCAAAGTAAGGCAACAAATCATAAATTCACATAGAGTCAACAAGTGCAATGATCATGTAAGACCCATAACCTTACTTAATTAAGTCACCTAACAAAGAACTATAATTTGTATCATACTTCACACAATATAACCTCATATATTCATAAATTCATATCTTTAGTAATTATGACCATTTGCATGTTCATAAGAATCATAATCATCATATAAAAACATTTTTATTTAGAACCATCCATATACATAATATTAAATTCCCAAAGATCCCATCAAGGCAAAGTAGTGCAAGGCATATATAGAGTCCCATACCCCTACCTAGGCTTAGTGAACAGCCCTCAAGTCACTTTAGTTAGTCTATATTTAATTCTTTCATTTTAGTTTAGGGAACACTCGCTTTAACATACATAGACCACATGAGCTAAATGTTGAATCCGGTGTCATAATATGTTACACCGATTGAAGGTGGTCTACCGGCCAAGGTAAAACCTAATATAAACATAACTTTCTAGTTGGATCCACGAGCTAGTATCCTATGGTGGCAACATAATTTAAGGAACTAAGAGATAGGTATTCCCTCTACATACAATTTAGTAATTGGGGCCTCACCTCATCTAAATCATTGGATGAGAATCCCTTAAAGGGGAGTCAACATCACTTATAGACCTATAGGGTAACACTTCCTCTATGGAAAGCCATCACCTCCCATTTTCAAGTTCACTCGATGCTAAGCTAAGTCCCTTTATTGAAATGTTTTTGCTTATTTAGTAGAAATCATAACTTAGTTTAGGTCATATGGTCTAGCCCTTGTATAAGCATCATCATCGTAGCACAATAGAATTGCATGAGTAATAGTCCTTTCATCACAATTCATATAAGTAAGGCTAACGCTTTACATAGCACATAGTAATTGGGTAAATTTGATACACATCATCATCCTTATGACATATACTTCCTAAGCAACCTCACAACCAAAGTTTAAGAAATTTCAATTCAATCATCATACCATCCTATCAACCCTATACAAGGCACACTCCAACATAATACCATGACTTAACCATAATTAATCACAAGTTGAAGAAGTAAATAGGAATTTCAAGACTTACCAAACCTCCTCCATAGTTCGTCATAAGGGCCGTACCATCAACCCTCTACTCAACCCACTAGGGTAGTATCATCATCCACAAAGATTAAAAAAAATATAACTACGTCAAGAGCATTTCTATAACACAATTCAACACCATATTAAGGTCTACGACAAGATTCACAAACCACTTTACAATATACTTCATGCCCTAGATCAACTTTTGAGAATTGACATAATAGACTATAATCCATCTTTATTTATTCATATCAACACTATATTAGAGTAATCTAACCAATAACTAAACCAATTACAAGATCACAACACAATATAGGTCAAGATTACCAACAAGGGTTAGGGGTTGAGGATCATGTGTTTTCAATTATGCCAAGCCATCAACAAGTATTACAATTAAGTTAAATTGCATGTCAATATACTCAATTAAACCTAAAACAGCCATTAAAAACTCAATTCATAACTTCAATTTCATAATTGAATGAAACCCATAAGAAATTCAACCTTTGAAAACTTATTTTGAAGGAACCCTTTGAGGAAAGAATATCCAAGGTGAATAGATCCCATTCCTTAATGTTTAATGATAAATTGATTGTGAATCCACCATTTTACATCCCTCAATCAACCTCCTAGACTTAGCTTCAATGGAGTTTTCCCAATAGAGAGAGAAAGAAGATAGAAGATAGAGTAATTTGTTTTTGAGTTCTGTTTAGATTAAGTGAGGTTAGGGAATATATATGGTGACTAACTAACTCAATTAGACCCCAGTTAATCCATTATTTAAAAACCTAATACCCCCTAACTAATTAAATGAATTAATTAAAATGTGTAGGACTAGCTGCCTCCTCACAGACGAGACACCGTCGACGGGCCATCTGTGAGTCGACAGTTTGGTCCCCCTCCGCGCTACACATCCGTCCTCTCTTTCACAGACTTTTGCAGTCGAGGTATTTCTCAAGTTTTCTAAGTGTGGGACGACGGTAGCATCGACGCCCCGCCGATCCACATACGCCCAGCTTTTTTGGTCGTCAACTGCACACTGCCAGACAGTGTTTTCTCAAACTTAAGGGTCCTCCTTAAGGGCCCTTGGTTTATCCTTGGGGATTCGTACCTGGACCTTTCGACTATCAAACACCTTTAACACATGTTAAGCATATCTTATCCAATTTTCTTATAATTTTGACTCTTAAAAAGTAGTCAAAAAAGCTAGGACACACTAGGACTCTTGTGAACCAATTTCTGACGTCATGGATATTCTTGAATGTCTTGGTTCTTAAACACCTTGGATAACCTAAATTTATTTAAATTGACTTATATACAGTGCTTAGACCTTGTTACACAAATTTTAATCTTCACGACACGTCTAGACTTTTCGAAGTGTTACATTATCCCCCCCCCAAAGAACATTCGTCCCCGAATGACACAAAAATTCTTTTCATTAGGAGGGATAGACTCAAGACTAGCAGCCCAACAAAACGACCATATCCTAGCACATAAGTCATATCATCTCAACAAGGCAAACTCAACACTCCAATTAACAGACATAAGGTTCAACCACTACATAATGAGGCATCTTGTCCTTCTCATCACAAACATGAGCTTATATACCTTTCATGTGCCAATTAGAATAAACCACCTTATCTACTTTATACAACATAACTCAAAACAACAAAAAAGCAAAAATTTCAAGTTCCCAAAACAATACTACAGTAACTTCACTGTAAAACTTACTATGAAGTTTTCAAAAAAATGCCATTTTGGTAAAATTTCCCCCAAAAATCAAGAAACCACAAATTCTTGTAATAATTATATAATTAAAAAAGAATTTCTAACCTTAATTCTCAAAAAGATAAGGATAACGGACTTCATATCGGCCTCGGCCTCCCATGTAGCACCCTGAACTAATTGATTTCTCCATAACACTTTTACGGATACAACCTCTTTATTCCATAACTTCTTGTGTTGCCTATAAAGAATTTGAACCGAAACTTCCTCATAGGAGAGGTTGTTTTTCACTCCAAGCCCCTCAGTAGGAAGAATGCACTAGAGATCACCAATACACTTTTTCCAACTAGAGACATGAAAAATCGGATGAACTGAAGCTAACTCATTAGGAAAATTTATAGGCCACTTCACCAACCTTTTGAAAAATTTCATAGGGCCCCACATAACAGGAGCTTAATTTCCCTTTCTTGCCAAATTTGACAACCCCTTTCATTTGTGAAATCTTCAAATAAACTTTGTCACCCTTTTCAAACTCCAAATCTCTTCTTCTATGATCGGCATAAGACTTTTGCCGACTATAGGCGGTTTGTAACTGGTTCCTTATGATGTGAACATTGTCCAAGGTCTTAAAAATCAAATCGGGACAAAGAATCGAAGGCTCACCCACCTCGAACGAACCTATAGGGGACCTAAATCTTCTACCATACAAAGCTTCATAAGGGGCCATGGAGATGGATGAATGAAATCTATTGTAATAAGCAAACTCCACCAAAGTCAAGTGTCTTTATCCCAATTTCCTTTAAAATCAATAATGGAAGCCCTAAGCATATCCTCCAGGATTTTTATAGTGCATTCCTCTTGACCATCCGTTTTGGGATGAAAGTCGGTGCTCAACTTCAGCTTAGCACCCAAACCTTTTTGGAACGACCTCAAAAACCTAGATGTAAATTGTGCACCCTGATCCAAAATAATAGGCAACGGAATACCACGACAACACACAACCACGTCAATTAAGATCTTTGCGTAGTCCTCCGACAAATAAGTAGACTTGATGGGAATGAAATGAGCGAACTTAGTCAACCTATCAACAATCACCCATATCGAATCATATGACTTTTGAGTCCGTGGCAACCCTACTACAAAGTGCATATTAATATCCTCCCATTTCGAAGTAGGAATTTGGATCTCTTGTAGTAAGCCACCCGACTTTTGATGTTCAGCCTTTGCTTGTTGGTAATTCAGACACTTAGCAACAAACTCTGCTATGTCCTTATTCAAATCTTCCCACCAATAAATCTCCCGTAGGTCATGGTACATCTTAGTCGAACCCGGATGAATGGAATAGCGGGACCCATGGGCTTCTTCAAGGATACAGTCCCTCAAACCATCTACACCGGGAACACACAGTCTCCCTTGGAACCTCAAAGTACCATCCCCCCCTAGGGAGAATTTCTCACTAAGTTTGTCAAGGACAACTTCTTTGAACTCCATTAAAGATTTGTCGAGGTGTTGTTTGGACTTAACCTCCACAACTAAAGATGACTCGGAGTTATGATGAACTATAGTACCCCCATTTGGAGAACCTTCCTACCTCACTCCTACCCTAGACAACCTATGTAGTTCTTCCGCTAGATCGTTCTTAACTTCATCAATGTGGGATACACTACCCATAGTCATACGACTTACAGCATCCGCCACCACATTAGCTTTGTCTGGGTGATAGAGGACACTCATATCATAATTTTTCAACAATTTTAACCATATCCTTTGCCGGAGATTCAACTCCTTTTGAGTAAAAAACATATTGGATACTCTTGTGGTCGGTAAAGACATCAACATGAACCCCATAGAAGTAAATCCTCCAAATTTTTAAAGAAAATACCAGGGCCACTAGCTCAAGGTCATGAGTAGGATAGTTTCTCTCATGTACTTTAAGTTTCCTAGAAGCGTAGGGAATCACCTTCCCGTTTTGCATAAGCACACACCCCAAACCCACTCGGGATGCATCACAATACACAACAAACCCCTTTGAACCCTCCGGTTAGGTCAACACCGGAGCGGAAGTAAGTCTATCCTTCAACGATTGGAAGCTTTTATCACACACCTTCGACCACTCAAACTTCTTACATTTTGAGTCAATGTAGTCAAAGGAGATGCAATGGATGTAAATCCATCGACAAATCTCTGATAGTAACCCGCTAGACCCAAGAAACTCCTAATGTCTATTGGAGTCAATGGTCTAGGCCAATTATTAACCGCAACCGTCTTCCTTGGGTCTACCTTAACTCCCTCACTAGAAATGATGTGCTCAACGAATGCCACCGACCTCAACCAAAACACACACTTCCTATATTTGGCAAATAATTGGTATTCTTTAAGGGTTTGCAATACCACCCTCAAATGACCCATATGATCCCCCTCCCTCTTCGAGTATACCAATATATCATCAATAAACACATTGACGAATGAATCTAGGTAATTTTGAAACACCCTATTCATTAGGTCCATAAACACCGTTGGAGCATTAGTGAGACCAAAAATACATTACCAAGAACTCATAGTTCCCATACCTAGTCTGGAAGTCCGTCTTTGGGACATCCTCATCTCTCACCCTAAGTTGGTGATACCCCGACCTCAAATCTATCATTAAAAAGTAACTCGCCCCTTGGAGTTGATCAAAAAATCATCAATCCGAGGAAGAAGATACTTATTCTTGACAGTAACTTTGTTGAGTTGAAAAATAGTCTATTCACATCCTCAAGACCCATCTTTCTTTTTGACAAATAACATCGGAGTACCCCCATGGAGATATACTAGGCCTTATAAAGCCTTTGTCAAGAAAATCCTTAAGTTGAGCCTTCAACTCCTTCAATTCAGCTAGAGCCATCCTATATGGAGGGATTGAAATGGGATTTGTTTCCCATAGAAAATCGATACCAAAATCAGTTTCCCATTCAGGAGGAATACCGGGAAGGTCATTAGGAAAAACCGTTGGTTCACTCACTATGGGGACCGACTCAATGGGAGGAATTTCGGAATCCAAATCTAAAACTCTAACTATGTGATAAATACAACCCTTTTAGATCAGTTTACATGATTTTAGACAAGATATGATGCAACCTCTAGGAATAGAATTCCCACCCTTCCACTCAACAACGGGTTCATTTGGGAAATTAAACCTCACAACTCTTGTCCTACAACCCATAGTAGCAAAACTATCATGTAGCCAATCCATACCCAAAATGATATCAAAATCAAGCATATCTAGTTCAACAAGATCCACATTAGAAACTATGTTGGGAAATGAAATAGGACAATTTTGATAGACTCTTTTAGCAACAACCGACTCTCCCATCGGAATAGCCACTAGAAAAGGCTCATGCAAAATATTGGGTAAAGTATCAAACCTTTTAGCTACTAGAGGTGTAACAAAGGAAAAAGTAGCACCCGGATCAAGTAAAGCATACACATCAATAGTAAAGATTTTTAACATTCCGGTCACCACGTTGGGAGAGGTCTCTTGCTCACCCCTAGAACGAAGAGCATAGAAGCGGTTCTTCTTTGGAGCATCATTAGAACCACTTGGCTGTCCACTCTTCTCTTGACCTTTAGCATTTGGACAATCTCTCACCTTGTGGCCATTTTCTCCATAACCAAAGCAAATCCCCGTTCCTATCAAGCATTCACCAAAATGATCGTTTCTACATTTGGCACAAGTAGGTTTCTCATTAGACGAACTCCCAATCTTCCCTTTTGTACTTTAGGCCTAGGTCCCTTTCCATCCCTAGCCTTCTGAAATTTTGATGGAACTTGATTTGAGAATATCTTCTTGAATTTAGGCTTGTCTTGAATCTTAAGCCTATTTTTTGTAGCTCCACCCTCAAAAGACCTTGCCCTTTTTAAATCCTTATCCTTACTCTTAGATCTAGCCTCCTCCACCCCCTAGCACGCACCATAAGACGGGAAATGTTTATATTGTCATGTAACATCTCTGAATGACATTCTTCTTGTAAGTCATCAGATACAGCCATCACCAAATCGACTCATCATGTCTCTAGGATCTTAGACCAAGGAAGGAGCATATTTGGTCAATTTGATGAACTTAAAGGAGTAATCATGAACAATCATACCCCCTTGGCAGAGGATAATGAATTCCACCACCTTGGATTTTCTCATCTCTCTAGGGAAAAACTAGTCAAGAAATGCCTTCTTGAAGATTTTACAAGTCACCAGCCCTCCTCGAAGCAGTCTATTATCTCTCCATTGCACATACCAAGTTTGGGCCACATCCTTGAGTTGGTATGTGGCCAACTCGGCCTTCTCATTTGTATACACCCCCATAGCATAAAGTATCTTGTATACCTCATCAATGAATTCTTGGGGGTCTTCCTCAACCTTAGACCCTTAGAAGCTAGGAGGATTCATCCGAGTGAAGTCCCTAAGATGGGAAGCCATAGTGGAAACTTGTTGATGAACCCTAGGTGCAACCTCCCGATTGTCTTGGGCCGTCATAGCTTGGGCATGGATCGTTGCGGCTTGGGCTTGAGTAGTGATGGCTTGGTCCATTTGATAAATCATAACCCTCATCTCGGCCTCCGTCAAAGGTGGAGGATTAGCCGAAGCTTGATCATCAACAACAACCTCCTCAAGGGGAGGAACTTGATCACCATGGGGAGGAGCTCCCGCATTAGCAATCTCCTCCACCCTCCTAGCCGCATTACTCCGATTATTAATTTCCTATAACAAAAAGAAAGGTTTAGAGTAAATTATATAAGTAATACACTCTAGAGGCACGATAATAAGATTTCCAAAATGAGAGTGATTCCTAAGCATCAAGTAAGTCCTTATTCATAACTGAGGCGTGCTTAACAATTATGAATACCAACCTACATAGAAATGGTAGAGAGAGACATCAATTCAAATATATTCAACCTCATTCTCTGATACCAAGTTTTCCACATCCGGGTTTCACCCCAGACATAATCGGCGTCGGCGTCCTTTTCAAGAACTAAGACTAGACTCTTAGTCTTACATCATCACATTCATCGATCAAAAATACGGAAGAATTAAAACTTTTTAACTATATATAATCGAAGGTTTACATAGACCTCTACACAAATATAATAATAATATTAATATCGAGTATACATAGACTCATTCGTATAAGAAGGTTACATAGCCTTCTACTTTTATTTCACATACATATATAAGATAGAATAAAATCTCAATGATCGTCTCATCTCATACCATCTAATCGATTATCACAATACGGGCATAGCACTACATCAAAAATAAAAAGCCACATATAGGCTTATACAAGTCGTACACAATGAAAATAGAATGAACTCAAAGGATTCTTAAACTAATAACAAAGAAACTCCATAAGCAATATATCGGCATCGTCCTCAGAAAGTGAGGACCTACCAATTGGATGAAAGGAGATATCCAAGTCTTTAACAATGTCGCCTTCCAAACCCTTCAACGACCAAAACCTAAAATGTCGAGGAAAAGGAAGGAAAAGGGGATTGAACTCCACATGTACTATGTATGACTCCATATACAAATATAACACCAAAACATGTCAGAAAGGGACATTTAGTTGAATCGTGCCATTTTACCCCTTTAAAGACCTATGCACAACCAATATTTACGGAAGTCAAATGTATATCAACATGCTTGAACTCAAAATCTCATATATTCTTTCACCAAGTAATATTATCCCAAGCATGAATAAGAGTTATCACATAAATAGCAAAGTAAGGCGACAAATCATAAATTCCCATAGAGTCAACAAGTGCAATGACCAAGTAAAGCCCCATAACCCTACTTAATCAAGTCACCCAACAAGAACTATAATTAGTATCATATTTCACACAATATAACCTCATATATTAATAAATTCATATCTTTAGTAATTAAGACAATTTGCATGTTCATAAGCATCATAATCATCATATAAAAACATTTACATTTAGCACCATACATATACATAATATTAAATTCCCAAAGCTCCCATCAAGTCATACTAGTGCAAGGCATAGGTAGAGTCTCATAACCCGACCTACTCTAAGTCAAACCCTTCAAGTCACTTTATTTAGTCTATACTTAATTCTTTCATTTTAGTTTAGGAAACACTCGCTTTACCCCGACATAGACCACATGAGCTAAATGTTTAATCCGGTGTCATAAGTTCTTACACCGATGGAAGGTGGTCTACCGTCCAAGGTAAAACCTAATATAAGCATATCTTTCTAAGTGGATCCACGAGATAGTATCCTATGGTGGCAACATAGTTTAAGGAACTAAGAGATAGGTATTCCCTCTACATACAATTTAGTAATTGAAGCCTCACCTCATCTAAATCATTGGATGAGTATCCCTCAAAGGGGATTCAACATCACTTATACACCTGTAGGGTAACACTTCCTCTATGAAAAAGTCATCACCTCCCATTGTCAAGTTCACTTGGTGCTAAGCTAAGTCCCTTCATTAAAATGTCTTTGCTTCTTTATTAGCAATCATAACTTAGTTTACGTCATAGGGTCTAGCCCTTGTATAATAATAATTTCGTAGCTCAATAGATTTGCATTAGTAAAACTCCTTTCATCACAATTCATATAAGTAAGGTTAACGCTTTACATATCACATAGTAATTGGGCACATTTGATACACATCATCATCCTTATGACATATACTCACTAAGCAACCTCACAACCAAAGTTTAAGACATTTCAATTCGATCATCATATAATCCTATCAACCCTAGACAAGGTACACTCAAACATAATATCATGACTTAACCATAATCAATCACAACTTGAAGAAGTAAATAGGAATGTCAAGACTTACCAAACCTCCTCCATAGTTCGTCATAAGGGACTTACCATCAACCTTTACTCAACCCACTAGGGGAGTATCATAAACCAAAAAGATAAACAATAATATAACAAGTCCAAGAGCATCTCTATAACACAATTCAACACCATAATATTTACAAACCACTTTACAATATACTTCATGCCCTATATCACCTCTTGAGAATTGACATAATAGGTCTATAATTCATCTTGATTTATTCATATCAACAGTATATTAAGGTAATCTAATTAATAACTAAATGAATTACAAGATCACAAACAATATAGGTCAAGATTACCACCTAGGGTTAGGGGTTGAGGAGCATGCTTTTTCAATTATGCCAAGCCATCAACAAGTATTACAATTAAGTTAAATTACATGTCAATCTACTCAATTCAACCTAAAACAGCCATTAGAAACTTAATTCATAACTTCAATTTTGTAATTGAATGAAACCCATAAGAAATTCAACCTTTGAAAACTTATTTTGAAGGAACCCTTTGAGGAAATAATCTCAAAGGTGAATAGATCTCATACCTTAATGTTTGATGAAAAATTTATGGTGAATACATCCTTTTCCAGCCCTCAATGCACCTCCTAGACTTAGCATTAGTGGAGTTTTCCTAATAGAGAGAGAAAGAAGAGAGAAGATAGAGTAATTTGTTTTTGAGTTATGTTTAGATTAAGTGAGGTTAGGGAATTTAGAGGGTGACTAACTAACTTTATTATACCCCCTTTAATACATTTATTAACCATCTAACATACCCCAACTAATTAAACGAATTAATTAAAACGTGTAGGACTACCAGCCTTCTCAGAGACGAGACCCCGTCGACGGGCCGTCTGTGAGTCGACGGTTTTGTCCCCCTCCGTGCTGCACATCCGTTGTCTCTGTCAAAGACTTGTGTAGTCGAGGTATTTCTCAAATTTTCTAAGTGTGGGACGACGGTGGCATCGACGTCCCGTCCTTTTGGTCGTCGACTACACACTGCCGACAGTGTTGTCTCAAACTTAAGGGTTGTCCTCAAGGTTCCTTGGTTGGTCCTTAGGGAGTCATACCCGGACGTTTTGACTAACAAACACTAGAGCCGTCAATATGGGCTAGGCCCATTGGGCCGGCCTAGCCTAACCCAGCGATTAATAAGGGTGGGCTATGATTTTTGGAGCCCATTTAAGAAAAGGGCTTTTTAGCCTGGCCTGAATAAGCGTGACAATTTGAGGGGATTGAGAAATATCGGTAGGGCCAGCCCATGGGCCAATAAAATTTAATTAAAAAATAATATAATATTAAAATTTAAAATTAAAGAGAGACCAAACTCAAAACAATTAGGTTAATACTTTTACTTCAAAAAAACTTAATAATTTTTTTTTTTGAAAATGGTAACTTACTAAATTAATATTTTAGGCAAAGGTCTGATGGACACTTGTACTTGTACCAGTTTGTATTAAGGACCCTTCTACTTACGTCTTTGTCATCTAGACTCTTACGCTAAATAAAACACAATATATCAAAGCCCTCTGACCATTGACCATACTTATGTGGCATTAAGATGGTTGAGTAGGCAAAAGAGTGAGGCTAAACGCCTATTAAGGCAAGTGAGCAAGTGAACACCATATTTTAGTTTAAAAAAATATTTAAATTATAAGACAATAAAATAATAAACGTAAAAAGAAAAAAATCATTCTTCTTCAACCAATCCATATGCTTTTTCATCCATCTATCTTTGCCCAAACCTTTTTTTTCGTCTAGCAATGATCTGCTATACCAGACTCCAGAGAAGGCGGGCATCCTCATTACGCCGGAGACAATAAGTTTCTTGGCCTTCTGGTACGCCGGAGAGGATGGAGAGCATAGGGGGTCTCTAGTGGTTCGCATCGGTCGGCAATGGCGAGGAGCTGGTGCGGCCATTTTTCTGGAGGTTGAAGAAGGAGGAAAGAAAAATGGTGAGTATGTGTGACAGAGATGTAGACTGGTGAGAGAGATCGTATTTGTTGTTTCGCCGACAAGAGGAGCGGCAGCAACAATGACTTTCTTCGGCAGTTGGGCCAGTCCACTGTGAAAATGGATGATGATGCTAGGAAACCCAAACATTTAATTTAAAATAATAAATTAAAATTCAATTTGTCAAAATTGCATCAAATTTATGATTTTTCTTTTGTCAATAAAGACTTTATTGTAAAAAGAATAAAAAGATGAAATGTCAAATTTTATCTGATATGGAGTGTGACATCAGCGGGATTGAGAGTCAGGATGTCTTGAAAGGGTTCAACTGGTTGAGTTTAGACGGGTTCAGGGGTCCAGATGACAAAAATTTAAGTATGCATACAAGTGCAAGAGTCCACCAGACCATTTTGCCAATATTTTATAAAGACAATTTTATTTGTGAATTTAATTAACAAGTAGTAATATTAATATGATGTAATATTTTTTTGTCGATATTTATGATATTATTTTCAAATTATAATTTATAATTTAAATTAATAATTTTATAAAAAAAATATATTTTTTAAAAACTTGGGCTGGCCCGACAAGCCTGTAGCCCACGTACTTGTGGGTTGGGCCGACCATTTTCTAGCCCACACAAAAAGTGGGCTAGCCCGGCCTGACCCGTAAAATGTCAAAGCCTTTATGGGTTAGCCCGGATGGGGTGGGCTAGCTACCAAAGACCTTTAACACGTGTTACACATATCTAATCCAAGTTTCGTATAATTCTGACTCTTAAAAACTAGTCAAATAGGCTAGGACACGCTAGGACTCTTGTGAACCAATTTTCCGGACGTCATGGATGTTCTTGAATGTCTTGGTTCTTAAAAACCTTGATTGAACTAAATTAATTTAAATTGACTTAGAAATAGTGCTTATACCTTGTTACACAAATGTTAGGCTTCACGACACGTCTAGAATTTTCAAAATGTTACAATCTTCTTGAGTAAGTAAGTCAGACCAAGGCTTCACTTAGGGCCAATTATGTTTCTCGAATGTCATTCCCCCTCAGGGTGTAGGTTGAAGGAATGACAAAATTGGTAGCAGAGCAAAGAGTTCAAGAGTCTCAAGGAGTCTATGAAGTTGTGTATGTAGAGTTCTCATTATCGGTATGTGCTCTACATCTACATTTTGGTGGCTGCAACATTAAAGAATTCTTTCACTTCTTTCATACTCATTTTGTGCATTACATTTTATCTTTAAAAAGTTTCTTTCGAACTCGTGCTTACGCGTAGCGTAACTGTTTATAAGTTTGACCAATTTGAGAGTGCTTTCATGGGGCGTTTTTCCCCGTGACCAAAGGTAAGAAAGAGATGGTTGCCGAGATGAGGAGCATCATGAGGTTTTTCGTTATTGGGTTGACTTGTCTATGAAATAATGAAAGTATGGTAGCCATGCTAATAGGTTACATGGTCATCACAAGGCTGATGATCCACGTGCATCAACATGAGGAGGACTAGATGAGGGATAGAGAAGAGTTTAGAATAAGAGGGCTAAGACAAGAGGAATGAGTCCAGGTAGCATTAGAGTAATGTAAATTGTCTTCTTTCTAACGAAAAAGAAAGGACATGATCTGTCATCTGCTAGTGCACCTGACAAAGAAGCAATGGGTGTACACTAGTCAATATTCTCAGAACTTTAGAGCTAGACTTGCGCCTCACAAAGAAGTAATGCACAAAAGGGTACTAAGACTTCTGCATCTGCTAAGTGTGGTTGGAGACACTCAGGGGTGTCGTGATAGCTCAACTAGTTGTGTCAGGTGAGTCCAGGACGGTCATTTTATAAGAGAGTTTCCTAAGGACGGGTAGAGAAATGGAAATCAAAGCAATAGAGCCCAGTGTTCTTTAGTTGCTTCATCAGATAGAACTGTATCTAATGAGCTCCTTCAGGGAAGGCGGAAAGGAAGTTGTCTTTATGTTATCACTAGTCACCGAAAACAAGAGGATTCGCCAGATGTTATCAATGGTATGATCCAAGTCTTTAGTTTTGATGTTCTTCGTGAGAAAAGAGAAGGGAAAAGAGGAAGTAAGAACATTCAAGATTCACTCAAGATTCGTCGATATTAACTTGTGGATTTCGTAGGGGGTGATCCCTGCAAGGTATGTGAGATAACATACCATTGGGTTAATTCAGCCATGCGCCAATCATGATTTATTTCAGCGAATTTAAGTTCTTGAAATCTTACAAAATGATTTGTTTATGGGTTTGATGAAGTTATATTAATCCTTGATTTGTTGAAATCGATGAGGTGTTGTGTAAATAGAATCCATGAAATTAGGTTGATATTGAGTAAAATCTTGTGTACTTTTAACAATTAATTGATTCTAAGTGTTTGGGGAAAGAACCCATAGAATTTAGAGGTTTTAGAGATTAAAAACGAAGAAGAAATTTCATCAAACGATATTTGACATCAGTTGCGCGTGCGCTCCCACCTCACAGATTCAAAAAAATTTGTTTTGCATTGCAGAGATCACACGAGGTGTTCTTCCTCAAAAGTCATTCTCAAAACCAAATTTTAAAACCCTCTTCGCATCACGGACCCACCTTTAAATATTGATTTTTGGTCTTTTCTCATGTTTAGATATCTAGAATCATTTCTAAACATCATGAGATCGTTCCAATCACAATTCATAATCCTTGAATGCATAACTCAATACAAGAATCAGTTAAGGGTCAAGTCAAGAGCAGTTAAGAGCAAAAAAGAGAATTTAAGAGTCAAGTTAAGATAAGTTCTTAAAGTTTTAAGAAGTCTTCCACAAATGTTTTAACTTTGTTTTAAGAATTATGTTTTAAGTTCAGTGAAGAGTAAAGTTGAAGTTCTTTTCTTCAAAGAAGTATATGGAGACTATGTATTCCCAAAGAAATTTAGAATGCTTTCACATTTAAATAAGAACGGAAACTAAAATTTTCAAGGACCTTTCAGGTTTTTTTCATAAAAGAGTTATCGCTTCTTAAATGAAGCAAGAGAGCAACTGCGATTTCCAAAATAGAGTATGAGTTATGTTTTTGAGCACTAATATCAAATCACAGAAGAAGTATGTTATAAAAATAAAGAACAAATATAATATATTATTTTTGGGATTAGTATTGAGCACCGATATGGGGAAGAGTTTAATTAGCTAACAACCCCCATAAACCATGTAGCAATCATGGGTAGAAAAGGGTCATACTTTTTTGTTGAATCCTTTTCATATAGTTTAGTGGATCCACTTAGTAGTTCAGGTCTTATACCTTTGGCCATGTATAAAATGCACTGGCAGCGTGAGGTAGATCGTTGTATCATCACTTACTACAACAACAAGGGACTTTAGCGACAATTGTTTAGCGGCAATAAGTCAATTACAACTAATTTATTCTCTAAGTTGAAATATTAGTGGCACATAAATTGTAGCCGGTAAAAATATATTTTACAGAAAATACATTTTAAATTACCACTAAAAATCATTATTAAACACAACTTTTTAACATTCTATCCTTCCCTCCAATTTTTTCTATTACAATAAATTATTCCCTCTACAAAGAAAAACCCTAATCCCTTCAAAGAGGCCAATTCTATTTAGCTGCAAATCAAGGCGATAGTAAAAAGTAAAAACCTTCCAATACGCTATAAAAGACGATATTTGAAGTTGCTTCTGCCACTAGAGAATTTCTTCGTATTGCTGCAATAAGCATGTAACTTTACCTATTGCCGACGACTCATCATCCATGAGTTCATTCTCTGCTTTCTTCTCTTTTTCCTATTATTTTCTTATTTTGATTTTGTATAGCTACTACTGATACTACTTTTTGTTAGTTTTCTTTGAATAATTGTGGGTTTCTTCTATTAAGGTTGTGTTTGGTATGAAGGAAAACATTTTCCGCAAAATGTTTTCTAATTTTCTCATGTTTGGTTGGGCCAATGTTTTGGAAAATGTTTTCCAAATCAACTCATTTTCCTCAAATTTAAGGAAAATGACTTCCCTTCAAAACTTAAGGAAAACATTTTCCAAAACTCTCTTCCAACCTCACCTCTACCCACTCCACCCTACCAGCCCCCAACCCGCCCCCTACCAACACCACCCCACCCTACCAGCCCCAACACACCTTTACCAACCCC
>NC_028642.1:7146380-7237588 GCF_001406875.1 Solanum pennellii
AGCCCCCTACCAGCCCCGCCCCACCCCTCCACCACCCACCCCACCTGGAAAAAAATTAGTTTGTTTATTAAAGAAAAATTTTACTTCAAAAAAAATTTCAGAAAAATTTTACTTCAAAAAAAATTTCAGAAAAATTCAACTTTCTAATCTAGTAAAAAATAAAAGATATTTCTCAAATCATTTTTCACTAAAAACCAAACCCTAAAATACTTTTCGAAAAATAATTTCTACAAACCAACCAAACATGAGAAAATAAGTCAAATATTTACTTGTTTTCAAGGAAACATTTTCCTTCACACCAAACACACCCTAAAACTGGAAAAATATTTTCTACTCACCAACCATACATGAGAAAATAAGTCAAATTTTTACTTGTTTTCCAGGAAAATGTTTTCCTTCATACCAAACAGACCCTAAATAAAAAATTTCACATGTAATAAATTGGGGAAAAGTCGTGCCATAGAAAATGGATATATTATGAGCTTTTTGGAGAAACTTATATGAAGCTCTTTGATGTACTCATGAGTCTAATGGATTAGTGAACAGAATATTGGATATTCTAGAGTCTAGACTATTTAGCAAAAATCGTGTTAAAATCCAAAAAGGTATATATAGAGGAAATCAAATAATCATTGAAAATATTTGCAATATATTATGATTGGAAATGTATTGCTAATAGCATTTGATGATATCCTTGTCTATCCAAATATCTATAATTTTTTGTAGGAAAGTTGTGATGTTCTAGCACTTCATATTGATTTACTTTTGCTATATTCATATTTGAAGACAAGTTCTACCAATAATGATAATAGGTATCTTTTGTTACTTCGCTATAAATTTCTACTTCTGAAGGCAAGTTTTTATTATTATTTTTATGCATTGTATTTTATATGTTAATTCATTTAACTGGATGTGTGTGGGTTATGCATCTAGCTTTAATGTTTCTTCTTTCTAGAGTTTGTCAAGGGAAACAACATAGAGTCATTAAGGTCAAAAAACAGGTTTAGGAATAATCTTAGGGGTATTATTTTACTGTATAAGAGAGTTTAGGTGTATACGATGTTAGTGTTTGCAGTTCTATTTATTTTTTAATACTATGATGTATGTGATTATTATTTGGAAAATATGGAGTATCATACTTCACGCCTTATCTCACTCTTAATTATCTAAGACACATATTAGAGTAATTAAGCTTTGTATGACACTTGTTTGATGCAATTATTCACATTTGAAGTTTGAGCTAGTTATCACTATTGATGACTTAGTTATTTTTAAATTGTGTAAGTTTCTAAAGGTTACTAGATTTAACTGTTACAAATTTTTTTCATATGTTATTAAACAACTATACTAAAAGAAATGATAACATTTGTAGGAAAAAGGTCTTCTAAAGAGGCACTTGTAAAACAGTAGTTTGAGTATAAGTAGTGTTACAATAGGTTTTAGTCAAATAATATAACAAAATTATATCTTAATGTCATGTTATTGTGTCTTTCTTTACTTAAAGGTTATATCTTTATTTTGTACTTGTTAAAAATTTATTTCTTACGAAAATACTTGTCTCATTGCATCTCCACTACAATATGGATTCTTTAATAAGTATAAAAATTTTGCTTCATTTTGTCATGTTTTTAAGTATGCAACTTAATTACTTTATGTGGGAATAATATTTGAGGAAATGATTGGATATGCTATAAAATATTATATGCATTTAGAAGGTATAAACATGTATCTGAAATTTTATTTATTAGAGCATAAAGTTTAGTTTTTATCCTAAAAAAGATTCAGAAGCTGTAGAAAATCTCCTCAAGAAAGAAATTCAAAATAAGTAGTGTACCATTATCCACTCATAAAGAAATCCTCTCAACGAATAAAAAATTAACACTTGATGTGTCGAACTTAATTCCATAGATCTTATGATTTCTTGATTCTACATTGACATTCAGAAGCTAATGATGATGATAAATATAACATAATGTCTGTTATTTTTATTTATCTTGTAAATGTAGATAATACTCTTATCTTTTTAAGAAAAATCATTAGCTCAAGAAGTAAAAAAGAATTGCTATAGAAATGTTACATAGTGTTGATGAAAGTTCCGCCAAAATTACATAATAATACTTAAAAAGCTTCATCTTATGATATTATTTTTTTATCTTAATAAACTATTATAGTACTCCTTATTTGAATTGTGCTCAGAGTTATGTGGATTAATCGGTAGACTATTGCAGTCTGGTACCCTTTTGATAAATTGGAGCCTTCTGCAAACTATTCTTCTGACAAATATTGCTTTCATGAACTAATATAAAATATCAATCATTGATATTTTCACCCTTTGATTTCTTGCTTTTAGAGCATATTAGGTCATTCCAATTCTAGAAATGGTATGATTAGTCTTAGTTTCTTACTTATTTGTTAGTTTATAGGAGGTGTTATCTTTACCGAATTTGTTATGGAATGTAACATTTTTTTACATTTTATTTTATGTGAGAAGATTAAATAAAAGAATTTGACTTTTTGATGTAGAAGTGTGTATGCTTCTTTTTGTTGCTTGGAGGGGTAAAACCGTTTTTTACAAGGAAAAAATAAAGATCAATGGCTCCCGTAAAAAAGGACTATAAGAAGATTGCAGGTGATGTAGTTACATGTGTATTTAGCGTGGTAACTTCAGTTGTAATCATTATTTTTCACAAGGCTTTAATGATGAACTATAGATTTTTCTTTAGTAAATTTCTCATCGATATTCCATCATATTCCCTATGTTGATTATGATTTATTAATTTCTGTTATCTGGAATCACTTAACACTAATGTCTATAGAAAAAGATAGTAGTTTTATGTGATACTTGGATACACTAAAATCTGTGGGAGAATACGACAATTTGATGGGATACTTAGATTGAAGAACCGACAAGCAAAACACATGCTTCGTTACACTGAAGCTCAAAATTCACAGGAGATACAAAAAAATTCTTAGTAAATATGAATCAATGCATATAGCATTCAACAAGACTATAAGACAAACTTCCGTATGAAATAAAACTCTAAGACAAACTTGGAGCTAAGAAGGTTGGATGCTTTGTTGATGATGAAAATTTGACATTACTATACATTCATCTGAGTCTTTTTGTTATATGGTGTTTCTAGCTTTTGATTACAACAATTTTCGCAGCTACAAAGTTAATGATGATGCATTTTGTCACAACCATCATGACAATTGTTATTAGGTGGAACGGGTAATACAAACTTCTCATCTACACCTTCCAAATGCTTTAAAATTGTCATGTTACAAGTCCTTTTACTATTGTGAAGAACATCAGTTTCATGTGGAAATCTTGAAATTCTACCAGGTAATAATATGCTAATCACCTTTTCTTTCTCTTTTCGTTCTATTGTAGCTTATCTTTTGCTCTAAATGTGTCATGGGAGCAGATGGGATGGTACTGGTGAAAAGAAGAGGAAAGATATATATTGAAGGGAAGTTATGCATTCTGATAGTCTATATAAAGAGTTAAGAACAAGAACAAATGAGAAGCAGAAGTTCCTCAAACACTAAATGTGCTAGTCACTAACATAGAGTATATGCATGAGATTAAAATTCTAAATTAGCTTCCTTTTCTTAGTCGAGTGTGTGGAGATAAATAGACAACTAGCATACGAATATTCAAATCATGTTGATAGTCTTATTAATAAATATGTTGGGAAATTCCTCTTGATTGGCACATAGTAATTACAAAAGATTCATATAGTTAATCCTAACATATTTTGAGAATGAAATGTAGTTTGATTATTTTTGCTTTGAACTATGAAATACTTGTTGAATATGGAGTAACCAAGATCAAAATGAGGAATTGTAGTCTTTTAAAGTAGGTATTTACTAGAGTCCCTCGACGGAATTGAGATGAGCGGATGTCGCCCTGCAAACACCAAATGTGAACTTTCTGTCTGAGAAAGAACCTATCTATTAGTGTTTGGAGAAGCTTTAATAATTTATCATCACATGTAGGAGAAAAAAAATGTATTCCCCCAATTCATTGTTGAATCTCTATATAAGATTTGTCGAGGAACAATTAAATTTTACATCTTCATTCTCAAAACAGCTCCCTTCTTTTTGCAAAGTGCACTAATATAATTTTCACCAGCCAAATTTTTTATTTTGCCTCTTTTATTGTCTTTTGTCTTCTTTGTGCTCATCGTTTTTTGACGTTGTAAATTGATAACACTCAGTGTCATTTCATTAACAATAAAACAACACTATGTTCTAGATAATAACATCTCTGGGCTGAAATTTGTTAACTGTTTTGGGCTAAATTTCTCACTTTCCAATATTACCAATTTAGCTCATTTATAGAAACCAAGTCAGCAAAGAAAATGGTGTTAATTTGTTAACAATTTTAGGTTGAAATTTCTTTGTTACATTAAGCATTTGACATGGATTTGTAAACTAAAATTTCATGATTTATGACATTCTATTTTAAGTGCTATCTGATGTCATAATTATATAATTATTTCAGCTTATACAACTTAATGTTCGAAAATGCAGCATTTGGCCTGGTAAACTTCAAGAGTTATAGAAATGCAGCAGCTGGTCATATCCCTAAGACATTAGTCATCATTTAGTTCAAACAATATATATTTTTAAGCTGCAACTATGTTGATATAATTTAATAGAATTTTATTTGTGAGGCTTAAAGAGATATATTATGTTTACAAGAACTAATAATGATATGATCTAATATTAAGAAAACTTTGTTCCTACTAAAAGATCTATTACTAATAATTTAATTGTATTTATTGGAAAATTAGGTCATTTTCTGGAGGAACACAATAGCCATTATCATATGTGGCGACTTTTAATGGAATTAATTAAATGTACGCAGCGTAAAATGAACCCTAAAAAAAAAGTGAGACATTTATTGTAGCTATTAAAATTGTCATAAATTATTGTTGTTAAAGATTGTTATTTTTAATGGCAATTTAGTTAACATTACTGCCACAAAAAATAGATACTAAAAAGGCATTATTAGCGATTTTTGAATTGATTTCGCAGCTATAATAATTGCCGCTATACAATTATCATAAAAGCTAGTCTTATTTAGCGTATATAGAGGATACCCTTACCAGCATTTGACTAAATGGTTTCCAAAGGCTTTAGCGACGCTAGAATCAACGACTAAAGTTAAATGGCTAGTTAATATTTTGGTGGCAATACCTATTGCCGCTAAAGGATTTTTTTATTGCCTCAAGAGATCCTTTTTGTTGTAGTGACTATATCTCTTAAGTGATGTTTGTCAGTTAAAAAAACAACCACAACAGTAATTCCATGGTTCCTCAAGGGGTTATGCTTAGTATGAATGGGGGTATGGGACTTTATTCATGCATTGCACAAGTAAACTTTGAAAGGGAGCATTATATGTCTTATATGATATTATGATTATGTGGTGACTTCATGTTTCAAATAGTTTTCCTTTTTTGTTTATATTGTTTTGTCACCTGAGCAGCTTTACTGTAAAATGCAAGGGTGAATTGGTAAATTCACCAACCTTCCAAATAAGAGTTTGGGAAGTTTTCTAAGGGTATTCTAGGTATTTTAAGTGGGTTTATAAGTCCTAATTACCTAGATGAATTCATTTTTCGAAAATCAAAACCCAAAACCTCTAAAGATCTCTCTAGAACTCCATTGAAGCTTGAAGAGAGATTGAAGCTTGAAGGTTGATTTTTCCACAAAATTCTATCATTTTCATGGATTAAATTCAGTAAGGTATGTTTTTTCATCCTTGGAACTCTTTTCTTCAAGGAGCCAATCTTCAAAGTGTTTTTCAAAGACTTTTCAAAAGATGAGTTTTCTAAATTGAAATCTATCTATCGATTCTTGCATTAAAAGTTTTGAATCATTGAATATTTATTGAATTATTGTTAATTTATAGGATTTTAACTTAAAATCTCATGAACCCATGCGAAACCTAAGTTCTTCAAATTGGTTATATTGTGGGTATTGATGATCATGTCTCAGTGCTTATGAATTCTAGTGTAGTTTTAGTTGGGTTATTAAATGATGTAAGATTTGTATCAATTTTATGTATAGGCTGTCTTAGATTAATAAATTTTTATTTAATTGATTTGTATTCATTGAGTATTGTAGTTTTTGTATTTAATAGATGTTCATGGCCATGGATAAGGATCTTTTGGTATTATATTGGATGATTTAGCTATGGATTGAAGTGGTGAGAATGGATCGGTGGTACGTGGCCCTAATTCTCTGTATTTTATGTTAATTAGGTCTTGAATTATGTTGTGATTGGTATGGTCCACCTATCTTGGCGGTGCTATGTGCTTTACTTGTGAATTATGTGGCCTCGTCGGCGTTACTTTATGTATTATGATGATCATGGACTTGTCGGGAAATTACTTTATATGTTATGATCATTTGAGTGGTTGATTACGTGAAGTATGACCATATCTAATCTACATGTGGCTAGGGTGAAAGTATGTGTTGCTTCTATTGATATTGTTAGGTGATCATGTTAGACTATGACCATGTCATTATGTGTGTAGTCTTAGAGTTGATGCATGATTCTTCCTAATTGGCTCTCTGATTCTTGTGATGGTTATGTTGATGATTCTATGGTAGTATATAGGGTGACCTAATGTTGACTTGGTTGTTCTTGTGTGCTACTTGGAAGATATGTTATATGTTATATGTGAAGTATGGACGGGTCTTGGTTAGGTAGACCTAAGTACCTTCTCTTATGCATGAATGATACATGAATATGTGATATCTTGACTAGGTAAGCTTAGTGCACCCTTGTCTTGTATGTGAGACCTTGAACTATGTAAAGAAGGTCATTATGTAGAACCTTTGACAAAGAAGGTCAGTAAATCCTTGAAGTCGAAAGTTGTATGGTATCCTTCTTGTGTGAATGGTTGACTTAGGGATTGATTGTCTGGAACGACATGAAATCGTTCTTAGAAAAATCATTAAGTTGTCCTATTGACCATTGTAAGGCAACCCTGGGGAACCTCTTACATAAGGTAAATGTGATTGGGTTATTAACTGGATATGGAACTTCTTCATGTAATCCTTTATTGAAATACTCTATGATAACAAAGGCTATCACCGAGTGAGTATGGTTTGGGAAGTAATTCTAGTTAAGGATGAGACTAGGGTACAAAGAAGCCCTTAATATTCCTTAACCATGTGCCTACCATTGGCAAGTAGAACACCCTCCATCGGAGTAGGTTACAACTCCAGATTCCATGCTTAGCTACTATGGTATATGTCGGTTATTGCCTATTCTCATCTTATGGGATACCTACTAGTAGTGGAGAAGTTCTATGAAGTTTAGGTGGTGGTATGGGATGCTATCTATACATTGCACAACAGGCTTTTAAGATGTTAGTAAGTCAGTCCCTTGGTCTTCTCCAAGACCATTACTTTAATTTCCTTATGTAATGAATGTCTCTCAAATGAACTGAAGAAGATGATGACTTATGTTAGAAAGCATGTTAAATGAATTAGTACTTACCTAGAGTAGTTTAAGGGTTGTCTATTTAAGGTGTGAAGGGTGAATAGGAATGGTCACTTCATATCTTACCTAGTAAGTCTTAAGAAAGACTTTTAGATAGGAAAGTTGGTTGATACATTAGACATGATCTGACCTTAGGTAGTCTTATGGATTATTTAGGTAATCTTGGAGAGGTCAAGCATGGACATTATATTCTTTATTTACTTAAGTAAGTCTTTTGATAACCATTGGGAGGAGAATGTCATATTATATACACACACACACACACACACACACACACATATATATATATATATGTTATGTCATGTTATGAAATGAGAATGATTCTATCTTAGGTAGTCTAAAGGATCTCTTAAGTGTGTGTGAAGGGATTGTATGGGCGGTCGCTTCACAACTCACTCAAGTGAACCTTAGAATCACTTTTTGTAGGAGCATCTCATGCTTACGTGTTTGGTGTATTGTAAGTATATATATCTCATTATAGGTGGTCTTAAGGATCATCTAGGTGTGCCTAGAGATGTGTATGGTGGTCTCTCTTTGTCTTACTTGACTGAGTCTAAGGATAGCTTTTAGTGAGAAGGTTGCATGTTTAAAAGGGTCACTGTAAAGATGAAGTTAGTTCCCTATAACTTGGACTAGGTTTACTGTAATATTTCTTAAAATAAAATAAAATGTTAATCTGATATATTATGTGTTTCTAAGGTGTTAAATGTTGTTCTTATGGTTATGATATGTTGTTCTAATAAAAAAGAGCATATTTCTAATAAATGTCTGATTTCATGATTTTATGCATTAAGTCATACTTAGTATATTTACAAGTGTTTATACTAATTCAATAAAATTTGTTATATCTAAAGGTGTGGATGGAAGGTGAGAAGGATATTGAAGGAAAGATTGGATTCTAGTTTCCGCTCAAGTAAAGTTGAAGTATGTCCTTACTTGACTCGAGGGCATAATCGTCTTTAGATGTATTTATCTCAAATTATTGTAATAAATGTTAGATTTCTATATTCGTATTGTATGGGCGGTGTCCCGTATTCTTGATTCTAATAATGACATTTGTTGATACTTAGAGTTTTCTATGATTTTAATATGAAAGACGTTTTAAGAAATTTCGTGTGAAAATTTTTAATTCTACACTACTTTTCACACATGTATGCGATGACTGATGTCCAAGGGGATTGTATAAGACCTCCGTGAGGTCAAGTACATTGTGTTTCACTCAAAGAATATCCTATCTTATAGGGTGTGCATGCGGGTCGTGACAGACGAACCATCGTTTGATCATTTGGTCGTCCTTTTCGACCGTTGTTTGGACACTGCCTGGCAGTTATGCACCTTAAATTGGGGTCCTCGTCTAGGGACCTTCTGGGTCCTAGGTGGAGTCGTACCCAGAATTTAACCCTCAAAACATGCACGTCTAGGTCTTAGGAACCTCCCTTATAAATTTCAACACGAAACATGCAAAGGCACACTAGAACACATGCAATCACATAAGGGACTAGTTGTCGAACATCTTGGTCATCCCCTGACGTTTGATTTCAAACTCAACTGGAATGACTTCAAAACTCATATACACATTAATTTATCTAATTAGAATCCCTTAAAGCACTTGTAAATCTCTAGATAAACCTAGTTCACTTTAGGGTCG
This sequence comes from Solanum pennellii, assembly GCF_001406875.1. Taxonomy (NCBI): domain Eukaryota; kingdom Viridiplantae; phylum Streptophyta; class Magnoliopsida; order Solanales; family Solanaceae; genus Solanum; species Solanum pennellii. Next base: position 7,155,554 of record NC_028642.1, read on the forward strand.
TCACACCTTAACACTTAGTAAGATTTTAAAATCCTTTGTAAAAACTTACTCACTATGAAGTCTTAGCTCAAACTTCATTGATATGTTACATAAACATAATTTATCTTCTCAAGGACATGCACGTGGAAGAAATTTTAATGGTGTCTGATATGCAACGGTGATCATGGTAGAGGTCACAAAAACAACAACAACAACAACAACGACTACCATAGAAATTATTTCACTACTCCTTCCAATCCTGTCCACATCCAAACGCTTATTACATTCTAGGTCCAGCTCCACACACTAGTACTTATCCATTTTATCCTAGTTATCTAGTAGCTCCTTCTCCTTTTCGATGTCAATTAGGTTTTCAACCTACTCATACCGTAAGAGTTTTTCCATTTCTTGGTTATAGAGCATTCTTTTCTGATCTTCAATCTCTCTCCTCTGCACTTTCTTATAATCCGGCAGGTCATATTCCTTGGTATGTTGACACTAGAACCTCTTCACATATGACACCTAATCCTTCACATATCTCTTATGTTGAACCCTATAATGGTAATGACGTGTTATGGTAGGTAATGGATATTGTGTAGTCCATTTCGTTTTTTTATCGACTTTAGCTATTCAATTGGTACAAGTAATTGTTAAAAAGGAATAGTAATAAGAGTTGAAAAGTAGAGATTTCGTGGTTGGAAAATTGGTAATATTTGCAACCTTTTTGACTTTGCTACATTTACCTATGGCATTAGTGACATAGGCATAATTTTCTCCTTCTATAAATAGAGCATTATTGCTCATTTGTAGAATACACCAAGTTAGAGAGAAAATCCATTTTCAGAGCAAAGTGAGGTATTCCATAAACTATACAAGAAAAATAGTTTGTGAAGAAAAATAGAGTGAGTTATACTTTAGTAAAGTGGAAACCAAAAGAGTGTGGTTCCTTATGAGTGTGTAGTAGTCACTTTTAGTATTGTATTCGTGACTACAGAGTGTAAATTCCTTACTATAGTGATGTTAGGTTCTCCTCTTGGCCTGTGGTTTTTCCTTATTTAGAAGGGTTTCCACGTAAAATTCTTGGTGTCATTATTTTCCCATTTTATTTCCATTACTTTTACCATATATATTTTTGTGCTTGTACGCATTTTCTTAACAAACTGGTATCAAACCTAAGGTTGTATCTGAGTATGCTCTGCGGTTGCAGCACAGTCTGAACTTCCACATTAGAGAAGATTTACTTTGATTTGTGATAACTATATTTTTGAGGAAAATGATGGAAGCCAACACGATTAGAATGGTTACTTTGAATGGTATTAATTATGTCATTTGGAAGGCCAAAATGAAAGATCTGCTTTATGTTAAGAATTTTTATAAACCAGTATTTACCACTGTAAAGCCTAATAATAAAACAAATGAAGAGAGGAATTTGTTGCATAGACAGGTTTGTGGATTAATTAGGCAATGGGTTGATAAGAATGTATTGAACCATATTTAGGGGGAAACAAATCCTCGAATCCTATGGGAGCATCCTAAAATTTTGTATTCTCGGAAGAGTGGCAACAAGAAAATGTTCTTGTAAAGCAGATGTTGAGGTTAAAGTATCATGATGGTTATCCGATGACAGACCATATGAATAATTTTCAGGGGATCATGAACTAGTTATCTGCTATGGGCATCAAATTTGATGAAGAAATTCAAGGCTTGCTTCTACTTGGTTCCATACTAGACTCGTGGGAAACATTTAGAACTTCATTGTCATAGTTTTCTCCAGATGATGTGATCTCTATGGATTTTGCTAAGATTAGTGTCTTGAATGAAGATATGAGAATAAACACTCAAGGTTCTTCTTTGTCGGATGTCCTGATAACTGGCCCAATGGGGAAAAACAAAACACGTGGTTCTCAGTATAGAGAAAAAAAATGGGATCATATCCACAGGCATACTTAAGAATGTTGAGTGCTATCACCGTATCATAAAAGGGCACACAAAAAAGTTCATCAGGAAGTTGAAGAGGGAGAATAAAAAGGAATAGGAAACTAAAGAAAATGGCAATGGAAATTGTCTAGACACCATCACCACCGAAGAACTTGTTATCGTTCTTAATGTGGATATGATAAATATTTCTTGTTATGATTCACGCTGAGTTGTGAACGCTGGTGCCGCATCTCATGTGACATCTAGGAAGGATGTTTTCTCTTCATATACTCCTGGTGATTTAGGAACCTTGAGTATGGGTAATGATATTGTTTCTAGAGTGGTTGGTGCTGGTACAATTTGTTTGAAAACTATTGTTGGAACTAAACTAGATTTTAACAATGTGAAACATGCTCCTAATGCTCGTCTGCACCTGATTTTTTATGTTGATGTTTTTGAAGATGAAGGATATGTTAGTACCAACAGTGATGGAAAATGGAAGCTCATTAAGGGTTCCTTGGTTGTGGCTCGTGGTAACAAATGGTGTAGTCTATACTGGACTATGGTATATGCTTGTGTTAATATGGTGAATGTGGTTGAGAGTTATATCTCTTCAACATTATGGCACAAGAGGCTTAGCCACATCACTGAAAAGGGACTTAAATTTCTAGCCAAGAATTAATTATTGTGAAATTTCAAAAGTGTTAAATTAGGAAAGTGTGAGCACTACTTGGCTGGTAAACACAACAGAGTCTCCTTTAAGTCTTATCCTCCTTAAAAAAGACAGACTTGCTTGAGTTGGTGCACTCTAATTTATGTGGTCCAATGAAGACAAGAACATTGGGTGGTGCACTCTACTTTGTCACTTTTATTGATGATTGCTCGAGAAAACTTTGGGTCTATGTATTGAAGACTAAAGACTAAGTGTTAGGTGTCTTCAAGCAGTTTCAGGCTTCAGTTGAAAAAGAAACTGGAAAGAAACTTAAATGTATTCGTACTGATAATGGTGGTGAATATAGTGGACCATTTGATGAATACTGAAAGCATCAAGTTATTAGACACCAGTAGACTCCTCCCAACACTCCTTGGCTTAATGGTTTGGATAAAAGGATGAACATGTCCTTGATGGAAAGAGTTATATGTTTGTTTTCTGAAACAAAGTTGTCGAACTCATTTTGGGGTGAGACTTTATTGACCGCTGCACATGTTATTAATCTATCTCCTTTTGTTGCTTGTAAAGTGATGTACCAAATATTGTTTGGTATGGAAAGGATGTTTCCTATGACAATTTGAGAGTATTTGCTTGCAAAGCTTTTGTACATGTGTCGAAAGATGAGAGGTCAAAATAAGATGCCAAGACAAGGCAATGCATCTTCATTGGATATGACCTTGATGAATTTGGTTACAGGATATATTATCCAATTAAAAAGAAAATTGTGAGAAGTTGTGATATTATTTTCATGGAGAATCAAAAAAATTAAAGATATTGACAAAGCGGAGAAGGTAGAATCTTCATATTTTGATGGTATAGTTCATCATGATGAAATTCCACACACAAGTATACATGATGTTATTGGGCTTGATGATCGTGGTGACACATAATCATGTATCGGACCAACATGTTGATGTTGATAATAACAATGATATTGTTATTGATGATCCTCTTGCTCATGAAGTTGTGGATGAATCAAATATTCCGCTTAGGAGGTCCACAAGACAACGGGTTCGTTCCTCTCATTATTCACCCAAAAAGTATGTGTTACTCACTGACAGGAGAGAACCTGAATATTATGAGGAGGCCATGGAAGATGAGCACAAGGGTCAATGGATTGAAGCCATGCAAGACTAGATAAAGTCTCTGCATGAGAACTACACATATGAGTTGGTAAAACTGCCCAAGGGGATAATTAAAGTTAAAGAACACAACTTGAAGCCCAGATACAAAACTAGATTGGTTGTTAAGGGATTTTGTCAAAGAAAGGGTATTGACTTTGATGAAATTTTTTCTCCTATTGTGAAAATGTCCTCAATTTGCACAGTTTTAGGTTTGGTTGTCAGCCTTAATTTAGAGATTGAGCAGATGGATATGAAGAAGGTTTTCCTTCACGGAAGAAGAGATTAATATGGAACAACCAGAGGGCTTCAAAGTAAAAGGTAAAGAAAAAATTGTTTGCAAACTCAGAAAGAGTCTATATGGCCTAGAAGAAGCTCCTAGACAGTGGTACAAGAAGTTTGAATCTGTTATGGGGGATCAAGGCTATAAGAAGACTTCTTTAGATCATTGTGTATTTGTACAAAAAATTTCTGACAATGAATTTATCATCCTTTTGTTATATGTGGATGATATGTTAATTGTGGGCAAGAATACTTCCAAGATTGACGAGCTGAAGAAAGAGTTGTGTAAGTCTTTTTCTATAAAAGACTTGGGTCATGCCAAGCAAATTTTGGACATGAGAATTATTCATCTCAAAGATGAAAGGAAGATTTATTTTTCATAGAAGAATTATATTGAACGTGTACTAGAGTGCTTCACTATGAAAAATGTTAATATTGTTAGTACACCTCTTGTTGGTCATATATAGTTGAGCAAGAAGATTTGTCCTACAGCTAGGGAGGAAAAAGAGATCATGACCAAAGTTTCATATTCTTCCCACGTCGGAAGCCCAATGTATGCAATGGTATGCACTAGACCTGATTTGCTAACACAGTTGGTGTTGTCAGCAGATTTCTTGAAAATCTAGGAAAAGACCATTCGGAAGCTATGAAGTGGATACTCCAGTATCTTATGGGAAGCTCAGATGAATGCTTATTTTTTGGAGCATCAAATCCAATCTTTAAAGGATATACAGATGCTGATATGGAAGGTGACCTTAATAACAGAAAATCCATTGCTGGATATGTTTACTTTTTCATGGGAAGTTATATCATGGCAGTCAAAGTCACAGAAGTGTGTTGCACTATCTACAACTAAAGCTCACTATATTGCGGCTACTGAAGCTGGCAAGGAGACGATATGGCTAAAGTGATTTCTTCAAGATCTTGGTATGCATCAGATGGAGTAAATTGTCTATTGTTACAACCATAGTGAAATAGAATTGAGGAAGAACTCCATGTAACATGCAAGGACAAAACACATCGACGTCAGATATCATTGGATTCGTGAAGAATTGGAGAATGAATCATTTCATGTCAAAAAGATACACACAAGTGAAAATTCTACAGATATACTATTAAAGATGATACCAACAGAAAAGTTTGAGTTATGCGAAGAACTTGTGGGCATGAGCTCTCTCTAAAGGAGATGAAGATACCTCCTTCTATTTGATGGGTCTGAAGGGGGATACTTGTGAATTTCATCCCATTTTTTGGTCAACTTTTGATATTAGATTGCTACTAGTAATTGTTAAAAGGGAATAGTGATAAGAGTTGAAAATAAGAGATTTGGTGGTAGGCAAATTGGTATGATTTGAAACCTTTTTTTTTACTTTTCTACATTTACCTATGTCATTAGTGACATAGGCATGATTTTCTCCTTCTATAAATAGAGCATTCTTGCTCATTTATTGAATACACCAAGTTAGAGAGAACTCATTTTGAGAGCAAAGTGAGGTATTCCATAAACTATACAAGAAAAATAGTTTGTGAAGAAAAATAGAGTGTGAGCGATATTTTAGTTGAAATCAAAAGAGTATTCTATTGAGTGTGTAGTATTCATTTTTAGTATTGTAATCGTGACTTTAGAGTGTAAATTCCTTACTATAATGATATCAATTGCTGCTCTTGCCCCGTGGTTTTTCCCTTATTTAGAAGGGTTTCCACGTAAAATTCTTGGTGTCATTATTTTTCCATTTAATTTCCATTACGTTTATCATATATATATATATTTTAGCTTGTCTGCGTTTTCCCAGCACATCTCATATACCGTAATAATACATTCTCTACTCATTCTTCCACTTTCTCGCTAAAAAATGTTTTAGTTGTTCCAACTCTTTCATTCAATTTATTAAGTGTCTGTAAATATACTTTTGATAATAAATGTTCAATTGACTTTGATGCTTTTGGTTTTTCAAATAAGAACTTCCAGACAAAGACTCTTCTATGTTGAAATAGTTTGGGTCCCCTTTACTCTTTCTCTCCTTCAACTCCCGTGGTTGCTGCTCATCATGCTTTTTTTGCTTCCCATATTTCTCCAACTCTCTCACATCGTCGTCTATGCCACCCTAGTATAGGGGGTTTTTCTAGTGTAGTAGAAATAATAATTTGCAATATTCTTTTGTGAAACATTTAGATTTTCTTTGTAATTCGTGTTAACATGGCAAGCAAACAAAACTACCATTTAAGGAATATATATATATTCTTCTACGTCTTCATTTGAATTGATTTACAGTGTTATTTGGACTTCCCTAGTTCCCTCTTTTATTGGTATTTGTAACTATATTTTATTTATGATGACTTTATTAAATTTACATGAGTTTTTCCAATTCGACGCAAATCAGAAGCAATACTCCTATACAAAAACTTTTACTCTTATGGTTTAATTCAATTTTCGGTCAAAATTAAATCACTACAATGTGACGGAGCTGCCGAATACGTTCAACTCTCTTCTTTTTGTGAGGTTTTAAATTCAAATGGTATTTGTCTTCGCATTTCATGTCGACATACTCATTATCAAAATGGTAAAATCGAACCAATGCATCGCACTATATACTAAATATGCTTCAGTCTTTAGTTTTTCTATCTTTTCTTCCATCTCAATTTTGCGTTGGAGCCCGTAATACTGTTGTCGATGTCATAAAATATTCTACGTTCTTCCAAGCTCAAGTTTAAAACTCCTTATGAACATTTTTTTGGTAAACTACCCTCGTATCATCTTTTACGTGTATTTGGTTTGTTTTCCTAATCTTCGTAATTATGTACCACATAAGTTGAGTCCTCGATCTAAACATCGTATTCTTTGTTATCCTTCAAATTATAAAGGTTTTAGGTGTTTTGATCCTTTAGAAAAGAAATTTTTTATTTCCCTTCATATTATTTTGCAAGAGGACTCTTTTCTATATCCTTCCTTAATTTCTAAGTGTATATCTCCAAAAACTTCCTTCTCTTCCTCTAAAAGTCAATCATCACTTTTGTTTCCTTCTCTCACGTCTCCAAATATTTCTCCCATTTTATCTCCAAATAGATTTACAATTAGCATACTTCTCGTAATCTGGAACACTTTAGTCCCCTGCAGACACAGACCTCGTCTTACCTACTCCAATACGTCCATCTAGTACTTATCCTTATGTAAAATCCTCATTGCTGCCAGTTTTTAGTCCTCATTCGTCTAGGACTCAATCTTCTCTATCTCTAGTAACTACTCCTAATTTACAAGGACTCTATCCACAGGCAGTTCCCTCTGTAACTCAAACACTAAATATTTGGTCTCTTGATTCTAAAGTACATCTAACGATCACCGAGCACAATCTGGAAAGCTCAAACCCAAAATTCTTCCTTCTTTATTTTATCACATATCTCGTATTTCATCTCAATCTTCTCTTCCTCCTAAGCCCAATTCATTTTCTAAGGCCAATAAATATCAAAAATTGAAAAGGGCAATGGCAGTTGAATACAACTCCCTCATCGCCAAAACACCTGGACTTGGTGTTGCCCTTTACTAATGTGAATGTTATTGGTTGTTGATGGGTTTATAATGTGAAAGAAAAATTAGACAGATCGCTTGACGGCTATAAAGTTTTTCTGGCTGCTCAAGGTTATAATAAAAAACATGGATAAGACTACGATCAAACATTTAGTCTTGTGGTGAAACCAGTCACCATTCAAACTAATTCTGCTTTAGCGACATCTAAAGGTTGGGAAACTCTTCAATTAGACGTTAAGATTGCCTCTTTACATGGAACTCTTAATGAACTGGTCTATATGAAACAACCTAATGGTTTTGTTCGTCCGTAATTTTCACATCATGTTTGTCGATTGAACAAAGCCCTTTGTGGCTTAAAACATGCTCCATGAGCATGTTTTCATCAATTCACCTCTTTTCTTGTCAAACGTGATTTTAAAAATTGCTTTTCTGATAATTCTCTCTGTATATAGAAATCTACTTCGGATATAATCATTCTACTTCTATATGTGGATGATATTCGTATCACTTTGTCTTCGAGTTCTTTACTAAAGTCTACAATCAAGACTCTAATGTCCGGATTCTCCATGAGAGACGTTGTTCTAGTCAATTTTTTTCTTGGAATCTTTGTCTCCACATGTAAGGGTAGTTATCTCTTAACCAATCCAAATACATTCATGATCTTCTTAATCGTGCAGGTCTTTTCTCATCTAAACCATTTAATACTCCTCTTTCTCCAAAATATCTTAGTGCTTCTGATACATCGCCTCCATTTTATGATCCGTCATTATATCATAGTCTTTTTGGTAGACTTCAATACTTATCTTTTAGTCATTACGACATTTCCTTCTTTGTTAGTCAGCTTGCTCGGTTCATGTATTCTCCCTTAGACATTCATTTAACCGTTTTCAAGCATATTCTACGCTACCTACATTATTTCTTAAATCTTGGTTTATTCATTTCGAGTGGCTCAATTGGTTCATTAACATGTTATACCGATGCATGTTAAGAAGGTTGTCCAACCACCAACAGGTCTACCTCACTGTATTGAATACTTTTAGGTAATAAACCAAGTGTTGTATCACGCTCAAGTGGTAAGGCAAAATATCATTTTGTTGCCCATGGTACTGCTGAGATATCTTGGTTGCTCTCTCTTCTTGGTGATATCCATATTCAACTATCCTCTCATTCAACAATCTACTGTGATTACATCAGTATAATATACTTAGCTCAAAGTCATGTTCATCATACTCCCATGAAACAAATTGAAATTGACATTAAATGTGTTCGTGAAAAGGTTGCTTCTAGTTTTCTACATGTTCACTATGTGTCAAGTGCAGATCAACTTGCAGATTTACTGACAAAGTCTCTTCCCTGTGCTCAATTTTCATTCTTGCATGGCAAGCTCAACATTTCTCGAGACCCCACATTTTTTCAGGGGGAATGAAAAATATATATATGTATAGCTTGAAGGATAGTTTGGTATTTTGTATCCTATTTACATATTATAAATACCTCATATACTTGATTAATGTTTCTATTCAAGATAATTTTTCTTTCAAAAATAACTTCTCCCAAAAAATTATTTTAAAAATTAGATTATAACCCACCCCAGAAAAAACAATTATTTCTTTTCTCAAACATTTTTTTCTCAAGAAATGATTGTCACATATGGGTTTACACCTAGACGTAACCGGCATCGTCGTTCTTTCTCAAGGACTAATACTAGCCTCTTAGTCTAATATCATTACATTCATAGGTTGAAAATGCAGAGAAATTTAAAAATTTCATTACATCTACTTTGAGGTTTACATAGACTTATACATACACATAATATATAGTCGTACCAAGTATACATAGACCCTTCGTATAGGAAGTTTACATAGCCTCAATGATTGTCACAACTCATACAATCTATGATCATCACAATATGGGCATAGCCCTATATCAAATGTTAAGAAGCCACATATAGGCTTATACAAGTCATACACAATGAAAGTGGAATGAACATAAAAGTCTTGAAAAAAGAAATGAACTTCATAGGCAAGATAGTGGCATTGCCCTCGAAAAGTGAGGACCTACCCACTTAAATGATAGAGAATATCCAAGCCTTCTTCAAGACATCTCGAATAAGCCTTTAATGATCGGAACCTAAAATATTTGAAAAAAAAGGGGAAAATGGGGCTAGTACTCCACATGTACAAAGTATGAGACCATATGCACATATAAGAGAAAAGCATGCTAAAAAGGGACATTTAGTCAAAACATGTCATTTTACCCTTTTAAAAGTCTAATACAAAGTCAAGAAAGTCATACCAACCAACCAAACATGCTTACTAACTCAAACAAGTAATATGTATCCCAACATACTTGAACTCATGATTTACTACAACCCCATCATCAAGAATAACATCACAAGTATGAACAAGAGTCAATTACATTATAATAAGCAAGATAACTACTCATGAATCCTTATCAAGTCCACAAGTGCAATGACCAAGCAAAGACTCATAACCTTACTCAATCAAGTATCCTCAACAAGAAACCATAACCCATGTCAACTACACATAATATAACATTTAGATACACATTTCATCTTATGTTAACAATATAACCCAATGATTACTCATAAGTGAACTAACCAACATATAGTATCAACAATGTGCAAGTTCATCATGAACATAACATATATCATAAACATATATAAGAACATCCTCCTAAGACTCCCCTTAAGTCTAACTAGTGCAACGCTTAGGTAGAGTCCCATACCCCTACCTAGACTAAGCTAGACCCCTTAGGTTATCTTAGTTATATTTCAAATCCGTTAATTCATTTTACCTTTTGGGAACATCTTTCCCTAACCGACATAGACCACATGAGCTAGTGTGGAATCTGGTGTCATGAAACCCTACACCAAAAGAATGCAGACTACTTGCCCAAGTAGTACAAAAACCTAAAACATAGCAACTACGTGCATCCACTAGCTAATATTCTTATGGGGGCAACATAGTTCAAGGACTAGCAGATATCATTGGGACCCTCTTTATGCACCATGAATTATAGTCTCCAATCTCAGGATTAATGTAGTGCTCCTACCTTCCCTATGTTGGAGGGACATTCCTCAATCTAGTTCACTCGGTGCTAACCTAGAGTCCCTTTTTGAAATATCTTAATCCTTTAGTTATCAATCATAGCTTTGTTTAGGTCATAAGGTGTACCCCTTCTATAATCATCATCATCAATAGCTCAATATGATTTGTATGATTATAGATCTTTTCATCACAATGCATATAGGCGAGGTTAACACATTACATATCAATTCATAATAAGGCACATTGGTATACATCACCATCCTTATAGCATTTACATCTTAATCAACCTCACAACCATAATCAAGATAGTTCAATTCAACATCGTACCACCCTGTCATCGTAAAATAAGGCATACTCTAATAAAACATCATGACTTAACCACAATTAATCACAATTGGAAGTAAAGATAGAGATTCTAAGACTTACCAAGTCTTCCTCATAGTTCATCATGTAGGTCTTACCATAAATCGTCAATTCAACCCAATTTAGATGTTCAACATCATATCTTAATAATAAACATGATAACAATACTAGAAGAGTCACTACACCTTATTTTAATAATCAATGCTTGAAACAAGATTACCTAGGCCAATTTCCATAACCTAGATCACTTCTCAAAATTAGCATGAAAGACAACAATTCATTCTAATTTGTTAATTATTGGTGTAACAACATCATCCAATAGTGATTTAACCCATAATCAAGACAATTAAATCAATCACAACCCAATTTACATCAAGATCAACCTAACAAAGTTAAAATACATTTTAATCTATCCAATGTACCCTAAAGAAAACATAAAAAATCTCAGTTCACAAGATCGACTTTTGAAATCCATTTTGAAGGAACCCTTTGAGGAAAAAAACTCAAAGGTGAATTATATACCATACCTTAATGTTTGATGAAGAATTGATGGTGAATTCATCTCTTTCCAGCCCCCAGAATCTCCCCCTAGCTTATCTTCAATGGTAGCTTCCAAATAGAGAGAGAAGAAGAGAGAAGGAAGAGTGTCTGTATTGAGAGTTGTAATTAGATTAATTGGGGTTAAGGCCTTTATATGGGAGTTAAATTAGTTAATTAGTCTTCCCTTAATCCCTAAATAACCACTACACCACTTAATTAATTAAATGAATTAACATTAAAAACATGCAGGGAATAAACCCTCACAGACAAAACCCCGTTGACAGACCGTCTGTGAGTCGACAGACTCACCCCCCTCCGTCCTGCACATCCGCAAGTAAGTTCAAAGACTTGTGCAGGAAAGGGCTTCCTCAAAATCTAAGTGTGGGACGACGGTGGCATCGACTCCCTTTCAGTCCACACAAGGACCGTAGCTTGTCCCGTCGATGCACACTACCCAGGCAGTGTTGCCTCAACCTGCAGGGGTTATCCTTAAGGGTCCTTGTTTGGTCCTTAAGGAGTCGTACCCGAACGTTTCAACCATGAAACAACTAAAACACCTATTATCTACCCTTTCACGATTTTTCATGGATTTCTGACTCCTAAAAGCTAGTGAAAGGCTAAGGCACGCTAGTACCACTTAGACTAGTTTCCGAACGTCATGGACGTTCTTCGATGTTTTGGTTCTTAAACTTTATAAATGACCTATATTTATTAAAATATGTCTTAAAACAGTGCTTATACCCCATGGTACCTATATTAGGCTCTAAGACTCGTCTTGGATTTTCAAAGTGTTACATTATCCCCCCCCCCAGGAACATTCGTCCCCCCAATGACACTAAAACACTTTTAAAGGAAGAAATAGTTTCAAGACTAGTAGCCCAACCAATCAACAACGTCAAAAAAACATAATTCATATCATTTCAACAAGGGAAATTTAGAAACTCCAATTATCACACCTAAGGTTAAAAATACTTCATAATGAGGTATTTCGTTCTCACAACACACATGAGCTCAACATACATTACATGAGTCAATTAGCACAATGTTCAACTTAACAACATGCTACATATCATTTCATAAAGACTTACCATATTAAAATGAACAACATGACTCATATAAACCAAAAAGGCAAAATTTCAAGTTTTAGGCACCAAATTCACTGTAATACACCCCAAAATGCACTTTTTTGTAAGACTTCACCAAAAATAATGAAACTTCGATTTAAAGTCATATTTATATTATAAAAAAAAGACTAACCTTAACTATCAAAAATAAGAGGGTAAAAGGACTTCATGTCGGCCTCGGCCTCTCATGTTGCACCCTCAACTAGGTGATTCTCCATAACACCTTTATGGAAACCACCTCTTTATTCTTTAATTTCTTGGCTTGCCTATCAGGAATTTGAACCGGAACTTCGTCATAAGAGAGGTTGCTTTACAGAAGGATCCTCAATGGAAAGAATGGACTCGAGATCACAGATACACTTTTTTAACATAGAATCATGGAAAACCGGATGAACCGAAGCCAATTCACCAGGAAGTTTCAATTCATAGGCAACCTTACCAACCCTTTGCAAGATTTCATAGGGACCCGCATAATGAGGACTCAACTTACCTTTCTTGCCAAATCTAACCACCCCTTTCATTGGTGAAATTTTCAGATACACCTTATCATCTTCTTCAAACTCCAAATTTCTTCTCCTATGATCGGCATAAGAATTTTGCCGACTATAGGCCGTTTGCAACCAGTTCCTTATGATATGAAACTTTTCTAAAGTCTTATAAACCAAATTGGGACCAAGAAGTGAAGGCTCACCCACTTCAAACCATCCAATAGGAGACCTACACCTCCTACCATACAAGCCTTCATAGGGAGCCATGGAAATGGATGAATGAAACTTTTATTATAAGCGAACTCCACCAAAGGAAAATTATTATTCCAATTGCCATTAAAATCAATAATTCAATCCCAAATCAAATCCTCAAGAATATGAATAGTGTTTTCCGCTTGACCATCCGTTTGGAGATGAAAAGCGGTACTCAACTTCACCTTAGTACCCAACCCTTTTTGGAATGACCTCCAAAACCTAGATGTTAATTGTGCACCCCGATTTGATATGATGGATAAAGGAATACCATGGCAACACACAATATAATCTATGAAAATCCTAGCATAATCTTCCGCGAATAAGTAGATTTGACAGGAATAAAGCGAGCGGACTTAGTCAAACTATCCACAACCACCCATATAGAATCGTATGACCTTTAAGTTCGAGGTAAACCCACTACAAAGTCCATATTAATGTCTTCCCACTTCCAAGTAGGAATTTGGATCTCTTGTAGTAAGCCACCGAGCTTTTGATGTTCAGCTTTTACTTGTTGGCAATTTGGACACTTAGCGACAAACTCTGCTATGTCCTTCTTCATACCTTCCTACAAATAAATTTTCCTAAGGTCATAGTACATTTTGGTCGAACCCGGACGAATTGAGTTGCGGGACCCATGAGATTCTTCTAGGATCCGATCCCTCAACCCATCTACATCGGGAACACACAATCTCCCTTGGCACCTTAAAACAATATCCCCCCTAAGGAAAATGCCTCATTTAGCTTGTCGAGGACCATTTCCTTAAACTCTATCAATGATTTGTCAAGGTGTTGCTTGGACTTCATCTCAACCACGAATGATGACTTGGAGTTATCATGGACCGTGGAACCACCATCCGAAGGATATTCTAATCTCACCCCCCAACCTAGCCAACCTATGTACATATCTCACAAGGTCTTTCTTGGCTTTATCAATGTGGGATGCACTACCCATAGTCATACGATTTAGGGCTTTCGCAACCACATTAGCCTTGCCGGGGTGATAGAGGACACTCATGTCACAATTTTTTAACAATTCTAACCACCTTCTTTGCCGGAGATTCAACTCTTTTTGGTTAAACACATATTGGAGACTCTTATGGTCGATGAAAACATCAACATGTGCACCGTACAAGTAATGCCTTCATATTTTCAAAGCAAACACCACGACCGCTAACTCAAGGTCATGAGTGGGATAATTTCACTCACGTACCTTAAGTTCCCTAGAGGAATAGGTTATCACTTTCCCATGTTGCATAATCACACACTCCAAACCCACTTGGGATGCATCTCAATATACTACAAAACCCTTAGTACCCTCCGGTAAAGTCAAAACCGGAGCGGAAGTGAACCTATCTTTCAACAATTGGAAACTTTTCTCACATGCCTCCGACCACTCAAATTTCTTACTCTTTTGGGTCAAAGTAGTCAAGGGAGACGCAATGGACGCAAAACCATCCACGAATCTCCGATATTAACCCGTTAAACCCAAGAAACTCCTAATGTCGGTTGGATTCAATGGTCTAGGCCAATATTTCACCGCCTCTGTTTTCCTTGGGTCTACCTTAACTCCTTCACTAGAGATGATATGTCCAAGAAATGCCACCGACCTCAATCAAAACTCACACTTGCTATATTTGGCAAACTATTAATGTTCTTTAAGGGTTTGCAATACCACCCTCAAATGACCCATGTGATCACCCTCATTCTTGGAATACACCAAGATATCATCAATGAAGACAATGACAAATGAATCTAGGTAATTTCGAAACACTCTATTCATTAGGTCCATAAACGTTGCCGGATGATTGGTGAGACCAAAAGACATTACCAAGAACTCATAATGACCATATTTAGTCCGGAATGTCATGTTTGGTATATCTTCACCTTTCACCCTAAGTCGGTGGTACCCCGATCTCAAGTCAATTTTTGAAAAGTAGCTCGACCCTTGGAGTTGATCAAACAAGTCATCAGTCCAAGGGAGAAGATACTTATTCTTAATGGTGACCTTGTTCTATTTGCGGTAATCAATACACATTCTCAAGGACCCATCCTTCTTCTTTACAAACAAATTTGAGCACCCTACGGAGAAATACTAGTCCTTATAAAACCCTTATCTAGTAAATCCTTGAGTTGAGCCTTCAATTCCTTCAATTCGGTCGAAGCCATCCGATAAGGAGGAATTGAAATGGTATTTGTATCCGGTACCAAATCAATGCCAAAGTCAATTTCCCGTTTGGGAGGAATACAGGGAGGTCATTAGGGAAAACCTCCGGAAACTCACTCAATGCGGGTACCGACTCAATGGGAGGAATTTTGGAGTCTAAATCTTGGATCCTACTATGTGATATAGACAACCTTTTGAGATCATTTTGCATGCTTTTAGACAAGAGATAATACGACCTCTAGGAATAGAATTTCCCCCTTTCCACTCAACAACGGTTCATTTGGAAAGTTAAACTTCACCACCTTGTTTAACAATCAATAGAAGCAAAGCAAGCATGCAACCAATCCATACCTAATACAATATCCAAATTCAGCATATCTAGTTCTACTAAATCAACATAAGAAACTCTATTGGGCAACATTGTAGGACAATTTTTATATACCCTTTTCGCAACAACTGACTCACCCACCGGAGTAGACACTATAAAAGGTTCATGCAAAATATCGGGTAAAATATCAAACTTTTTGGCCACTAGAGGAGTAACAAAGGATAAAGTAGAACCGGGATCAAGTAAGGCATATACATCAATAGAGAAGACTTTCAACATACCGGTCACTACGTCGGGAGAAGTCTCTTGCTCACCCCTAGAGCGGAGAGCATAGAAGTGGTTCTTCTTTGGTACTTCATTAGAACCACTTGCTTGAGCTTGACCACTACCCTTGTCTTGATTCCTCACATTAGGGTGATCCCTCACTTCGTGCCCACTCTTGCCACAACCAAAACAATTATCCGTCCCCTTAAGTCAATCACCATAGTGCTTCTGCCACACTTTCCACAAGTTCTTCTCGGTTGGTGAATTAGTACTTTTTCCCTTCTTAGATTTAGGGTTATAGGCCCTATCACCACTAGCTTTTGGGAACTTGGAAGGGACTAGACTTGAAATCCACTTCTTAAATCTAGGCTTGTCTTGTATCTCAAGCCTATTGAAGAACATCCATCAAAAAATCTTGCCCTCTTAGCATCATTTCTCTTCCTCCTAGACCTTGCCTCTTCTACATGCTTGGCATGCACCATACGACAAGAAATTTTCATGTTGTTGTGTAGCATAGCCAAATTACACTCTTCTTGCAAATCATCTGACACCCCCATCACAAAATGGCTCATTTCATATCTAGGATCGGAACCAAAGAAGGAGCATATTTTCAAAACATAGTGAATTTCAAAGAGTATTGATGAACACTCATACCTCCTTGGCAAAGGTTGATGAAATCCATCACTCTTGCCTCCCTCATCTCCCTAGGAAAGAACCGATCTAGAAAAGCCTTCTTAAATATCTCCCAAGTCAACAGACCACCCCTCAATGGCCTGTTATCCCTCCATTGCACAAACCATGCTTGCTCCACGTCCTTGAGTTGATAAGTGGCCAACTTGGCCTTCTCACTTGTGTACAACCCCATAACCAAATGTATTATAGAGACTTCATCGATGAATTCTTGGGGGTCTTCATCAACCTTAGACCCGTAGAATCTAGGAGGGTTCATTCGAATGAAGTCCCTTAGACGGGAAGCCATAGAAGTGTCTTCTTGATAAGGAAGGGGCACAACCTCCTGGTTTGCTTAATCCGTCTAGCTTGGATTGAGTTGTGGCCTCTTGTGCTTTAGTGGTGCCATTTGAAGAAGAGAGGTTCTTATATTCTCATCTGTCAAAGAAGGAGGATTGAACGGTGCATGCTCCATGTTAGCATCTTCTTCAAGTGGAGGAACTTGATCACCATGGGGAGGATCTTTCGCATTGGTAATTTCCTCTTCGAGTCTCCGAGCCACATTCCTTCAAGTTTTCATACTTCCTATAATAACAACAATAGGATTAGAAGCAAAAGCACACCATAGGTATACTCTAACAGCACGATATAGGACTTCCAAGAAAGAGAGTGATTCCTAAGCATCACATAGGTTCCTATTCATAAGTGTGGCGCGCTTCACAATTATGAATACAAACCTACATAGATGTGGTAGAGAGAGAGACATAACTCAACGATATTCAACCTGGAGCTTCACAATTATGAATACAAACCGACATAGATGTGGTAGAGAGAGAGACATAACTCAACGATATTTAACCTGGCTCTGATACCAAGTTTCTCACATCCGGGTTACCCACTAGACTTAATCGGCGTCTTGGTCCTTTGTCAAGGAATAAGACTAGACTCTTAGTCTCATGTCATTACATTCATAGGTTGAAAATGTGAAGAAATTTAAAACTTTCATTACATTCATTACAACTCATATTCTTATATATGTTTATGATATATTATGTTTATAAACATAATATATAGTCGTATTGAATATACATAGACCCTTCGTATAGCAAGGTTACATAGCCTTCTACTTTTATTGCACATACATATATATAAGATAGAAAGATAGTGTCAAAGATTGTCTCACCTCATATCATCTAAACGATCATCACAATATGGGCATAGCCCTACATCAAATGTAAAGAAGCCACATATAGGCTTATACAAGTCGTACAAAATAAAAGTGGAATGAACATAAAAGTCTTGGAAAAACAAAGGAACTTGATAGGCAACATATTGGCATTGCCCTCGGAAAGTGAGGACCTGCCCACTTGGATGATAGATAATATCCAAGATTTCTTCAAGTCATCTCGAATAAGTCTTCAATAACCGTAGCATATATAAGAGCAAAACATGCTAAAAAGGGACATTTAGTCAAAACATGTCATTTTACCCTTTTAAAAGTCTAATGCAAAGTCAAGAAAGTCATACAAACCAACCAAACATGCTTACTAACTCAAACAAGTAATATGTATCCCAACATACTTAAACTCATGATTTACTACAGCCCCATCATCAAGGAATTACATCACAAGAATGAATAAGAGTCAAGTATATCATAATAAGCAGGATTACTACTCATGAATCCTTATCAAGTCAACAAGGGCAATGACCAAGCAAAGATCCATAACCTTACTCAATCAAGTAGCCTCAACAAGAAACCATAACCCATGTCCAAATTCACATAATATAACATTTAGATACACATTTCATCTTATGTTAACAATATAACCCAATGCTTACTCATAAGTGAACTAACCAACAGATAGTTTCAACAATGTGCAAGTTTATCATGTACATAGCCTATATCATAAACATATATAAAAACATCCTCCTAAGACTCCCCTCAAGGCTAACTAATGCAATGCTTAGGTAGAGTCTCATACCCCTACCTAGACTAAGCTAGACCCCTTAGGTTATCTTAGTTATAGTTCAAATCCTTTAATTCATTTTACCTTTTGGGAACATCTTTCCCTAACCGACAAAGAACACATGAGCTAGAGTGGAATCCAGTGTCATGAAACCCTACACCAAAAGAAGGCAGACTACTTGCCAAGGTAGTACCAAAGCATGAAACATAGCAAATACGTGGATCCACTAGCTAGTATTCCTATAGGGGCAACATAGTTCAAGAACTAGGATATATAATTGGGACCTTCTTTATGAGCCATGTATTATAGTCTCTAATCTCAAGAGTAATGTAGTGATGATACCTTCCCATTGTTGGAAGGGACACTCCTCAATCTAGTTCACTCGGTGCTAAGCTAGAGTCCCTTTTTGAAATGTCTTTATGCCTTTAATTATCAATCATAGCTTTGTTTAGGTCATAGGGTCTAACCCTTGTATAATAATCATCATCAAAAGCTCAATATGAATTGTATGAATATAAATCCTTTCATCACAATTCATATAGGTGAGGTTAACACATTACATATCAATTCCTAAAAAGGAACATTGGTGTACATCACCATTCTTATAGCATTTACATCTTAATCAACTCACAACCATAATCAAGACATTTCAATTCACATCATACCACCCTATTATCCTAATATAAGTCATAGTCCAATATAACATCATGACTTAATCACAATTGGAAGTAAAGATAGAGATTCTAAGACTTACCAAGTCTTCCTCATAGTTCATCATCTAGGCCATACAATAAAACCTCAATTCAACCCAATTTAGATGTTCAACATCATAACTCAATAATCAATATGATAACAATATTAGAAGAGTCACTACACCATAACTCAATACCAAATCAATGCTTAAAACAAGATTACCTAGGCCAATTTCCATAACCTAGATCACTTCTCAAGATTAGCATGAAAGACAACAATTCATTCTTATTTGTTAATGATTGGTGTGACAACATTATCTAATAGTGATTTAACCCATAATCAAGACAATTGAATCAATCACAACCCAATTTACATCAAGATCAACCTAGGGTTAAGGATCATAATCTTCAAACTGAACCAAACTATCACAATTGATCATAATCAAGTTAAAATACATGTTAATCTATCCATTATACCCTAAATAATACATAAACAACTCAGTTCACAACATCAATTTCGTAATTGGATGAAACCCACATGAAAACTCAACTTTTGAAATCCATTTTAAAGAAACCCTTTGAAGAAAGAGTCTCAAAGGTGAATTAGATATCATACCTTAACGTTTGATAAAGATTTGATAGTGAATTTGTCCCTTTACAGCCCACAAAACCTCCCCTAGCTTGTCTTCAATGGTAGCTTCCAAATAGAGAGAGAAAGAAGAGAGAAGGAAGAGTATTTGTATTGAGAGTTGTAATTAGATTAATTGGGGTTGGGGCCTTTATATGGAAGTTAAATTAGTTAATTAGTCTCCCCTTAATCCCTAAATAACCACTAAACCACTTAATTAATTAAATTAATTAACATTAAAAACATGCAGGAAATTTAACCCTCACAGACGAAACCCCGTTGACAGGCCGTCTGTGAGTCGACGGACTGACCCCTCCATCCTGCACATCCGTAAGTAAGTTTAGAGACTTGTGAAGGCAAGGGATTCTTCAAATTGGCTAAGTATGGGACAATGGTCGCATCGGATACCCGTCAGTCCACACACGGACGGTAGCTTGTTTTGTCGATGCACATTGCCCATGCAATGTTGTCTCAACCTGTAGGGGTCCTCCTCAAGGGCCCTTGGTTGGTCCTTGGGGAGTCGTACCCGGATGTTTCGACCATGAAACAACTTTATCACCTATTAGCTACCCTTTCACCAATTTTCATGGATTTTCGCTCCTAAAAGCTAGTCAAATAGGCTAACGCACACTAGTACCCCTTAGAACTAGTTTCCGAACGTCGTGGACGTTCTTGGACGTTTTGGTTCTTAAACTTCCTAAGTGACCTGTATTCATTAAAAATAGGCCGTGAAATAGTGCTTAGACCCCATGGCACCTTGTTTAGGCTCTAAGACTCGTCTTGGATTTTCAAATGGTTACAATAATGATAACTTTTTCTAAAGAAATTTTGACAACAAACAAATTCTGACAAAAAGAGTTCTTCATAAATATCAATTCCCTATGAATATTTTGCATATTAAAAATATTAGGTAAATACTTTTAAAAGATTTGTATGCAGGGAAGTTGCAGGTTATTACATCTATCCTATTTTCCATTCATAATTTTTGGGGGCTGTATTTATTTTGCCTCGAAGTGTAGTTAAAGAGATAGATGGGAAATGTAGGGAATATTTGTGGGGAGGCAGTGAAGGAAGAAGTAGCTTGGGAAAATATTTGTAGGCCGAAACAACCAGGAGGCTTAAGTATAGTTGCAAACAATGGAACATGGCATCAGTTGGGGGACATATTTGGTTACTAATGGAGAAACAAAGACATTTTGTGTGTAAAATGGATGAATGAATTATATATGAAAATGATTGTGATTTTTGGACAAGTAAACCACCTGGGGATTGTAGCTGGTACTAGAAAACTTTGCATAAAATGAAGTTAAAGATGTGAACATGGTATAACAATGATCACTATTATTTGATAGGAGATTACTCAGTGTCTTTAGGCTAATAGCAGTGTACCGAAGTGGAGATAGCTACTTTGATATGGAACAGATTCACAGTACCTAAACATTGATTTATCAATTGACTTGATGTTTTGTGTAGACTACTAACAAAAGATAGAATATAAAAGATGGATTTCGAGACAGGAGGTACTGATTGCAATCTATGTAACAGTTCATCATTGAAAGATGATGAGAATTTATTTTGTCAATGCACATGGAGTAAAGAGACATGGGTGAAAGGGCAAAAATGGTTAGGGATAAGCTTACCACCTAAAGGGGTCAATGATATGCTCCAGTTGATCAAGCATAACCATTGGTACTGACGGATAAAAGAAGTGGTTGTTGCTTCGTATGAAATTGTAATCTACAACACATGGCTGACTCGAAACCAGGTGTCATTCAAGAAAGGGAAAAGCGAATAGTAGGTTTATCATCAAGCAGATAAAAAATATCATCAAGGAGAGAGTACTAAATATTTAGAATGCATGATTTAGGAGTAAAATTGAGAGAATTTGCAATTAGTTGTTAAATAGGGTCTACTAATCTTGTGCCAGGTTATTGGTAACTAGACTATAGATGCTCTTAAGTGTATTTTTTTTAATTGTTGGTGTGGTAATAATTCACATTTTGTTGCCTAAAAAAGATTATGAAAACCTACTTTTTCAAAAGAAAAAAAATTGGTATTTGGTTGGAAAATAAGAGGAAAAAACATGAAACTTTCCTAGAAGAAAAGCAACGAAGAAGATAATTTTCTTATTAAAGAACGCTTATTATTTTAATAGAGTCTAAATGATATTAAAACTCTGTTAAATATATGATTAATTCATACTCATTTTTGTAAGGAAAAAATAGACTTAATGGACTGAATCTCAATGATTAAGATTCAAATCTAAAAATCACACACTTAATGAGCTAAAACTGAATGATTAAAATTCAGACAATCATTAAGTGCAAACAAATAATGTATTATTGTAGTACTTAAAAGGCTATGAAGATGTCCGTGTTACTGAAAAACATATGAGTTCTTTCCCCAAAATTGTTGACGAGATCACTATCCTAATCAAACCCCTTTCTAAAAACATCATAGCTAAAAGACACTTATTTATGGATTTTAAAATTTTGTTTATTTTATAAAAAAAGTCATTTTACCAAAATATGTCATTTAGCTTGCACATTTAATAGTTTAATTTTTGTTATGACAGTGTGTCAACTCAGACTTTAAATTAGCATCCACTAGTAAAAACTTTCATGCTTCGCGCGGTAAATTAATATCATGAAATTTATAAAACAATACTTAAAACCTATGATACATCAAAATTAAAATATTATATTGTCTTACATACAAGATTACCTAGTAACAAACATTAATAATGTAAAGGACAATAAAAATAAGAGTCCGACGCCAAAAGGGTAAAAAAATTATCAAAAAATCCAAAAGGGTACATCAATATTATTTTAACCAAAAGGGCAAAATCTCTCCGATTCTGACAAAATTAACGTGTCAATTTTTAAAAAAATACAAAAATCGTTGTTGTGTCATCGATTTCGTCAAAAAAATTTCTTTTCCTTAAAATCAATTCTGTGGCAACGATTTTATCAAAATAATTTTTAATAGAGCAGCCCCTGCCTCTATTGTTGGCTTGCTGCAAAGAGAAGAAGATCAATTTTTTTAAGGGAAAGGATGTCGTTGTTGTAGTAGCGATTTCAATTTAACTTTTTTTTAATGAAAAACACTAAATGAGCAGCGATATTATAATATAAAATCACCGTATCAATTTTTTCAAAACAAACAGTCATGAGCGATTTTGCCAGTTCGGTTAAAACAAATTGATATGCCTTTTTAAAATTTTTGACAATTTTTTTTGCCCTTTTGGCTCCGGGCTCATGAAAATTGTTACATCTTATCATTTATCCTTAATAACATAAGCATGAATTAATGAATGTAAAAATACGTACCAGGATCTGTAACATAAGCAATAGTGTTAGTGAGCCACTCAAGAGGAGCAAAGTACACAAATATTTATAGACAACAAATGATAGAAAGACTTAATTTGTAAATAAATAAATTGAAAGGAATTTCTAGTTTGTGGTGGTGGGTGGGTGTATATATATATATATATATATATATATATATATATATATATATATATATACATATACATATATGACTAGCCATGTTTTAAAAAAAGGAAATTTTCAAGATGACAATATTTTGACATTTAATAGGACTCAATGCCAACACTTTCAATATTTAGTAAAAATGTCAAATTTTTGATTTATTATATATCTTATTTAATGTTTTTTTATATTAATTGAATTAATAAATTGTTAAATTACAAAAAGGAGAAATTCAAGGAGTTAAGTTTTTTAAAAGAAAAAATTGCTTAGAAGTCTCAGCGGTTACAAAATTTAAAAACAAAATGCTAATCAGTCTTCTCCAAAATTGATGAGTTCTCTCATCATCGATTATCAAATATTGTGATTGAATTTTTTTTCATTTTTTTGAGTATTATTTTAAAGAAACGGGGTGACAAAATCATCAATAAACAGCTGTGGACAAAGATTTTTCTACTTGGAGTTCGATCAAACTTATTGAATTTAGATTTGACCAGGTATCAGTTAACTGCTTCATCCTTAATCTTTTTTTAATTGATTATAAAATTTTGATATGAAAGTTTGTAAATAATTTAAAACGGTATTTGTTTTCATTGAAAAATGTATGTACTATGAACGAGTAAGAGAAATTAGTTTCCTTGGATTTCTTTAATTTTTTTGTATTTGTTTTGTATACATAAATGTTGGTAGCCTATATTGAACTATGATTAATACCATTTTGTAAAAAATTATTTTATACTTGGTGCAAGGGAAATTGTAAATACATACATTTTTTAACTTGGATACAAAAAAAAATTGTTAGCATCTCTTATAATGTATTTGTTGATGACTCTGGAATTTTATTTTTTGAGATTGAATACAAAGATAATATGGGAAATTTTAGTTTTATAACTATACATTTTGAGAGATGAAACGAAAAAATTACTAAGTTGATTACACAATAGTGGCAATTATAATGAAAGAGTAGGCAACATTTAAAGATTTAGATGGTGAAGTTGCTAAGCAAATCGGTATTGATTTGAGATATAATTGTTTGAAGCTTAAGTATAAAATAGAAGGTAGCAATGTACCTTTGGAGATATGCAATGAGATGGGCGTGAGAGTATATATGTCACTGAAGAAAGAAAATAAGGAATTGGCGGAGTATCCATATGTGTAATTGTGTTTGTGAAAGATTGTGAATTGACAGATAGAAATCTATATGAAGACGTCATGTGTGGTATAGATGGAGGAGATAATATTTATACACAAGAAATAGTTTTTACTGCACCAATAACGAGCAATGCGGTAAATAACGAAATTATCTCAAATATCAACCAAACGGAGGTAATGGAAGATAAAGTATACAAGGACAGTACTTTAAAGGCTGTGATGAAGAAATATGTCATTCATCATAGATTTTAGTAGAAGACACCTTTAGAATTGTATTCAGATGTCAATTTGTATTGTCATTTATTATGCATTTGTTTAAATATATTACATCAAGTTAACCTATTGAATTGCGTTTCTGAAAATAACATTAGATACATCTATATTGATCAATACGAGATACAAAACAGTTCAAGTTCATTATATGTTTAATGAATAAACTTATGTATTCAGATGTCAATTTGTATTGTCATTAATTGTGAATTCGTTTAAATATTGACCTTATGTGACTTGCTTTTCTGAAAGTAACATTTGATACAACTATATTGAGCAGTACGAAATACAAAATTGATCTAGTTCATTATATGTAAAAAGAAAACAATTAAGTATTCAGATGGCAGTTTGTTTTGTTATTTATTATGTATTCATTTAAATATTAACCTTGTGTGACTTGCTTTTCTAAAAGTAACATTGGATACAACTATATTGGGGCTAGTATGAAATACAAAACTGATCTAGTTTATTATATGTAAAAAGAAAACAATTATGTATTCAGATGTCAGTTCGTATTGTCATTTATTATGTATTTATTTAAATTTATTACTCCAAATTGATCTTGTGTAGTTGACATGCCTTTTTGAAAGTAACAAAGAATACAACTATATTGATCAAGATGAAATACAAAATTGGTTTGACACAAATTGTATAGGTCGCCGACCTATCTTTGTATTTGAAATCATAACTATTTGTATTTAAATACTCTATTGAGAACAGATGATAACTTTGCATAATGTATTTTTTAGAGTTCAGCACTTCACAATCAATGAAATACATAAATATGTATAAAAAAATGTTTACTAATGAGTCAACACTTCATAATTAAGATATTGGCAACTTGATTTGTAGAGGAAAATCTAAAAAGATATATATGAAAGAGATAAATTTTTTACAGGAGAGAGATATGGGAAACTTGAATTTTGAAGGAAAATGTAAAAAGATAAATATGAGAGAGAATATTTTTAAAAAAAAAAATTGAAGAGAGAAATCTGAAAAGATAAAAATGGGCGTGAGTTTTTTTATTTTTAAATAGGATGGAGAATTAAGAATATGAAAAGATAGGTAAGACACAGAGATTCTGTTTTTAAAAAAAAAGTAAGAGAGAATTAATTGGAAACGTGTCAATCGGAGATAAAGTAAGAAGAAAATTAGAATACACAAAGTTTTTAAAAAATAATGAATTTTTGACATTTTTACTAATATTTATAAAGTATGGAATCTTTCATTAATTATGTCATATTTTTTACTAGTTCACTAATTTTCCCTTTAAAAATGACACAAAAAGGCCATTTTACATGTTTTGGGTTGACAAATTTGACAAATTTTGATTAATAATTGATATTCTCTCCTATAAAACTCTCACTTATTTATTCTCCTAAGATCTCTTAAATATTTATTTAATATTTTGCCCTTGAAATTTCTTCATTATCATGTTACGCCTCCACGTTTAGAATTCCTTTCATGTTTTCTTGAAAAGAGTTCCACAAAATTTTATGTCATATTTTACAAAAAATAAGAATCAAAATTTATTGTCTTAAATAAGTGCTGAATAACTTTACAATTTTTAAAAAAAAATTGGAATCCTATAAAATTGAATTGGGCATTACTTGAGTGATATAAGAGATAAAAATGTGAAATAAGGAGGAAAAAATTTATTCTCTCCTATTTTTTTTCCTAGCAAATTATTCAGATAGAATGTTTGGCTAGATAGTGCAAATTCTTTTATGCATAAAAATTGCGTAATACTTTGGGGCAAAAAACTGTCAATATAATCTCATATAAAATTTTATTTGAGAGATTTGTTCTCATAATCAATGGTCTGCAATAATTGGAGGCAAATAATTTCTGCTAAATCAACCCAGTATTATCAACATAATTTTATAGTTTGAAATTGTATTTTTGATTTAACAATTTAAGCAAACAACCTTACAAAAATCAATTTGTAAGTTGATATAATGCACATGTGACCATACCATATATGCATCTATTAAGTCATAATAGTAAGCGGTCAACATGACAGGTGAATGGGTCCATATTTACATTTATTATGTTCTAAATAATTTCAGGGTATACAATCTCAACCGTAGCTGGTACAATGATCATTTTATCATGAGAACAAGCAACACGAGGATTCTTGAAGAATCTTTTATTTCTTCGAACATATAGTCACATGAATTATCAATTTCTTTTGCATCACATTTGAATCGGAATGGTCAAGCGATTATACCAACTGGTATTTATTCTAGTAAACTTTTAGTTTACTTTTGCATATGATTACATCATCACGCCCATATTTTATACAACAAACAACGAGAAAAATGGATTATCTTATACTTTGGTTGTAGTAATTTGAAGAAATTAAATCTTCCCATAATTTTTAATCTTAATGTAATATTTTTTTTCTTTTATATTATTCTGAAACTTAAAAAGTCTCTTTTGAGACTTACTACAACCCCAATATTATGAACAATTTTATTTCTCCGGATCGTAACAGATTAACTCTTTCGGAACTCTCAATTAATTTTGTGTACTACCACAAATTTCACAATGTCATTCTTATGGTGACCATCTCCTTCAAGGAGAAAATTATTATTATTATGGTTAAAATTATCACATGCAAGAATTAGTTTTTGATGACCAATGACAAATTTGTGTTGTCGCACAACAATATTTATTTTGGTCATGGACACAACCTTTATAAGAAAGAATTATTTCTTTCTTTTGTCCTTTAATAGTTCATAATTTTGTATGGTACTTAAAGTATATGAATAACTGGTCATTTATGTCAAATATATTTTTTTTTATCTCTCAACCTCTTGTAGAGGGGAGATGTGATATTTATCCAACCATACATGAACATGTTCTTATCATAAGAACACAAGTCACGTTTTTTTTAAGAAGTGAACCATAACCATTTGAACAGATCCATAACTTTTTATAAGAAGCTCATTGTCATGCTTTAGTATTTATCAAATTTATGTGACTCTACTCAACATTACTTTAAGAGGTCAAATGTATCAAATGTACTATCACTTTTTAATCCTTTATTTTGATGGTGGATTTACAAAACTTTTTAGGTGGCACCAACAACAATGTGGCCAATAACTGTTCATATCATTTTAATAGATGAAAAATCCCTTCACATTTTGAAGGATCATCTAATTAAGAACCCATATTGTTCTTCCTTTTATTTATCATACCATTAAAATTTTCCCACGCTCATATTCATACATTAAATCACTTGTTATCTTTCAGACATATTATGAAAACTATGTCATGACATTACTTAAATTGACATGTTTTTATGTAAATTAGTTCACTCTTTGATTCTTTTAAGTGGCGTAGTGGGCTTATTGGTCATCTTTGGTAATTGTTGGGAACTCCTCTGCGTAGCTGGATGAATATCTATGAGGGCATCTCTCACCCAATCCTCTATTTTACTCTCCAAATATAGAGTTCTCTATTTTTCAAACAATCAACTCCAACCCAATTCTCTATTTTACTTTCTAAAAAGGAATGATTTTCTTCCTTCTCAATATTATATTATTATTTTTATTTCATTCTTATTTTTTTATTTTATAATATAAATCATTTATTTCTTTATTCCAAATAATTACTTTATATAATTTCTAATGTGATATAAAATTATATTTTCTTCTAAATTTTAAATAACATATATTGCAAGAAAACATAATATAATAAATAAATTAGTGGAGGAATTCAAATAAAAGTGAATTAAATTACTTAAACACTCAATTTTTAAAATCATTATGCTGCTCTCATAAATGCTCTATTAATGCATTACAGAGTTTAAAATGAGCAGTTTTGTCCTTAATTTTTTTATGTCTAGCTAAAAATTGTCCAAAATTGGAGATTTTCATTTACCAACATTTCTATAATTGGAGTTGGAGCCTCTACGACATATTGAATTAGTGCATTGAGATCACGTTCATCCTCAATTATCATGTTGTGCAGTATAATACATGTTGTCGTCTTATCAAGTAGAATTTCCTTCCTACAATAAGTGACAATCGTGCAATAATTCTAAACGTGATTGCAGAACTCTGAATGCACGTTCAATATTTTTATGGCACAATTCTTGTTTCATCAATCACGAAATATTTCTTCTTTTGGTAATGAGAATCGCGAATAGTTTGATAAATTGTAGACCATCCAGGATAAGACTCTACCTTGCAATCATTGGAGTCCGAGGCTCCTAAACCTATATAACCTATGGTATCATCTCCTAACTTATCATCCTCTTCACTTGATCTAAATGAGAATTTTGTAGGTCATTACACATCATCTGAACAGTCTATTGAGGTCAAGAAATCAAAATTAAAGAGATCAAAAGATGAAGGCCTTCCGTCAACTATGAAACTTTTTGAAATAAAAAATAATTGACTTGGAGAGATGTTATGAGAGTCTGCTACATCCAAACAACCACACGACGAAAGGCTAGATAGATGTATCAAAGTCAAGGAATTTAGAGACAAAAATAAAATTGTAATGAAAAATTTAGAAACTATTAGTGATCCAAATATTCGTGATTGCCTGCGACGAGAACAACAACGAACACTTGAAAAAATAAATCGATAATCACAACCACAATCGCAACAATTCTCGAAATCATATTCTATTTTTTAAAATAGTGCTAGGTTCGGAAATGACTAGCCGAATACTAAATTATTGTTGTGACCAATTAATTATTATGTTATTTATCATATTTTTCTTGTATTTAAATTATAATGTTATGTATTATAATATATTGACAGTTCAACAAAAAATTAGACATTATACTTGTTATTCTATAGTACTGCCTTTCATTATACATATCTCTTTTTATGTTTGATATATGCTTCATCAATTTATGTTTTACATGACTTGGGGATAAGCAACTCATTTAATTATGCATGATGAAGATGACGAGCTTCAAAAAAACTTACAAAAGTTGTTTAGGACTATGTTAATTTGCTGAGAGAACAAACTTTTGGTATTCAAAAGCTGAAGCAGATGAGATGCAAATATTAAAATGAGACATTTGCTTTGATTACGAAGAACTTTTTTGCAAAAGTTAAAATGAGAATTGTTCCTCCAAGTGTTTTTGCTTTTAATCCGTTTTCATTTTGAATTTTCAACTTTAATTTGTGCTATCACTCTTTTTGAGGGAGAAATTGTGAAATTTAGAGAGAGAATCTTACCATGCTAATTGGGTTGACTTAGTTTTAATAAGCTCATATAATGCATAGAACTTGATTGATCAACATATTACTTGTTCACATAAATTCAATGAATACACCCTGGTTTGTTATTAGTGACAAAACTGATATTACTGTATGTATAGATTTTCAGGTACTACATTGGTTGACACATTCCACAATTCAATAAGTTACATATCTGTTTTCCCTTTCCTAGAAAGCTCCATTCATCACGTTCCGTAAAATATATGTAACATACTACAAGATGAACTTTAATGTTGGTATTTATTTTAGGACAAATCACTTAAGTACACAACATTACTTTACATATTTTCAATATTTTCCTACTCTTTAATTAAAATATAAAAATCCCTTGTTTTCCCTCAGTTCAACTTAATAGGATACTTTATTTTTTGGAAGCAAGATGAGACCTTTCTCATTCCCTAATTTTCGCCCTCAATCTCTCCCAATACAATTTGAGTTATCAAATTCAAATAATATTTAATTTCAAAAGAATCCTATCACTATTCAACCGGACACAGAGTTCAAGTTAGGCTTTCTCGTCTTCTCCATTGTCATTTCCGCCTTTTTTTCTTCAATTGAGTTCTAAAATGTTGCATGACCCGGTAGTCATGACAAAATCAATGTTCAAGTAAGAGAAAATAGGTAAAGAAAGTACATGCATCTACATTAAAAGATCCAAAAACTCCAAAGAAAAGGGGTAGAAAGGTTATCCCTCCTATTATTCGACCAACACTACCCATGGTATGCATTTTTTATTATATATGTATCCCATGTTTTTTTTTAATCTGATGATTCTTATTTTTCAATTAAGTATCCTCTTTGAAATTTACAGTTGTTTCCCAGATAAATTAATTCTTTGCGAATTTTTTATTGACTGTTATTGTATAAAAAATGAAGAGAACATATATAAGTGAAGTACTCAAATCACATTAACTTTGACATAAAGTATTGATTATTTCATGAATAATTAGATTTGTGTTTTTTTCACTGTATTTAAGGAATATTGGTGTTTGTGTACCTTTTATGTTTTGTTGTTATTTAGTATAACATAAAATGAACTAATATGCTTGTTTAATTTTCATTTTGACATGTAGGTTGGTTTTGGTATTGTGCATCATATTCAATGATAATTTTCTATATGATACTTAATACTCAAATTACATTTACTTTGTCATAGAATATTGAAAATTTCATGAGTAATTAGATTTGTGTTTTGTATATAAGGAGTAATGAAATTTGTGTACATTTTATGTTTTGTTGTTATTTAGTATCAGATAACATGAACATTAATGTATCTAAGATAACTGTTTAATTCTCATTTTGGCATGTAGGTTGATTTTAGTATTGTGCATCATATTCATTGATAATTTTCTATATGACTTAAAAGTATAAAAACTATTATGAAAATTTATATTTGTATCACATTCTATTTTTCACTGTATATACAGTATAATTGATTTTGTGTACCATTTTTATGCCTTCTTCTTATTTAGTATCAATTAAAGCAAAACATCATTATATTTCTGTAAAGGTATAGCATTTGTTTCTATCTGATAGAGATTGATAAAAATTATTTATGTAATTGCGAAACATGATTTGTGTAATTAAACAAATTTCAAAGGACTCTCTAAAATTTGATCCTACCTACAACTCCCACTTTATTGAACATTTAGTCTTGTCAATAAAGGATCAAGGTATGAAATTATTCAAGGAGACCATATTTGCCCTATACTTAAATATTTCCAAATGCAACTAGCAAGGTTTGATTACAAAGTATTTGTATCTATTAGAGATTGATCAGGGAAATATAGATAATGAAATTCACATCATCATGCCAAAGAAAATGTCTTGCAATTTTGTATTCTAGAGTTTGAAATTATTAATGATTTGAGATATAAAGAAAATATCAAATATTTTACTTATCCAATTTCAAAAACCAGTTGGCTAGTGCAAAGATATTTTCTTGGTCCAATTTACAATGTAAATAAAGAACGCCTGGTAAATCGTTTTACGCAAGGTGGTTGAGACAACAATGATGATTCCCTTCAGATGCCTTTATTATTTATCATCATACACTTTTTGTATTCCCAACTTGGTGATGCACCAAATCCCATTGAAGATTTCTTCATGGTAGAAGATGGTAGTTATGAACATTACTTGTGGAGACAAGTTGCCTTTGAAAAGTTAATGAAATATTTTAGAAATGAGTATAAACCCAGCAAAAAATGTATCGCTTGAATGGACTCCCATACACACTTAATGTCTGGATTTATGAATGTGCGTCTGTGATAAATAACGAGATTGCCGTCAAAGAAGGAAATGGTATACCAAAGATGTAGAATTGAAAATTTGTGGCTCCAAAGCCCAAATTTGAAATATTTATGAAATCCATATTTACTAAGATAATTACTACGCTAAAACATTTTTACTTCATTTCTTTTAATTTTGTGATACGTTATTACTTTGGTTATCATGATGTTTTACTATTGTAATTTGTTTGTATAGATTGATTGTTCTAACATTCAACCAACTCCTGAGGAAATTGCATCACTTGATTTACCAGATAACAATCATGTACCTCCAACTCAACCAGATTAATCAATTTCAGATAATAAGGATGTGAAACCGGAGGAGGTTTCTGGTTTTGAGGACTTCTCATCAAAATCGTCGAAGCAACTATTAAGGAGATCAACACGAGTTTCAAGCGTAGGATCTACCCCACCCCACAAGATAATAAAGATTGTGCATCCACATAAGCATAATTTGACTAAAGTCATACAACCACATGAGAAACCAAACCAGTCATTCCAAACTCCAAAGTCACAATCCAAAAATGTTGATAATGTGTCTAGTGTTCCTCACAATACATACTTTTGAAGAACAACTTTGGACAGTGCAGGAATTGAGGATCTGAAGATTTTACATGAAGTGTTATGTAAGTAAATACTAGATTTAAATATTTGTTTATTCACTATTAACTCTATTTTATATGCTTAATTTGAATCTAGGTTGACAACAAATTCGGAGCTCTTGAGGCGTTAATAAAAAGAAATCATTCTAAATTGTTGAAAGTTGTTAGTGCGAAAGATAACAAAATAGAAAAGGTTGTAGTTTGATTTTTTTTGAATCCCTTCTCAATTTTATGTCATATTGATTTTTGTAAAAATGAAGGATACTAAAGGTTTTTCATCGCCACACTTGATGGATGATTATGTGGAGAAAGATAATGTTGATCCACAACCCAATTCTGATAACTTCGACCAACAAACTACTTCACCCATGCAAGTAGATTTTGAAACTGTTAATGATGTTGATGAACCTGCTGTTGAGGTTGAAAAACAAAAGGTTTCTAAAGAAAATGTTTCAAAAGTATGTAGGTATATGATACTTATATTAGCATATGATGATTTATTATGTGTTTCAATCCCTTAAATAGTTTAGCAATGTATCATGTTTAATGGTTGATACTTTAATTTATGAGATAGACATTTTTATTTGTGTATAACTGATTGTTCTTTTTTGTATCATGCACTTTAATAGTCTAACACTAACATGTAATATCTCTTATATAGAATTAACTATGTTTAAGCTAAGGAAAAACAAAATAATCAAATTTGGAAATCAGTAAGGAAATCAGGAAAATTTTTCAGATTTCAAAAGTGAGTGTTTGGTCATTTTCAAATGACCATAACGTCCATCTCAGGAGGAGTTTGAGTGAGTTCTTTATATGGATGGAAATTTTGTCTGAAGATCTTTCCAACAATGCTAAGTTTGTGAAATTTTGGGGTCGTATGAGGGAGATATGACTTCCGAAAGTTGGATTATTGGCAGAGGAAATCCCGAATCCGAATTTGTTAAGGGTGTTTTGGTCTTTTCCTAAATCAATTATTAATTTTATTTTAAGGATAATAAGTTGGGTTCTAAGATGATCCTTATAAGTTTTCACAATTAGGAAATAAGTTAGGGCTTTGAAAGAAAGGAGAAAAGAGGAGAAGGTAGAAGAAGACACAATAGCGCCAATAATTCATTGTGTGGATTTCGTCGGGGGTGATCCCTTTGAGGTATGTGGGATCTTTTGTGTTGGTTTACTTCACCCACACATCAATTTGTTTCAGTTCAGTGAAATTAAGGATTTATTTCATGTTAGGAGTTAAGTTCTTGAAAGAACGTTTGATTTCTTGTTGATTGGATTGTTGGTTGTCATTGTTGTTTAGATACTTGTTATTTCAAGTTATTTTGAGTTGAACTCAGTTATTGATAGTACCAATGATCCCAATCGTTTAGTGAAAGATCTAGGAAGTTTTGGAGAGTTTAGAGATAGAAAACGAGTTGAAAAATTCATCAAACGCACCTGGGTAGGGGCAGGCGTGACGCGCCTGTAGTGCACCAGTAAATTTGCCTCAGTCAACAAAGGTCTGGCGCGGCGCACCACCAGTGCGCCAGAATCAGGCCAAAGTCAACTTAGTCTGGCGCGGCGTGCCACCAGTACGCCCGACCCGACGTTTTTCGTCCAGTTTTCCTAGTTTAGCCCTATAAAGTCCTTCTATGGTACATTAACATCCTCCAATGAATTCTAATTACTTCAAATGATCTTAAAATACCTAGAAATCATCTAGGAACTCAAATTGAAACCTTAAATCCATAATCCATTCAAGGAAAGTTAATATCAATGTCAATGAAGTTGAGAGTCAAGTCTAAAGTTAAGAAATAAGTTAAAGTTAATATATTAAAGGTTTTCAAGAGTCTTATTTAAACATTTTAACTTTGTCTTAAGACTCAAGTTCAAGTCAAGAAAGAGTAAAGAGTTGAGTTAAATTCTAAAAAGCTATAAGGGAACTAAGTATTCCCTAAGAGTTAAGTTTCAAGTAAGCAAAGAGTATCAAGTTGAGTTCACTTCTCAAAATTTACAAGGGAACTAAGTAGTCCCTAAGGATTTAAACAAAATGTTTTCAAACTTTTGAGAAGGAAGGGAAGCTAGATTTCCACAGGACCTATGGCTTGCTTTAATAGAAGAAAGAGTAAACTATGATTTATAAGAGAGCTTTTTAAAAAGCTAAGTTCGAGCACTTATATCAAACCACATAATCGGTATGTTTTAAACATAAGAGCCAATATATTTTTGGGAGAAGCATTGAGCACCGATATGGGGGAGAGTTCAGATAACTCACAGCCCCCATAAACCATGTTAGCCACCATGGTTAGAAAAGGTCACATGATTCCTTTTCACAGTTTACTAGTGGATCCATTAGGCAGCTTAGGTCATATACCTTTGGCCAGCTATAGGATGTGTTGGCAACATCCAGTAGACCGTTGTATCATCACTGTAGATATTAAGTGATGTTTGTCGATTAGAACATATTTCTCAGGTAAATTGTATTTCTATACAAAGCAGTATTGTATTTTCATAATACATCAGTATTGTAGTTTATATACATATCAGTCTATATTGTGTACTTGTAAATATACTCATAGGTTTAAGCATATTTTCAGTCAACATTTCTTTATATTGCATTTATTTTAACTGTGTATATTGAATAAGAGTTAGTAGATCATGAGTTGAACAGAGTCAAGGTAAGTATTCATTCTTACTCCCTTTCAAGGATAAGTTTTGTTTAGCTTCCCTACTCGCATACTCGTACATTTAATGTATTGATACCATTTGGCCTGCATCATATTATGATGCAGACGCATGTAACCAAGATCAGCACGCGGTGCTTCATTGATCTAGATTGAGCTCAAGAGTCGGTGGTGAGCCTCCTTGCATTCCGAAGGACATCCATTTCTTTGGTGTTTAGTAGTTTAGTTTTAGGATGTTGTGGGTTCTGTCCCAACATCTCTCTTCAGTTAGTTTAGAAGCTTCGTAGACACTAGTATTTCAGTTGAGAGTTTATTGTTGCTTGTTGAGACTTGACTGCCATCATGGCCAGATATTGTAAGAAGTATTTTTCTTAAAAAATGTCTTATTTCTTATTTAAGTTGAGTTTAGTTTTCCACTGAGTTAAGTAAGCCAGGCCAAGGGTTTGCATGAGGGCCAGTAATGGTCTTCAAGTGCCGGTCACGTCCAAGGTGTAGGCTCGGGCATGACAAACTTGGTATAAGAAAACATATTTCAAGAGTCCTAGGGAGTCTATGAAGTCGTTTCTATAAAGTCTTAGTCATCGGTGTGAAGCGCGCCACATCTTTGATTAGGAGGCTACAGATTTATGAATGTTCCACTTCTTTCATATTCTTTTCCTGCGTAGAGTATATCTCTAATAATCTCTCTCTAATTCGTGCTTATGCATATTTTCAGATCATCATGCCTCCACAAAGTGCAGCCAGAGGTCGGCCAGACCAGAAAAATATTGATGAACAAGAGGTCCCTAATGCACCGGATGTGCAACCCCAAGGAGAGGTCACAAATGTCAATTTCCGAGAAGCTATCCGGATATTAAGTCAAGTTGCAACCAACCAGGACAGGAACTCGACAAGATGGGATTGATACCTCGAGAGTTCGTGAGTTTCTGAGAATGAACCCTCGTAGTTTCACTGGATCAAGCCCTATTGAGGATCCAGAGAACTTTGTGGAGGAGTTAAAGAAGGTGTATGAGGTAATGCATGTGGTAGATGTTGAAAGGGTTGAATTGGCTACATATCAACTAAAGGGTGTGGCTAGAACCTGGTTTTATCAATGGAAGGATGGTAGAGCTGAGGATGCACCACGTCCAAGTTGGGCTTGCCTCGAAAAAGCCTTCTTGGGGAGGTGTTTTCCTCGCGAATTGAAGGAAGCCAGGGTGAGGGAGTTCCTTACTCTGAAACAGGAATCTATGAGTGTACATGAGTACGCGATGTCACCCAACTACCTCGCTATGCTCTGGAGATGGTAAAAGACATGAGGAGTAGAATGAGTCTGGTTGTTGCAGGGTTGGGTCGCACTTCTAGTAAGGAAGGTAGGGCTTCCATGTTGATAGGTGACATGGACATATCCAGGCTGATGGTATATGTTCAACAATTTAAAGAAGAGAAGATGAAGGATAGAGAAGAGTACTGAAACAAGAAGGACAAGTATGGGAATGAGTCTGGCCAACAGAAAGGTGGTTTAAGCCGACCATAATTCAAGAAAACAAAGGGGCATGAATCATCATCTGCTAGTGTACATGCACCCTGAAACCAAAGTGAGTATAGTGCCCAGAATTCGCAGCACTTCAATGCTAGGTCGGCTCAGTCTCAAGGTAGTGTGGATCAAGGAGGTACTAAGTCTTTTGCCTATGCCAAGTGCGGTAGGAATCACTCTAGCATCTGTTGTGAAGGCTTCACGGGTTGTTTCAAGTGTGGTCAAGAGGGTCACTTCATGAGAGAGTGCCCCAAAGACAAGCAAGGCAGTGGAAATACGGGCAATAGAACTCAATCTTCATTGGTTTCTCCACCAAACAAGACTGCACCTAGAGGAGTTGCTTCTGGTACAGGCGGAGGAACAAACCGCTTATATGCTCTTAATAATCGCCATGAACAAGAGAATTCGCCAGATGTTGTCACTGGTATGATTCGAGTCTTTGACTTTACTGCTTATGCATTACTAGACCCAGGAGCTAGTTTATCTTTTGTAATTCCTTATGTTGCTATGAACTTTGAGATTTCGTCTCAGCAACTTAGCGAACCATTTAGTGTATCCACAACTGTTGGTGAATCCATTCTAGCAGAAAGGGTTTATCGTGATTTTCCTTTTTTCGTCAGTCACAAGAGTACCATGACTGATTTAATAATAGTTAGACATGGTAGATTTTTATGTCTTCTAGGTATGGACTGGCTACATGCTTGTTATGTATTAATAGAGTGCAGAACTTGAGTTGTAAAGTTTCAGATTCCTAATGAGCTAGTCATAGAGTGGGCTAGTAGTTTAGCAGTGCCTAAGGGTCACTTCATTATGTACCTTAAGGTGAGGAATTTAGTTTCTAAGGGGTGTATATATCACTTAGTCAGAGTTAATGACTCAAGTGTTAAGGTACCTTCCCTTCAGCCAGTCCCTATTGTCAGTAAGTTTCCTAAAGTCTTTACCAATGATCTACCCGTAGCCCTCCCAAAAGAGAGATATACTTCGGCATAGGTGTCGTCCCAGATTCTAATCCTATATCTATTCTGCCATATAAAATGGCACCAGCAGAGTTAAAAGAGCTAAAAGAGCAATTGAAAGATCTGTTAGAAAAAGGCTTTATTCGGCCGAGTATCTCACCTTGGTGCGCTCCGGTCTTGTTTGTTAGGAAGAAGGATGGGTCCCTTAGGATGTGTATAGATAACTGTCAGCTGAATAAGGTGACCAATAAGAATATATATCCTCTTCTGAGGACAGATGACCTTTTTGATCAGCTTCGGGGTGCTTCTTACTTATTCAAGATTGATCTAATATCTGGCTACCATGAGTTGAGAGTAAGGGAATGTGATATTCCTAAGACAGCTTTTAGAACAAGGTATGGGCATTATGAATTTTCGGTTATGCCCTTTGGTTTGACAAATGAACCTGCAGCGTTGATGGATCTTATGAACAGAGTCTTCAAACCTTATTTAGATCTGTTTGTCATCGTCTTCATTGATGACATGCTGATTTATTCAAGGAATGAAGAAGATCATGCTGGTCACCTAAGGATTGTTCTTCAAACATTGAGAGACAAAGAATTGTATGCCAAGTTCTCCAAGTGTGAGTTTTGGCTTAAGTCTGTGGCATTCTTAGGCCACATTGTTTCTGCTGAAGGTATTAGAGTCGACGCTCAGAAGATTGAGGCAGTTCAAAGTTGGCCTAGACCCACATCTTCCAACAGATATAAGGATTTTCTTGAGTTTGGCTGGCTACTATAGGAGATTTGTTAAAGGATTATCATCTATCTCCTCTCCTTTGACCAAGCTAACTTAGAAGACAGTCAAGTTTCAATGGTCTGAAGCTTATGAGAAAATCTTTCAGGAGTAGAAAGGAGATTGACTACCGCTCCGATTTTGACCTTACAAAAGGGTACTCAAGGCTTTCTGGTGTATTGTGATGCATCAAGAGTTGGCTTGAGCTGTGTATTAATGAAGAATGGCAAGGTTATAGCTTATGCTTCCAGGCAGTTGAAAGTTCATAAGAAGAATTATCCAACTCATGACTTAGAATTGGTTGCAGTAGTGTTTGCATTGAATTCAATATAGCGTCATTATTTATATAGTGTTCATGTGGATATATTTACTGATCACAAGAGCCTCCAATATGTGTTCACTCAGATTGAGATCAACCTGAGATAGAGAAGGTGGTTGGAATCACTCAAGGATTATGACATGAGTATTCTTTACCACCCAGGTAAGGCTTATGTGGTTGTTGATGCCTTAAAGCAGGTTGTCCATGGGAAGTAGTTCCCATGTTGAAGAAAAGAAGAGGGAGTTATACTAAGGATGTGCACAGACTTGCACATTTAGGAGTCTCACTTATGGATTCCACAAAAGGAGGCATAGTGGTGACCAATGAGGCTGAGTCGTCCTTAGTGTTGGAGGTGAAAGAAAAGCAATACCAAAACCCTATCTTGCTTGATTTGAAGGCAAGTGTCCACAACCAAAGAGTATTGGCTTTTGAACAAGGGGCATATAATGTGTTGAAGTACCAATGTAGATTATGTGTACCTAAGGTTGATGGACTCCAAGATAGGATCTTGGAGGAGGCTCATAGCTCCAGATATTCCATTCATACAAGTTCCGCCAAGATGTACCACAATTTGAGAGAGGTATATTGGTGGGAAGACATGAAGAAAGATATTACTGAGTTTGTTGCCAAGTGTTCCAATTGTCAGCAAGTAAAAGTGGACCAACACAGACCTGGAGGTTTAGCTCAAGAACATCCAAATGGAAGTGGGAGATGATTAATATGGACTTCATCACAGGCTTTCCAAGATCATGAAAGCAACATGATTCTATTTGGATGATTGTCAATAGGATGACAAAGTCAGCCCATTTCTTGCCGATAAGGACTACTTATTCGGTTGAAGATTATGCAAAGTTGTATATTCAAGAAGTAATAAGACTTCATAGGGTTCCGATCTCCATTATTTCAGATAGAGGTGCATAGTTTACTTGCACAATTCTACAAATCCTTCCAGAAAGGTTTGGGTTCCAAGGTGAATTTGAGCACTACTTTTCATCCTCGAACAGATGGACAAGCACAACGTACTATGTAGACCTTAAAATATATGTTAAGAGCATGCCACTGCAAGGGAAATTGAGATGATAAAATACCTCTCATTGAGTTCTCTTACAACAATAGTTATCATTTGAGCATCCAAATAGCTCCATATGAAGCTCTTTATGGGAGAAGTTACAGATCTCCTATTGGATAGTTCGAAATTGGCGAAGCAGGGTTGATAGGACCAGATTTAGTTCACCAAGCTATGGAGAAGGTCAAAGTGATTCAAGAAAGGTTGAATACAATACAAAGTCGCCAAAAGTCCTAAACAGATGTTAGGAGGAAACCATTAGAATTTGAGGTAGATGAACGGTGTATCTGAAGGTTTCACCTATGAAGGGAGTTATGAGGTTTGGTAAGAAGGTAAAACTTAGTCCGCGGTATATTTGACCTTATAGAATCTCCAAGAGAGTGTGAAATGTTGCTTATGAATTGAAGATACCCCAAGAGTTAGATGTGATTCATCCGGTATTCCATATTTCTATGTTACAGAAGTGCTTAGGTGACCCTTCATTGATAGTACCAACAGAGAATGTTGGGATTAAGGATAACCAATCCTATGAATAAATTCATGTACAGATTTTGGATCGTCAAGTTAGCAAGTTGAGGACAAAGAAAGTTGTTTCAGTCAATGTCCTTTGGAGGAACCAATTCGTTAAAGAAGAGACTTAGAAGCTGAGAAGGATAGGAAGAAGAGATATCCACATCGCTTTGAATCCAGAGAGAATGCAGATCAAGGTACTTAACTCTCTTCTTAGCACTTATTAAGGTTGTGTATAAGCATATTATTACTTGCTTTTGTTTGTGAGTGCTGAAATAATATTACTACCCTTAACTTCCTGAAAGAATCCTCATTCGAGGAAGAATGTTCCCAAGCGGGAGATATTTTAACAACTCGTATCTATAATTAACTAAGTTTAAGCTAAGGAAAAAGAAGAATAATCAGATTTGGAAATAAGTAAGGAAATCTGGAAAATTTCCAGATTTCAAAAGTGAGCTTTTGGTCATTTTCAAATGATCATAACTTCCATCTCAGGAGGATTTTGAGTGAGTTATTTATATGGATGGAAATCTCATCAGAAGATCTTTCCAACAATGCTAAGTTTGTGAAATTTCGAGGTCATATAAGGAGATATGACTTTCGGAAGTTGGATTATTGGGTAGAGGAAATCCCGAATCCAAATTTGTTAAAGGTGTTTTGGTCTTTTCCTAAATCAATTATTAATATCATTTTAAGGGTAATAGTTGGGGTCTAATCTTATCCCAATCATTTCTCACGATTATAAAATAAGATAGGGCTTTGAAAGAGAGGAGAAAAGAGAAGAAGGGTGATGAAGACGCAAAAACGCCAAGAATTCATTGCATGGATTTCGTCGGGGGATGATCCCATTGAGGTATGTGGGATTATTCGTGTTGGTTTACTTCACCCACGCATCAATTTGTTTCAGTTTAGGAAAATTGAGGATTTATTTCATGTTAAGAGTTTAGTTCTTGAAAGAATGTTTGATTTCTTGTTGATTGGATTGTTGGTTATCATTGTTGTTTAGATACTCGTTATTTCGAGTTATTTTGAGTTGAATTCAGTAATTATTGATAGTACCAATGGTCTCAATCGTTTAGTGAAATATATAGGAAGTTTTTGAGAGCCAATATATTTTTAAGAGTAGTATTGAGCACCGATATGGGGGAGATTTCAGATAACTCACAACTCTCATAAACCATGTTAGCCACCATGGGTACAAAAAGGTCATACTTTTTATATGATTCCTTTTCACAATTTAT
Source organism: Solanum pennellii (assembly GCF_001406875.1). Classification (NCBI taxonomy): domain Eukaryota; kingdom Viridiplantae; phylum Streptophyta; class Magnoliopsida; order Solanales; family Solanaceae; genus Solanum; species Solanum pennellii. Next base: position 7,197,735 of record NC_028642.1, read on the forward strand.
TAGTGGATCTATTAGGTAGTTCAGGTCTTATACCTTTGGTTCGGTATAGGATGCGCTGGCAGCGTGCGGTAGACCGTTGTATCATCACTGTAGATCTTAAATGATGGTTGTCGGTTAGAGAATCTCCCTCAGGTAAATTGTATTATTATACACAACAGTATTGTATTTTCATAATACATCAGTTTGTATTTTATATATATCTCAGATATTTGTTGCGTACTTGTATATATATACTTAGAGGTTTAAGCATGTTTTTGTCAGCATTTCTTTATATTGAATTTATTTTAATTGCATATATTGAATAAGAGTTAATAGATGATGAGTTGAACATGTCACTCCCGTGTTTACCCCCTAGATGTAACTAGTGTCGTCATCCTTTTTAAGGACTAAGACTAGCCTCTTAGTCTCATGTCATTACATTCATAGGTTTAAAACTGCAGAAAAATTTAAAACATCCATTATAACTACTTGGAGGTTTACATAGACCTCTACATACACATAATATATAATTGTATCGAGTATACATAGACCATTCGTATAGGAAGGTTACATACCCTTCTACTTTTATTGCACATATACATATATAAGATAGAAAAATAGTCACAAAGATTGTCTCATCTCATACCATCTACACGTCACAATATGGGCATATCCCTTACATCAATCAAACAAGACCACATATAGGTCATACAAAAATATAGTACTCAATTGAAAAATAAAGAAATGAAAGAGTCTTTAAGCTCATAACAAGTCTGTATGCTAGATAATGGCATTGCCCTCAGAAGCTGAGGACCTACCCTTCTAGGATGAAATGAAGAATCCAAGCCTTCAACAATGTCTCCTTCCAAACTCTTCAATGAATGGAACCTAAAATATTTGGGAAAAGGGAAGAAAATGGGGTTAGTACTCCACATATACTAAGTATGAGACTTTATGCACATATACAAGCAAAACATGCTAAAAAGGGACTTTTAGTCAAAACATGACATTTTAACCTTTTCAGAACCTAATTCAAAGACAAGCACGTCATATCAATCAACCAAACATTCTTATAAACTCAACAAGTAATACGTATTCCAGTATACTTGAAATCATAATTTACTATAACCCTATCATTACGGAATAACATCACAAGAATGAACAAGATTCAACCATATCATAATAAGCAAGAAAACTACTCATGAATCTTTATCAAGTCAACAAGTGCAATGACGAAGCAAAGCCTCATAACCTTGCTCAACCAAGTAAACTTAACAAGAAAACATAACCAATGTCCAACTTAACAATATACTCCAACTACATATATCAAGAGGATAATCATCATCATATATCGACATTTACATTGTAGCATCAACATATTATCATCATATACATCATTATCATATGCATACATAATATCAACATCCTAAAACTTCCATCAAAGTCAAATAGTGCAAGGCATATGTAGAGTCCCACACCCCTACCAAGGCTAAGTTAAACCTCTCAAGTCACCTTAGTTAGCTTATACTTCATTAATTTTTTTTTACTTTGGGGAACACTTAACTTAACCGACATAGACCACATGATCTATGTGTGGAATCCAGTGTTGTAAAATCTTACACCGATGGAAGGTGGTCTACCGACAAAAGTAGTTACAAACACAAGCGTAGCTTTCTAGGTGGATCCACTAGCTAGTTTTCCTATGGGGGCAACATAGTTCAAGAACTAAAAGATAGTATATTCCCTATCGATACCACCTTATAATTGGGGCCTCCTCTCATGGTAATCCTTTGGATGAGTATTCCTCTATGGGAAGTCAACATCTCATATAGAACTACAGGGCGAATCTTCCTCTATGGAAAGTCATCACCTCGCATTGTAAAGTTCAATTAGTACTAAGCTGTCCCTTTATTGAAATGTATTTATTCCTTTAATTAACAATCATAGCTTAGTTTAGTTCATAGGGTCTATCCCTTGTATAATCACCATCATCAATAACTCAATAAAAATTGCATGAGTATAGTCCTTTCATCAAAATTCATATAAGTCAGGTTAACACATTACATAGCATTTCATAATAAGGCACATTGGTATACATCACCAGCCTTATAACATTTACATCCTAATCAACCTACAACCATAATCAAGACATTTAAATTCAATCCTCATACCATCATACCAATCCTAATACAAGTCATACTCAAACATAATATCATGACTTAACCACAATTAATCACAATTGGAAGTAAAGATGGAGATTCTAAGACTTTCCAAGTCTGCCTCATAGTTCATCATCAAGGTCTTACCATCAACCCATAACTCAACCCAACTAAGGGAGAAACATCATCACACAATGATAAACAATAAGATAACAAGGCCAATTGTATCTCTATAACCCAATTAAACACTAGATCATAGCTTAAGACAAGATACAAAGGCTAATTTCACAATATACTTCATAACCTAAATTACATCTCAAGAAATAGCATTAGGATAGTAATATATTCAATAACCAAGACAATTGAATGATCATAATATAATATAGGTCAAGATCACAACCTAGGGTTAGGGATTGCGGATCATGTTCTTCAATTTAGACCAAACCATCAACAATTACCATAAACAAGTTAAAATTCATGTTAATGTATTACATATGAACTAATAAATCATAAACAACTTAATACATAAATTCAATTTCGTAAATGGATGAAACTCATAAGAAATCTCAACTTTTGAAATCTATTTTGAAGGAACCCTTTGAGAAAAGAGTGTCAAAGGTGAATTAGATCCCATACCTTAACGTTTGATAACAATTTGATGGTTAATTTACCCCTTTCCAGCCGCCAATCACTTCTCCTTGCTAGTCTTCAATGGTGAGTTCAAGTAGAGAGAGAAGGAAAAGAGTTTGTGTTTTAGAGTTCTTATTAGTTTAATTGGGGTTGGGGCTTTTATATGGGTTTTAAGTTAGTTAATTTGTCTCCCCTTAATACCTAAATAACCCCTAAACTACCTAATTAATTAAATGAATTAATATAAAAATGTGCAGAAAACTCACCCTTCACAGATGGAACCCCGTTGACGGGACGTCTGTAAACCTACGGACCCTCACCCCTCCGTCATGCACTTCGTCGATGAGTTCTTAGATTGTACAGGTGGAGGCCTTCATCAACTTGGATAATTATGGGACGAGGTTGCATCAATATCCCGTCGTCATTCCACACACGGACCGTAGGTGGTCCTGTCGATGCTCACTATCCAGGCAGTGTTTCTTCATACGCAAGGGTCCTCCTCAAGGGCCCTTGGTTGGTCCTTGGGGAGTCGTACCCGGACGTTTCAACCATGAAACAAATCAAACACCTATTATCTACCCTCACACGATTTTCGTACATTTCCGACTCCTAAAAGTTAGTCAAATAGGATAAGGCACGCTAGCAACCCTTTGAACCAACTTCCCGGACGTCACGGACGTTCTTGGATGTTTTGGTTCTTAAACTTCCTAAATGACCTCAATTCATTACAGTGGACTTAAAAACATTACTTAGACCTTATGACACCTACGTTAGGATTTACGACACATCTTGAATTTTCAAGGTGTTACAGAACAGAGCCAAGATAAGTATTCATTCTTACTCCCGTTCAAGCCTATGTATTGTTTAACTTCCCAACTCGCATAATCGTACATTCAGTATACTCATGCCTTTTGGCCTGCATCATTTTATGATGTAGACGCAGGTAACCAAGATCAGCACTCGACGTTTCGTTGATCCAGATTGAGCTCCAGAGTTAGTGGTGAGCCTTCTTGCATTATGGAGGATACCCATTTCTTTTGTGATTAGTAATTCAGTTTTAGGATGTTGTGGGTCTGTCCCAACATCCCTCTTCAGTTAGTTTAGAGGCTCCGTAGACACTAGTATTTCAGTTGAGAGTTAATTGTTTCTTGATGAGATTTGACTGTTATTATGGCTAGATATTATAAGAAGTACTTTCCTTTAAATATGTCTTATTTCTTGTTTAAGTTGAGTTTAGTCTTCCGCTGAATTAATTAAGCCAGTCCAAGGGTTCGCTTGAGGGCCAGCAATGGTCTTCGATTGTCGGCCACGTCCAGGGTGTAGTATCGGGGGTGACATAACAGATACTTCCATTTTTTGACAAAAACAAAAGGATGATACATCCATTAAGGAACAGGAAAGGGAAGAGTCCATTCTACCCACAACACACCATAGTGATTCTTCAACCAATGTGATTATTCATGATAAGAAAGTGGTAAGCAAAAAGTGTTTTAATTATTATACATTAATTATTTTAGTAAAAAAATATATTAGTATCTGATATTCTATTTATTTGGATCGTGGTGCACATTCAATTCAACAAGAAGTCAAAAAACATGTTTCGAATCCAGTAGTTGTTGATACATCGGGATGAGTATAATTTCTTTACTGAAGTATGATAATTGTCACGCCCAAAGCCTACACCTTGGACGTGGCTGGCCCTCGAAGACCATTGTTGGCCCCCAAGCAAACCCTTGGTCTGTCTTACTTAACTTAGCGGAAGTCTAAACTTAACTTATTCAAGAAATAAAGCATGTTTGAAAGAAATACTTTATATAATATTCTGGCCAAAATGGCACCTAAGTATCAAAAAGTAAAATAAACTCCAAACTGAACTACTAACTGTCTACGAAGCCTCTAATCTGACTGAGATGGATGCTTGGACAAACCCCACAACATCCTAAAAACTGAACTAGTAAAGCAAATGAAAAGGATTTCCTTCAGAATGCAATGAGGCTCACCACTGACTATGGAGCTCATTCTGGATCTATGAAGCGCTGCGTGCTGATCTTGGTTACCTGCCTCTGCATCATAAAATGATGCAGGCCAATTGGAATGAGTACATTGACTGTATAAGTATGCGAGTTGAAATGCTAAATAATGACTTTAAGCTTGAAAAGGAGTTAGAAAGATACTTACCTTGGCTCTAATTAACTCATGATCTACTAACTCTTATTCAATATACGCAGTTTAAATTTAATTGCAATATAAAGAAATGCTGACAAAAAATGTTGTAAACTCTGAATGTATAGAGAAATGCTGACTAAAAACATGTTGTAAACTCTAATGTATATAGGTGTACAAATAATCTCTGAGATGTATATGAAAATACAAATAACTGATGTATATGAAAATACAAATAACTGATGTATATGAAAATACAATACTGCTATGGGAGCTTCTCTAACAGACAACCATCACTTAAGAGCTATAGTGATAATATAGCTTTACTCGACCCACGCTTGCCCGGCCATCCTAACTGTCACGGCCAAGGACCATACCCTAGAAGTTAGGGCCAATCTCGGATTGCGACACGCGTACTTGACCTCTTCTAGGTTTTGTACAAGCCCTTCCGTACCATTCATTGCATATAAAACATATGAAAAGTAGTGCGAAATTAAAACTGTTCACAAAACATTAGAATATATTTAATAACATCTTTCATTAGAAATCATAGGAAATACTAAGTCTCAGTCTCATAAAAGCTTAGACACGAGACTACTTTGGGACACGGTCGATACAATACTAATATAGAAAGTACTTAGTCTATTACAATACTTTGAAATAAAAGACATGTATGTATGCCTTCTAGTCATTTGAGGACATACTTCATCTTTGCTTGAACGACTCTAGAATCCAAGCTCTCTTTCACGATACTTCTCACCTTTCACCTACACCTTTAGAGATAACAAAATGTATGGATTTAGTACAAACACTTGTACTAAGTATGGCATTATGCATAAAATCATGTAATGGAATTAGTACAAACACTTGTACTAAGTATGGCATTATGCATAAAATCATGTAAACGAACATTTATTAGAAATATGCATATTTTCATTTAAATATCATATCATAATCATAAGAACAACATTTAACAACTTAGAAACACATAAGAAATCACTTAGACAATTTATCACATTTTTAGGAGCCACCTTAGAGTAACCCACTTCACCGTACAGTGAACCCCTACATTGTTGCTGTGAAGTTTCCTTAGCTTCACTTAAGACACCTTCTAATATGCAATCCCCCCGCTAAAAGCTATCCTAAGACTCATTTATGTAAGAAAAAGAGAGACCGTCCATACAACCACTTTAGGCACACCTAAATGATCCTGGAGACCACATATAATGAGATCAACACACTTACAAGACACCAAACACAGGAATATGAGATCCTTCTACCAAAGGTGATTCTAAATCTCACTTGAGTGAGTTGTGAAGCGACCGCCTATACAATCTGTTACACACACACTTAAGAGATCCTATAGACTACCTAAGATAGAATCATTCTCACTTAGCACAACAACACATAGATAATATGGCATTCTCCTTCCAAAGGCTATCAAAAGACTTACTTAAGTAAATCAAGAAGATAATGTCCATGATTTATCTCTTCAAGATTACCTAAATAATCTTTAAGACTACCTAATGCTTAGATCATGTCAACATAGTCTACATCTTCCCTAACTAGAGTCATTCTTAAGAATTATCTAGGTAAGATACGAAGTGACCATTCTTATGCCCCCTTCACACCTTAACTAGACAACCCTTATCTACTATAGATAAGTACTTATTCATTGAACATTTTTTCTTAACTTAATTCATTACATTCATTAGTTCATTTATGAATCATTCATCACATAAAGATATTCAAGTAATGATTTTGTACAAGACCTAGGGTCTCTAACTAACATATTCAAAGCCTATTGGTCAATGTCTAGATAGTGTCCCATACCACCACCTAAACATCATAGAACTTCTCTAATGCTACTAAGTATCCCATATGATAAAAAAAAGACAACAACTTACATAGACCATGATAGATAGACATGGAATCCGGAGTTCTAACCTACTCCGATGAGGGTGTTCTACTTGCCAAGGGTAGAACTAGGACACATCCCTTGTAGGCACATGGTCAAGGAATATGAAGGACTATTACGCACTATAGTCTCATTCTCAAATAGAGATACATTGTGCTCTAGTATCCTTCTCAAGTAGAGCTACCTCCCATGACATGATCACTCGGTGCTACCTTTGTTCTCATAGAGTAATTGACATTAAAGGATCACATAAAGAGGTTTCTTATCTAGTTCATAACCCAATCACATTCACCCTACTAAAGAGGTCCACTAGGGTTACCTTTCAATGGAGACTAAGATACATCATCCTGAATTTGCTAAGGATGATATGATGTCGTTCCAGCCAATCAACCCTAAGTCCATCATCCTTTACATGAAGGATGCCATTACGGCTCTTCAACTTCAAATTCATAACATAACCTTTTCCACGTACATGACCTTCTGAACATTATCTAAGGTCTCACATATCGTTCATTCATACATAAAAAGGGTGCACTAAGCCTACCTAGTCAAGATATCTCGTATTCACATATCATCCATACATGTATCAAGTAAGGTACACAAGTCTACCAAACCAAGACACAAGATTCTTTACCTCAAACATATAGCATATCATTCTTTGAATCACTTAGGAATGACCCTTACATATTTATTTCATCTTATAAATTACCATATCATCATTAATATAACAATCATAACTCATATAGTCAAGTAGTAAAAATCATGCATCAACATCTAAGACTACACATATAAGCACATAGTCATAGTCTACATGATCTCTTAATAAACATAGAAAAACACATACTTCCACATTACTTCACATGTAGATAGATATGCTCATACTTCAGATAAATAAACGATACAAATCATCAAAATACTTCAAGTAGTTTCCGACAAGGCCATGATCATCATATAACATAAAGTAACACCAACAAGGCCACATCAATTGCAAGTAAAGAACATAACATCACCACCATAAGTGGACCGTACCAATAACAACATCGATTTCCTGGATTTCTTGTGAAATTTGAAAAAGCCTTTCTGAAACTGCAAGAGCTGCCATAATAATAAATTGAAGTCTAATTAACATAAAATAAAGGTAATTAGGGCAGCGTGCTACCACTCCATCCTCAACACTTTAATCCAATGCTAAACCATCCAATTCAATATCATAAGGCCCTTACCCATGGCCATGAACATCAATTAAATATAAAAACTATGATACTCAATGAAACTAGGTAAATTCAATATAGATTAATCAATCTAAGAAAACCTAGATATCAATTCAATACAATTATTACATCAATCAATAGCCCATAAACAACTACACTAGAATTCATAAGCATTAAGTCAAAATCACTTAACCCATAAAGTAGTCAAAAACTAGGGTTCATCAATTACATGGATTCATAGGTTAATTGAGTTATAATCTTCAGATTTACAATCATTCAATCAATATTCAATGCTTTAAAGCATTTGATGCAAGAATCCATGGATAGATCATAAAATTGGATAATTCATCTTTGAAAACTTTGGAAAACATCTTTGAAAGTTGGGCTCCTTGATGAATAGAGTTTTGAGGATAAAAAACCATACCTAAATAAATATAATAATCCAATTTGATGAAGAATCTCCACTCAATGCTTCAATCCAATCCCTTCCTTGAGTTTTGACTACAATGGAATTCTAGAGAATTTCTAAGGGATTTTGGGTTTTGATTTTTGGAGAATGAAATCTTCCAAGTGTTTTCTCTTATAAACATGTTTAAAATACCTAAAAGACCCCTAATTAACCGACCTTTATCTTATTTGGACGTGGGGTCAATTTACCTATTCACCTCTAACTTAACAGTGGCCTGCACAGGAAAACAGTCGTCACAAATGGATGCCCATCGATGGGGCGTCAGTCCCTCAACAGACTGTCCTGTCCTCCGTTGATGGGTTCAGAGACTTGAAAATGGGAGCTTAGGTCTATAGTATAAGTACCAAACTACTACCTCCACCTACGGGGCATCAACAAGGCCACTGGCCATCTTTTCACGAACCGTAGGTGGGACTGCCTTAGGCAGTTTTGGCCACCAACATGAGTCTTTCCTCAAGGACCCTTGGATGGTCCTTGGGGATACTTTCCCTGACGCTTCTAACTCAAATATATTCATATACAATTTTAGGACCTCTCATATGAATTTCATCCAAAACAAACACGTAAAACTCAATGAAACTTTCATAGACACACAAGGTCATTTCAAGGCAAACCTTTCGAACGTCATGGACGTTCTTGGATGTTTGACCTCCAAACTTCACGAAACTTGACACACTGCCTATATATACTATAATAACTCATATAATTACCTCATTAACTCATGAAACACACATATATGCACATAACAACATATGAGGCACATAGGTGACTTAGTCGTCGAATGTTTTAGTCGTCCCTTGAGGTTTCACTTCCAAATCACCCAAAACACTAAACACTGCCTCAATACCACATTATAGACAATTTTTGGACCTTGTACCATCAATACATTAATGTTTGGCTCTAGATTCACCTAAGTCATTTTAGGGGTGTTATACTAACCTTGCCAGAGTATAGGACCTGAACTGTCTAATGGATCCGTTAGTAAACTATGAAGAGGGTGCATCTAAAGAGTATGACACTTTTCTACCTATGATGGATACATGGTTAATATGGAGACTTGAGTTAATCTAAACTTTCATCCCCACATCGATGCTCAATACTACTCCCAAAATGTATACTGCTTTTGTGTTTTTCAAAACATATTGATTCAGTGATTTAAGATTAGTGCTCAAAACTTATATTTTTAAAAATCTCTCATGGAAATCATAGTGTCCTCTATCTTCTATTAAAAGTAGACATACGCTCTGTAGAAGTCTAGTTTCCTTTGTAGAAGTCTAGTTTCCTTTCTTTTTCAAAAGTTTGAAAACATTTTAGTTTAAGCTCTGAGGGACTACTTAGTTCCTTATAACTCTTGAGAAATGAACTCAACTTTATGCTCTTTGCATACTAGAAACTTAACTCTTAGGGAATACTTAGTTCCTTTATAGCATTTGAGAATTTAACTCAACTCTTTACTTGAACCTTAAAACAAAGTTAAAACGTTTGTTTTAGACTCTTGAATGCTTTAGGAACTTACTTTTTTACTTGCTTCTTAACTTTTAAACTTAACTCTTAACTTCTTTGACCTTGATCTTAAATTCCCTTGAATTGGATGATGGATTCAAGGATCATGATCTCATTTTTGTGGATGATTCATGATGTTTAGATGTACTCTAGATTGTTGGAATCAGCTAGGAATCAAAGGTACGTCACTTAGGAACTAGTACGAAAAGATGGGGAATGAACGGGGTCTCCAGGGGGTCTGGGAGCTATGAGAGGCGCGGGGAGCCAGGGCCTATCAGACGAACCTGGTCTGGGGTGCTATAAGGGGTGCAGCATGCCAGGGCCTTTTAAACAGAGCCTGCCCTGAGGGGCTCTAGCAGGTGCGGTACCCCAAGGGCTACCTGACAAGACCTTTAACATATCTTCTCTGTTTTTCATCTTTAAACCTCCTAAACTTCCATGGATATCATCTCAAACACTTAGGATCCCTAAATACCTCATTTCCCAATACATTAGACCCGGAAACATGAACCAAACCAACAAGATATCAATTAAAATTCAACCAACAAGAACTTCACAACTTTTCATCAAGAACTTCAAGATTTTCAATCAAATAAACTTTAATTTGCTGTGTTGAATCAAATTAGGGTGTGGGTGAAAGGACCGAACACCGGATGATCTCACATACCTTGATAGGGATCACCCCTGATGAAATCCATGCAATGATCTTGGCGTTTCTTGGACAATTTTTATCTTCCTCTTCTTTTCTCTTTTCTTCCAAGCCCTAAGCGTTCTTAATTTTTTTTTAATACTGATGGGCTTTGTCTTTACCCATAAATAGCCCATAAAACGAATTAGGCAATACTAGGGTGAAAAGACAATTTTACCCTTACTAAAATCCGGATTGGACTTTCCTCAGTCCAATAGACCAACTTCCAAAAGGCATATCTACCTCATACAACATCAGATTTGTGCGAACTAGGTGGAGTTGGAAAGATCTTCCCAAGGGATTTCCAATCATATAAGGAACTAATCCTAACTTTTCCTGAGCTGGAAGTTATGGCTGTTTGAAAATGTCCAAAACTAACTTTTGAAAGCTAGAAATTTTCCAGATTTCTCTACTTATTTATAAAAATGATTATTCTTGGTTCCTTAGCTTATTCTTAGTTAACTCAAGTTATGAGACGTTACAATATCTCCCCCTTGGTAACATTCATCCTCGAATGAGAATTCTTTCACTAAGCTAATGGCGAAAACATCATTCAGCACTGAATTAACAAAAGCAAGTAATAACATGTTTATACATAGCCTTATAAAGAGCTAAGAAGAGAATTTAGTACCTTGACCTGCATTCTCTCTGGATTCAAAGAGATGTGGATATATCTTCTTCATATCCTCCTCAGCTTCCCAAGTCGCTTCTTTAACAAATTGATTTCTCCAAAGGACCTTGACTGAAGCAAATTCCTTTGTCATCAACTTGCAAACTTGACGATCTGAAATCTGAACCGAAATTTCTTCGTAGGATAGGTTATACTTAATACCAACATTCTCTGTTGGTATTATAAATGAAGGATCACCCAAGCACTTCTTCAACATAGAAATATGGAATACCGGATGGACCGCTGCTAACTCTTAGGTAGCTCCAACTCATAAGCCACATTACCCATCTCTTGGAGATTTTATAAGGTCCAATATACCAGGGACTAAGTTTCCCTTCTTACCAAACCTCATAACACATTTTATGGGTGAAACCTTAAAATACACCCAATCGTCCACCTCAAACTCTAATGTTCTTCTCCTAACATCTATGTAGGACTTCTGGGGAATTTGTATCATCTTCAATCTTTATTGGACCACTTTCACCTTGTCCATAGCTTGGTGAACTAGATCTGGTCATATCAACCCTGCTTCACCAACTTCAAACCACCCAATAGGAGATCTAAATCTTCTCCCATAAAGAGCTTCATATGGAGCCATTTGGAAGCTCGAATGGTAACTGTTGTTATGAGCGAAATCACTGAGAGGTATATGATCATCCCAATTTCCCTTAAAGTCTATCACACAAGCTCTCAACATATCTTCTAAGGTCTGGATAGTACGCTCTGCTTGTCCATCTGTCTGAGGATGAAAAGCAGTACTCCAATTCACCTTTGAACCCCAAACCTTTCCGGAAAGATTTCCAAAATTGTACAGTAAATTGTGAACCTCTATCTGAAATAATGGAGACTAGAACTCCATGAAGTCTTACCACTTATTGAAGTTATAACTTAGCATAATCCTCGACTGAATATGTAGTCTTTACCGGCAAGAAATGGGCTGACATTATAATTATGTCGACAATCACCCAAATAGAATTATGTTGCCTTCGAGATCTTGGCAATCATGTGATGAAGTCCATGTTAATCATCTCCCACTTCCATTTTAGAAGTTCTATATTCTGAGATAAACCTCCAGGTCTTTGGTGTTTTACTTTCACTTGCTGGAAATTTGAGCAGTTGGCAACAAAGTCGGCTATATCTTTATTCATGCCTTCCCACCAATATACATCTTACGAGTTGCAGTACATCTCGGTGGAACCCGGATAAATGGAATACTTGTACCTATGAGCCTCCTCCAAGATCCTTTTTCGAGTCCATCCACCTTAGGTACACATAATCTGCCTTGGTATTTCAACACATCATCTCCCCCTTGTTCAAAATTCAATACTCTTTGCTTATGGACACTTGCCTTCAAATCAAGCAAAATAGGGTCTTTGTCTTGCTTCTATTTCACCTATGACACTAATGATGATTCATCCCCATTGGTCACCACTATGCCTCCTTCTATAAAATCCATAAGTAGGACTCCGTACGTGCAAGTTTGTGCAAATATTTAGCTAACTCTCTCTTCCCTTCTTCGTCATGGAAAGTACTTCCCATGGACAACCTGCTTAAGGCATCACCGACCACATTAGGCTTACCTTGGTGGTAAAGAATACTCATGTCATAATCCTTGAGTAATTCCAACCACCTTCTCTGTCTGAGGTTGAGTTCTTTCTGAGTGAACACATATTGGAGGCTCTTGTGAACAATGAATATATCAACATGAACACAATACAAGTAGTGACGCATATCTTCAAAGCAAACACCACTGTGGCCAATTCTAAGTCATAGGTTGGATAATTCTTCTCTTGACACTTCAATTTTCTGGGGGCATAGGCTATAACCTTTCCATTTTGCATCAACAGACAACCAAAGCCAACTCTTGATGCATCACAATACACTACAAATCCTTGAGTAGCCTCTGGTAATGTCAAATTCGGAGCGGTATTCAATCTCTTTTTCAATTTTTGAAAGCTTTTCTCATAAGATTCTGACCATTGAAACTTGACCATCTCTGAGTTATCTTGGTCAAAGTAGAAGAGATAGAAGAGAATCCTTCAATAAATATCTTATAATAGTCAGCCAAGCCCAAGAAAGTCCTTATATTTGTTGGAGATGTGGGTCTAGCACAACTCTGAACTGCCTCAATCTTCTGAGTGTCGACTCTAATCCCTTCCCCAGAAATAGTGTGGCGTAAGAATGCCATAGAATTTAGCCAAAACTCACACTTGGAGAACTTGGCATATAGTTCTTTATCTCTCAAAGTCTGAAGAACAATCCTAAGGTGACTAGCATGATCTTCTTCACTCCTTGAACAAATCATTGTGTCATCAATGAAGATGATGACAAACAAATCTAAAATAAGGTTTAAAGACTTTGTTCATAAGATCCGTGAACATTGCAGGTGCATTTGTCAAGCCAAAGGACATAACCAAAAATTCATAATGTCCATACCTTGTCGTAAAAGTTGTCTTTTGGATATCACATTCACTTACTTTCAACTGATGATAGCCTGATCTGAAGTCAATCTTGGAAACACAAGAAGCATGAGTTGATCGAAGAGATCATCTATCCCTGGAAAAGGATATTTATTCTTGATGGTCACTTTATTCAACTGACGGTTATCTATACACATCCTAAGGGACCCATCCTTCTTCCTAACAAACAAGATCGGAGCGCCCCAAGGTGAGACATTTGGTCGAATGAAGCCTTTATCTAACAAATCTTTCAATTACTCTTTTAACTCTGCTGGTGTCATTGTGTATGGAAGAATAGAGATAGGACGAGTACCTGGGATGATGTATATGCCAAAGTCTATCTCTCTTTCAGGAGGGACTCCGGGTAGATCATCAGGAAAGACTTCTGGAAACTCACTGACTATTAGAACTGACTGAAAGGAAGGTACCTCAGATTTTGATTTATTAACTACGACTAAGTGATAGATACACCCCTTGAAAACTGACTTCCTTGCTTTTGGGTACGAAATGAAACGACCCTTAGGCACTACTGAACTACTACTACACTTTATAACTGGATCATAAGGAATTTGAAACTCGACAACTCGAGTTATGCAATCTATTGATGCATAACATGCATGAAGCCAGTCCATACATAGAATGACATCAATACCATCTATTACTTTATTAATTCAATCATGGTACTCTTGTGACTGACGAAAATAGGATATTCATGATAAACTCTTTCTATTAGAATGAATTCACCAATAGGTGTGGAAACAATGAATGGTTCGCTAAGTTGCTTAGGAGAAATCTCAAAGTTCATATCAACATAGGCAGTTACAAAATATAAACTCGCTCCTGGGTCTAACAATGCATAAATAGTAGAGTCAAAGACTCGAATCATACCACTGACAACATCTAGCAAATTCTCTTGTTCTTGGAGATTATTGAGAGCACATAAGCGGTTTGTTCCTCCACCAGTACTAGAAGTAGCTCCTTTAGGTGCAGCCCTGTCTAGTGGAGCAGCTGATGAAGACTAAGCTTTATTTCCCCCCATTACCACTGCTTTGCTTGCTCTTTGAACATTCTCTCATGAAATTCCCGATCTAACCGCACATGAAACAACCAGCGGAGCCTTCGCGATAGATGCCATAGTGATTCCTACCGCACCTGGAACAGGCAAGCAACTTACTACCTCCTTGAGTCACACTACCCTGTGAATATAAAGACATAGCTCGGAAGGTCGAACCATGATACTCAACTCTGCTCTAGGTGCAGGTGCACTAGCAGATGATGGTGCATGACTCTTTGAATTCTAAAATTGTGGGCGACTTGAATCACCCTTTGATTGACCAGACTCATTCCCAGTCGTCACCTTTTTATTTTGATATTCCTCTCTGTCCGTCAAATTCTCATCTTAAACTTGTTTCACATAGACCATAAGCCTGGATATGTTCATGTCATTAATTAACATTGCATCCCTACATTCTTTGCTTAAAGAACTACTCAAAGCAGCAATAAAAAAGCTCATTCTGCTCCTCATGTCCTTGACCATCTCCGGAGCATAGCGAGACAGTTGGGTGAACTTCAACCCATACTCATGAACACTCATGGAGTCCTTTTTCAAACTCAGGAACTCCTGTACCTTCGCTTCCTTCAGTTCTCATGGAATGAACCTCCCAAGAGGCTTCATTGAAGCAATCCCATCTTGGATGTGGTGCATCCTCAGCTCTGCCTTCCTTTCATTGGTTGAACCAAGTTCTAGACACGCTCTTCAGTTTGTATGCAGCTAGTTTAACCCTCTCAACATCAACCACATGCGTTACCTCAAACACTTTCTTCAACTCTTCCACAAAGTTTTCCGGATCCTCAGTAGTGCTTGATCCGGTGAAACTAGGAGCATTCATCCTCGAGATGCCAGCCCCTTCTTGTCGAGCTTCTCTTTGTTGCCCGACTTGGTTTTTAACTACTTAATTTAGCATCCATATAGCTTCCAAAAATTTGGAGTTTGGTAACCTCTCCTTGGGGTTGCACATCCGGTGCATTTGGGACCTCTCGTTCCTAAACATTTCTTCAAGATGGCCGACCTCTGACTGATCATTGTGCAGGAATAATGAATCATTGAAAAATACTCGTAAGCACGAATTAGAAAAAGACTTTAGAGATAAATTGTAATGCACAAAAATGAATATGAAAGAAGTGAGATTTTCCTAAATGTCATAGCCTCCTAATCGTAGATGTGGTGCGCTTCATACCGATGACTAAAACTCTAGGAACACGGCTTCATAGACTCTCTAGGATTCTTGACATTGTGCTCTGATACCAAAATTGTCACCCCCTAAGACTACACTATGGACGTGGCCGGCACTCGAAAACCATTGCTGCCCCCCAAGCGAACCCTTGGTATGTCTTACTTAACTCAATGGAAGACTAAACTCAACTTAATAAAGAAATAAAGCATGTTTAAAAGAAACTCTTCATAAATATTCTGGCCAAAATAGCATTTAAATCTCAACAAGTAAAATAGACTCCAAACAGAACTACTAAAATGTCTACTGAGCCTCTAAACCGACTAACATAGATGTTGGGAAAGACCCCAAAACATCCTAAAAACTAAACTAGTAAATCAAACAAAAAGGATGTCCTCCGAAATACAATGAGGCTCAACACTGACTCAGGGGGTCAATCTGGATCAAAGAAGTGTTGCGTGCTGATCCTGGTTACCTGCGTCTGCATCATAAAATGATACAGGCCAACTAGAATTAGTACATTGAATGTTCACGTATGTGAGTTGGAATGATAATCAACAACTTTAAGATTGAAAACGAGTAAGAAGGACATTTACCTTGGCTCTACTTAACTCATGATCTGCTTACTCTTATTCAATATACGAAGTTTAAATGTAATTTCAATATAAAGAAATGATGACTAAAAACATGTTATAAACTCTAAATGTATACAGGTATACAAAATAATATCTGAGATGTGTATGGAGATACAAATAATTGATGTATATGAAAATGCAATACTCCTATGGGAGCTTCTCTAACCGGCAACCATCAGTTAAGAGCTATAGTGATGATACCGTGTTACTCGGACACGCTGCCCGGCCATTCTTACCTTGCCAGAGTATAGGACTTGAACTGCCTAATGGATCCACTATTAAACTATGAAAATGGTTCATCTAAAAAGTATGAACCTTTTCTACTCATGATGGCTACAAGGTTTACATGGAGACTTGAGTTAATTTGAACTCTCATCCCCATATCGGTGTTCAATACTACTACCAAAATATATATATACTGGCTCTTGTATTTTTAAAACATACTGATTCAATGATTTGTGATTAGTGCTCAAAAGTTAGCTTTTTAAAAAGCTCTCTTGGATATAGTAGTTTCCTCTTTCTTCTATTAAAACTAGCCATAGGCTCTATGGAAGTCTAGCTTCCTTATTTTCTCAAAATTTTGGAAACATTTTTGATTAAGCTCTGATGGACTACTTAGTTCCCTTATAACTCTTGAGGAATGAACTCAACTTTATCCTCTTTGCATACTCAAAACTTAACTCTTAGGGAATACTTAGTTCCTTTGTAGCATTTGAGAATTTAACTCAAATCTTTAATTGAACCTTAAAACAAAGTTAAAATGTTCGTATAAGACTCTTGAATGATTTAGGAACTTACTTTGACTTTCTTCTGAACTTAAACTTAACTCTTAACTTGTTTGACCTTAATCATAACTTCCTTTGAATTGGATTATGGATTCAAGGATCATGATCTCATGTTTATGGATGATTTCATGATGTTTAGATGTACTTTAGAGTGTTGGAATCAATTAGGAATGAAAAGTACATTACGTAGGAACTAATACGAAAAGATGGGGAAAGAACGGGGTCTCTAGAGGGTCTTGGCGGTCTGAAAGGCGCGGGGCGCCAGGGCCTATCAGATAGAGCCTGCCCTGAGGGGTCTGGCAGGCGCAGCGTCCCAAGGGCTATCTGACGGGACCTTTGACTTTTCTTCTCTGTTTTTTATATCTATACCTCCTAAACTTTCATGTATCCCACCCCAAAAAACATAGGATCCCTAAATACCTCATTACCCAATAGATTAGACCCAAAACAGTCCGGAAACATGAATCAAACCTACTAGAGATCAACTCAATTCAACCAACAAGAACTTCACAACTTTTCATCAAGAACTCCAAGATTTTCATTAAAATAAACTCTAATTTGTTGTATTGAATCAAATTGGAATGTGAATGAAAGGATCCAACACCGAATGATCTCACATACCTCAATAGGTATCACCCCGACGAAATCCGCGCAGCGATCTTGGTGTTTCTTGGACAATTTTTATCTTCCTCTTCTTTTCTCTTTTCTCCCAAGCCCTAAGCGTTCTTAATTTTTGTAATAATGATTCCGTACTTGGTCTTTTCCCTTAAATAGCCCTAAAAATGAATTAGGCAATACTAGGGTGAAAAGACAACTTTGCCCTTACTAATATCCGGATTAGACTTTCCTAAGCCCAACAACCCAACTTCCGAAAGGCATATCTCCCTCATACGAATCGGATTTTTACAAAATCTGTGGCATTAGAAAGATATACCCAAGGGTTTTCCAACCTATAAAAAACTAATCCAAACTCCTCCTGAGTTGAATTTTATGGCCGTTTGAAAATGACCAAAATTCACTTTTGAAAGGTGGAAATTTTCCAGATTTCCCTACTCATTTCCAAAAATGATTATTCTTGGTTTCTTAGCTTATTCTTTGTTAATTCAAGTTACGAGATGTTAAACTAACAGTTGCATGATGTGGCATAATTTGTTTATGGAAAATGTAATATTTTTTGTTATTTACATGACATCATATAGGATTCTACCACATCGACCTCCATTTCTTTCGGAGCCGAAGCAGTCATAGATGCACTTGTATATGAATTTTCAAACCATCCAATTAATGTCAAACTACTGAGTGTAGTCATTCTACTCCAGCTAATCAGGAGTGATGATTTTCTATCGACGCACCCAGCTGGTAATCAATGAGCCTCCACCCAATATCGATACAAAAAATACAGCTCAACATAATAGAATGCCTTCAAAGGTTTTGTAGTCTCCCTATGTGAGTACTTTTGGATCAAGTGATAAGGGAAACGAAAAAATAGACAATCACATTCATTCATAACACTCCATTTGACGATAGTTGCATCATATATCAACTCTCGTCAAGTTTAATGCGATAGTTCTTAGATTGGATACAAAAGGGACTGCTCAAAACACATGGGAATAAGTAAGTTTTTATTATTAATGTATCTTTATAATATCAGTTTTTTATTAAATTATTTTCATTTTGACTTTAATAAATCTCATAGAAAACCATTTGAGGATAAATAAAGAGGAAGATCTGCTCTATTTGGTTTTGACCATATGGATCTTGTTGTCGCATTTCCAACTGACAAGAACTGATTTTATACTATGTCATATCCAATGAAATGTTGGACTGATCAGGTATATTATGCATTAAAATTATGCATATGATACAAAATTAAAAATGTGTCATTTAAAATAGAAATTAAATTACTAATTAGTTTTTTTTCTTTTTCTTCAATGTATCGCTTTTGTTTCAGATTGTGTCGTTTATATATTATGTTTTTTCTTTATTTTACAGTAGATAGATATAAATATTTTACTACCTACACAAGAAGTCCAAATTGAAAAGCATGAATCAGTACGGATACACTAAAGTCAATTGTTTGTTCAAGTCATATATCAACGTTGTATTGTGCTCCTGCAAATGAAACTCTTAGTACACAATAACATATTGATCATGGTGTTAATATATCTGCTTATGAAAGGACTATCAAAGAAAGAATAAATGAGTTTTCGACCATGCTGCTTTACCATGGAATCTAGTAGATGAGGTTACATTATGTTAATTGTGACGAAGATTTTCATTGGGTGATGAATGTGATTGTTTTAAACAAAAGGTTAATACGACTGTATGACTCATCTACGAGATCGAGAAAAAGAGATCATTGCGAAGAGATAAAGTATTTGTCTGTAATGCTTTCAAACTATCTTCATGATAGTGGGTTTCTTTGATAAAACAGAGAGAATTGATTGGGAATCATTGGAGGCGTAAAAAAAATAAGGAAACTGGTGAATTGTTGGGTCCACAACAGTCGTTTGACGTGGAATATGCCCAAGACATTATTCAACAAAAAAGTGACAGCCTTTTAGTATTGTAAAACAATTTAATTACTTACACATTAATTCACTTTTTAATATATCTACTTTTTGTTTCCAGTGATTGTGGAATGTATGTAGCTTCTTTTGTTGTTGAGCGACGAAATCAAAATTTCATCTATTAGTTTATGGTCTGACTATCTTCGCAATAGATACGGAATATTGTTATGAAACTATGGTTTGGACAAGGTCAAGGAGGAATATGTTAGCGATAATGATGACACTACAAGGCCAAAGAGTGGCTACACTACACCAGCAGAAGGTGGACTCATTAATATAGATAATTAGATTTAATGTGTTGAAGATACATTTATTGGTAATTTGTCATATTCCTTCTCCTTTCAACACAATTTTACTAAGTAATTATTAATTTGAAGAATGTTTTTGTCAAGAAATGATTTCAATTTTAATTTTTGTTTTAGTATATATAGTTTGAAATATAATAACTTGTTACAAATTGTATTTTATAAGTATGATAAACACCAATACTGTTGATACAATATAACCATCGGATACAAAATATTTGATACTATATATTATACGCTTGGTAAACAACAACTCATTTTCAATTTATTTAGTATACATTAACATGTGGTAGCCTTGAAGTAAATCACAACATCTGATACTATATTATTATCAGATATACAATATCCATAAAATTATTATGAATATGATACACATTTTATTATCAAATAACAAATTTGTGTATATATAACAATTGATACAAAATAATTAATTTAATATATTTAGTATCATTTATCAAGTTGAATCATATAACATTAATTTAAAACATAACAACTAACAATATTTTATTATCAGATACAAACTATAGGTTAACTATAATGTAAATGATACTAAATCACTTATCAAATAACTTAATTGTTATATACACCAACGCATGATACCATATATTTTACACTTGATATAAAACAATCAAATTAAATATATTTAGTATCATTCAACATTTTGTATCTGGTAACATTTGAATAAAGTTAAAATTCCATCAAATGATAATATCTTATTAGCATATTCAAAATATCCAGAAAACTAGTACATATGAAGCATAAAAGTTCTAAAAAAGTACTCATTAAAAATCTTTTGGAAAGTAAGTACATGTTCTTATATTGTGACCTTCTTTTCCACAACATCTACAGCAATTAGTTTTTGTTGTTAGATTTTCATCTGGATTTTTCTTCCTCTTTTTCCTTGGTCTACCAGGCATTTTTTTGTATCTTGGTGGCAAGACGACATATTCGAAAATACTGTCCAAAGTTTTCCAATCACTTTTGTCTGACATTGGTTCCATTGGAATTACACAAGTATTTGTTAATGCATCATGTTTATAGTAATCAGAGCAGTAGGGGTATACATTTGTAATATTCTTCTTTTTAAAATTGGCATTGCGTGCGCACAGGGTATCTCGTCGTGTTGAAATCTACCACATGAACAAGTTTTTCTTTCAATACAAACAATGTATATTATCCCACCTTCATACACTGAAAAAATAAATACAGAGATGCAACAACCTTCAATTATTTACAAATTAGAGATATATCACACGTTGTGTCATTCGGTATACACAACAATATAATTAGAAGTAAACATAAATACATAATACTTGTAATACATATATGTACCTTCATCTTTGCACACTTTGAAGTGTTTATAATCAATATTTCTTCAAATCTCCTCCCTGATGTTGCCTTTGTTTAAGAAGCTATTTCTCAAATTTTGCAATTCCAAGAATCAAATAGAATTCTAACTTCTTCCAGATTGTCTACAATAGGTAGTTGTCGTGAATCAACAAGGCAACCATTGATACATTCAGCTATATTTGAAGTCATAATTCTTCCCTTGTTCACTGCTACATGAGACCTCTACCACCTTTCATATCCATCTTGAAGATACTTCTTAACTCTGCCATCTATTTTTTCAATTTAACCATTCATTTTTTTAAAATCCTCTTTCTATAAGCCTTTGTCATTTAATAAAATAGATCACTTAGTATGGACTTTCTTCTCCTAAAGTTTGAAACATTTTTCAGAGATGTCATATCCATGAAAAATGAGGAACAGTTTGGTAAACAATACTTACACTCTTCTTTATGCTTTCATTTCTGTCAGATATAACACACATTTTTTTTCTCTCTCACCAAATGCATTTTTAAACTGTTGAAAGAACGATGTCCATGAACAATCATTTTCTGTGTCAACAATTCCATAAGCTAAAGACAATATGCAACCTTAACATATAAACACAAAATATTATGATTAAACCTCATCTAGTTATTGTAGAATGTTAAAATAACTTTTAAAAAATAAATAAATTCATGAACAACATGATATATATGTCCCATCGAGTGTACTTGTAGATACAAATTTCCCTCGGTAAGCTCCGCTAAGATGTGAAGCATCAACAACAACAGACCTACATAACTCAAATCATCTCATCATTGGCCTTAATGATATGAACAGATACATAAACTCATTGTTTTCCGATTTGTGCATCCTTATATATGAATTTGGATACACAGTTTCCAAAATATATATGTACATGGCATCTGTGTATATCCATCAGCAGGCTTACCCATGATCATTTCCGGTGCACGTTCTTTATCCTGTCATGCTTGCTGGTAAGAAATTTAAGCACCATAAAGTTCCCTAATATCAACAATTATATCGTTAGGAGTATGCTTCCTTTTATGATTCTCCAATATTGGAGTTGTCATACCACTAACAAATTCAACAGTAGCTTGTACCTCACTTAATACCCTATCCCTCAATGGACATATATGTTCATTATTAAAGTATCTCACTTTAAATATGTCTTAATTTTTTCTTATAGGGGCCTTCAATTACCAACAGCAATCATCTGTAACAAACTAATACGTAAAATAACTATAATTTGATCAGGTTTAATGTACTAATAAAGAAATAAAAAACAAAAGAAAAGCACAAAATACATTATTACAAATACTTTGTTTAAATAGCATTGTGTACACATATTAATATATAGCGTTGTTTAATGTGGATATTCAATCATATTCACATACAAATTTGATAACTAATTCAAAATCCACTTAATATCCTTATTTCACTTACCAATTTTAATTGATACTTTAATAAATAGAAGTATCTCAGTAATGATACTTTATTGTATACATTGATCACAATTTTCATATTAATCATTTTTTCATCTACCATTCTTAATTTATACATTAATAACTAGAAGAAAATCAAAACGAACAAGATACCTTACATCTATAACTGCACGTAACACATATTATCAGTGTGCCATGGTAAATATATTAACAAATACATTATAAAAATTAACAACACTATCGGATAATTATATCACATACCTTCTGTTGTCAGATCTTTTAACTTTAAAATTGAAGTTATTCTTTATTTTGTATTTTTCTGTTACAGCCTTTAGAGTTGTCTTATCCTTCTACATTTGCTTCACTTCTACAACAAAAATATTTGTATCTAATATATAATTTCCCACCTCCATTTCTAATATGTAATATGAATCACCAATTATTAATTCCACAAAGCTTAGAGCCTTTGCATCGCTTTTTTCACCCTCAAACACACACGATTGCACCTTTTGTTATATCGAAGTTTTGTATATGTTCATCACTTTTGTCACATCCGGGTTTACCCCCTAGACGTAACCGGCGTCGTCGTCCTCTTTGATGACTAAGACTAGCCCCTTAGTCTCGTGCCATTACATTCATAGGTTTAAAATGTGGAAAGATTTAAAACTTTTCATTACATCTACTTGGAGGTTTACATAGACCTCTACATATGCATAATATAGTTGTATCGAGTATATATAGACTCTTTATACAGGAAGGTTATATAGCCTTCAAATTTTATTGCACATACATATATATAAGATAGAAAGATTGTCTTAAAAATTGTCTCATCTCATACCATCTAAACGATCATCACAATATGGGCATAGCCCTACATCAAATGTAAAGAAGTCACATATAGGCTTATACAAGTCGTACAAAATGAAAGTGTAATAAACATAAAAGTCTTAGAAAAACAAAGAAACTTCGTAGGCAAGATATTGGCATTGCTCTCGGAAAGTAGGACCTACCACTTGGATGATAGAAAATATCCAAGCCTTCTTCAAGTCGTCTCGAATGAGCCTTCAACGACCGGAACCTAAAATGTTTAGGAAAAGGGAAGAAAATGGGATTAGTACTCCACATGTACTAAGTATGAGAGTATATGCACATATAATATCAAAATATGCTAACAAGGAGACATTTAGTCAAAACATGCCATTTTACCCTTTTAAAAGTCTAATGCAAAATTAATCAAGTCATACTAACCAATCAAACATGCTTACTAACTCAAACAAGTAATATATATCCCAACATACTTGAACTCATGTTTTACTACAACCCTAACATCAAAGAATAGTGTCACAAGCATTATAAAGAGTCAATTACATCATAATAAGCAATACAACTACTCATGAATCCTTATCAAGTCAACAAGTGTAATGACCAAGAAAAGCCCCATAACCTCAACAAGAAACCATAGCCAATGCCCAACTTCACATAACATTACCTCTGAGGACACCTAACATCATACTTTAACAGTACAACCTAATTACATGTTCAAGAGGGTAATCATCATCATATAATATCATTTATATTGCAGCATCAACATGTTATCACCATATACGTCATTGGAATATATATACATATATATATATATATACATAATATCAACTTCCTAAAGCTTCCATCAAAGTCAACTAGTGCAAGGCATAGGTAGAGTCCTAAACCCCTACCTAGGCTAAGTTAGACCTCTCAAGTCACCTTAGTTATTTTATACTTCATTACTTTATTTTAATTTAGGAAACACTTACCTTAACCGACATAGACCACAAGAGCTAAGTGTGGAATCCGGTGTTGTAAAACCTTACACCGGTGGAAGGTGGTCTACCGGCCAAAGTAGAACCAAACATAAACGTAGCTTTCTAGGTGGATCCACTAGCTAGTCTTCCTATGGGGGCAACATAGTTCAAGAACTAAGATATAGTATATCCCTCTAGATACCACTTGGTAGCTGGGGCCTCCTCTAATGGGAATCCATTGGATGAATATTCCTCTTTGGGAAGTCAACATCTTATATAGAACTATAGGGAAAATCTTCCTCTTTGGGAAGTCATCACCTCCCATTGTAAAATTCACTCTTTTCTAAGCTAAGTACCTTTATTGAAATGTCTTTAAGCCTTTAATTATTAATCATAGCTTAGTTTAGGTCATAGGGTCTACCCCTTGTATAATCATCATCAATAGCTCAATAAGAAATGCATTTGTATAGTCCTTTCATCATAATTCATATAAGTGAGGTTAACACATTAGCATTTCATATCATATCAAGGCACATTGATAGTTATCACCATCCTTATATCACATACACCTTAATCAACCTCACAACATAGTTAAGAAATTTCAATTCAACATCATACCACCCTATAATACTAATATAAGGCATACTCCAATATAACATCACGACTTAACCACAATAAATCACAATTGGAAGTAAAGATAGAGATTCCAAGGCTAACCAAGTCTCATACATGCTTCATCATTTAGGCCTTCCCATAAAACCTCAATTCAAGCCAATTTATATGTTCAACATCATAATTCAATAATCACCATAATAACAACATTATAAGAGTCACTACACCATAATTTAACATCAATTCAATGCTTAAAACAAAGTTACTTAGGACAATTTCCATAACCTAGATCACTTCTCAAGATTAGCATGAAAGACGACAATTCATTCTAATTTGTTAATGATTGGTGTAACAACATTATCTAGTAGTGATTTAACCCATAATCAAGACAATGGAATCAATCACAACCCAATTTACATCAAGATCAACCTTAGGGTTAGGGGTTACAGATCACATTCTTCAATTTGAATTAAAATATTACAATTAATCATAATCAAGTTCAATTACATGTTAATATATCCATTATATCCTAAATAATACATAAACAACTCAAGTCACAACATCAATTTCGTAATTGGATGAAAGCCACATCAAAACTCAACTTTTGAAATCCATTTTGAAGGAACCCTTTGAGGAAAGAGTCTCAAAGGTGAATTAGATCCCATTCCTTAAAGTTTGATGAATAATTGATGGTGAATTCGTCCCTCTCCATTCCTCAAACCCCTTTCTTTGCTAGTCTTCAATGGTGAGTTCAAGTAGAGAGAGAAAGAAGAGAGAAGGAAGAGTTTTGTGAGTTGTGTTTAGATTAATGAGGGTTGGGGTATTTATATTGGGGCTTAATCAACCTAATTAGAGTCCCTTAAACCCATAATTAATCACCTAACCCACTAACTAATTAAATGAAAATAATTTAATTTGTGCAGGAAACTCGACCCTCACAGACGAGACCCTAAACGACGGACCGTCTGTGAGTCGACGGACTGCCCCCCCCCCTCCGTCCTGCACTTCGTAGGTAAGCTCAGAGACTATGCAGGTGAGGGGCTTCCTAAAATTGTCTAAGTGTGATATGATGGTGGCATCTACGCCCCGTTGATCCACACACGGAGCGTAGCTTGTGGCGTCGATGCACACTGCTTAGGCAGTGTTGCCTCAACCTGCAGAGGTCCTCCTCAAGGGCCCTTGGTTGGTCCTTGGTGAGTCGTACCCAGACTTTTCAACCATGAAATAACTTACAAACCTATTAACTACCCTCTCACCATTTTTCATAAATTTCCGACTCCTAAAAGCTAGTCAAATAGGCTAAGGCACGCTAGTACCTCTTTGAACCAACTTCCAGACGTCATGGACGTTCTTGGACGTTTTGGTTCTTAAACTTCCTAAATGACCTATATTCATTGAAATAGGTTTTAAAATAGTACTTAGACCTCATGACACCTATGTTAGGATTTACGACACGTCTTGCATTTTCAAAGTGTTACAATTTTTATCCGATGAATCAATGCATACAAGATACATACCGAATCCAACCTCATGTTTCTTAATTTATATGTACAATTTCACCCCATATCTTTTCGAATACACAATGAAGATGAATTACCCTCAACAACATATTTGATCTCGTTGTTTCTTTTCAATTCATCATTGCTCATTTCAGCTGCAATTGCTAAAATAAGATTCACGAACGGAATATTTTACCCAATCACTATCCCATCACTTTTGTATCGCTCGTATATAACATCACTTTCACATGATCCAGAATGCCTTAACGTGATCAAAAATATTCATTTCGAATATTCACAAAATTGAGTTTCAAAATTGTTTGAACATCTTTTACTTTTTTTCCAAAGAACAGGGAGAAGGTTTCACAATTTTAAATTTAAAAATTATAATTCAATTAAAGGTTTATGCACGACTGCTTGGACGAAGGAAGAAACATACGCGTGATTTATGGACTCAATTATAATTTTCGTTTTTAATCTCTTATTTAACGCATTAAACTGATAACAACAATTTAATAATTTAAGTATCCGCCCGTTATCAATTAGAGTATCCTCCTTGAATATTATGTATCCAAAAGACACTAAAAAGGAAATTTTTGATAATTAGTGAAAGAGTAGGGATATGAAGTAATTTCTTTATTATATTGTATGATTTGCCTAATTTTTCTTTATTTTAATCATGTTACATATCTGTTCATCTTTCTTTACAACTACTTTTATCACTACAATATGCATGTGTCTCACACGGACACCCTTATCTAGTATTACTTATAGGTAGGAAAACAATTGTTCGTCGACATGTTTGCTTCCCTAACCAAGGGTGATATTGGAAATTTCGTAATTCTATGCTGAAATAATATTGTACATGACTACTTTAGAATTGTACTTTCCCTTTATAGGACATAAAAGTCAGTTCACAAGTTATTTCTTTCTTTTATTTCAGCTGAAAAGTGGGTTATTTTCCATGCATGTGGGCCCTTGTATATCTCTATTTCACTTATTTTGCATTTTATTTTTACTATTACCCAAATAACTCTTAATATATGAACCCCACTAGAAAATATCTTACCAATGTTATGAGAATATTTGGATTCTCATAGTATGATATGGAGAATTTTTGCTAATTATTGGTACTCTATTATCATTAATGGGGTCTGTGATGGTTTCTTTAAATCTGAAAGATGTATAAAATAAGGTCATCCTATTTCTCCTTCATTGTTTATTATTGGGTATGAATGCTATGAAATAGAATTTTTTTAAATGGTCTATAAACAATATCTTCTCGGCAAAATTAAACAAAACATATCATGTGTGTGTTGATTAACTAATTTCACTATTCTCATCACTTTTTAAGTTGTTTTTCTTTTTCTACCAAGCAATATGTTTTAGGCTTGAAAGTTTATGTGGTTAAACTTAAATAGTTTGTCAAAAATATTAATCATCTTTTAACTTCTTTTTTCTTCTATATATATAATAATAACAGAAAAAAGAAAAATAAACACAAGATAATAGATTCAAATTTGTTCTCTAATGTTATACGTTGTGTTTAATAACAAACACATCATGTAATAAAACTTAAATAACAGTTGCATCTCAATTTCAGAAACAACTATTGTCTCTCGTCGTCGTGGAAAATAGTAATAAACTAACCTAATAAAACAACACTAACCCCCAGGACCACCAGATACTTCAAAGCCCAATTTGGATCCACCGGTGTTGTCTGCCAACTCTCTGGATCCATGTCCTGTTGTAATAGTTCTAGTTGGTGTCTGCACTTGTGTATTTGGTCATCAATTCCACCAAATTCCTTTTCATTGAGTTTCTTCATTACCTACTTAACATTCATCAAATTTCTTCAGGTACTTGCAACTTTACATCTTCCCGAGTTCTGATACCACACTTCATCCACAACTTTAAGAAATTTTTCATTATTTATTGTCAAAAGATGCACGTGTGACGCACGAAATGCACGTATAACGCACGAGATGCACGTGCACGTGATAGGAAGTACTTAACTCATATGATAGGAAGTTTGAGGCATCACTATTTTCAGAGTCCTTAGCGTAGGTGAATGTCATATTCACAATTATACATAGTGTTTAAGTTATGTACATGCATCGTGTAACACACTCAAGTCACTTACCTATTGACATATCTCATATTACGATTATAAATGTTAATTAGTAGAAGTTTAGATGATTCATCTGTAGAAGCAATTTAGAAACTTGAAAGGTAGAGCTTCACTCCTTCGATGATGAATTTTATATATATATATATATATATATATATATATTATTAATGTTCGAGAGTTGAAATATTTTAGTCTTTCATAAATATCACTCAGAAATAATAATCATTTATGTGTGAAGAAATTTAAATCTATGACATTACTAATGGGTTCACTCTAAAAATATGTTACAAGTTCAAAACCTCACCTTCAATAAAAATCCACCAAAAAATAGTTTCAATATGTTTTGTGATTGTGTTTATTCATAGGGACGTAAATAGGGTGGAGTGGGACAAGTCCTTACCTCCTCATATTTTGAATCGTCCTATCCTATTATTCTCCGTTATCATATCTCGTAAAATCTATTTTGCCCCATATGATTTTTTTTCAAAAATACCTTTAAGATAAGTTTGGATGGATAATTCACATGCACATCATTGTGCGTGGTGGAGCAACAAAATCATGTGCACACATCAAATAGTTAGATGAAAATTATTTGGTTGCTAACCCTGAACCAATTGTGATGGGAGGACCTTGGTTGCTTGATGCATACATGTTAAATCAACCCAACTCGTATAAGATTTTATTTGAGAGATTCGTTCTTATAATCATTGGTCTAGCTATAATTGGAGACAATCAATTTCTGTTAAACCGACCAATATTATCAACATAGTTTTATAGTTTGAAATTGTACTCTTAATTTAATAATTTGAGCAAACAACCTTACAAAAACCAATTTGTAAATTAATACAAATGCACATGTGACCGTACCATAGATGCATCTATTAAATCATAATAATAAGCAATCCACATGGCAAGTGAACGGACCTATATTCACCTTTTTATATGTTTCAAATAATTTCAGGGGATACAATCTCAAACTTAGTTGGTACAATGATCATTTTATCATGAGAACAAGCAACACAAGAGAATTCTTGAAGGATATTTTATTTTTTCAAACATATAGTTACATGAATCCTTAATTTCTTTTGCATCACATTTGAATCAGAATGGTCAATCGATTATACCAACTGATATTTACTCTAGTTTAATTTTTCATGTGATTTCATCATCATGCTCATATTTGTATACAACAAACAACGGGAAAAATGGGAAAGCTTATTATGTAACACATCAAAAGTCCAAAACCTAATTTAGAGCCTCACATGAGTGTCTAAGATTTTTAACATTATTTTAAGGTCAAAAGTAATGTATATAAGTCATTTAGGAAGTTTTAGAGTCAAAACGTCAAGAAACGTCCATGACGTCCGGAGACTAGTGTAAGAGGTGCTAGTGTGACTTAGCCTTTCACGAGGTTTTAGAAGTCAGAAATTGATGAAAGTTGGTGGAAAGGTAGTTAACTAGTATTGAAACATATTTAGGATCGAAACATCCGGGTATGACTCCCCAAGGACCACCTCCAAGGACCCTTGCATTTGACCCAAACCTGCCAAATAAGGTAGTGTAGACAGTGTCTACCGATGTGGTGACCAGCATGTTACAAGTATTCTCTATGGATGTTTATGCTTTACTTGATCCGGGTGCTACATTATCTTTTGTTACTCCCTTGGTATCTAGAAAGTTAGATATTTTGTCCGATGTCCTAAATGAACCTTTTATGGTAACTACCCTGGTAGGTGTTTCGGTGGTTGCAAATATGGTATATAGAAATTATCCTATAATTTGCCTAATAGACTTACTCATGTTGAATTAGTAGAATTTGATATGTTTGATTTTGATGTCATTTTGGGGATGATTGGTTGCATGATTGTTTTTCTTCCATAGAATGTAGGACAAGAATTGTCAAGTTCAACTTTCTTATTGAACCCATTTTGGAGTGGAAAGGGGATCATTCTATTCCTATAGGTCATATCATTTCTTGTCTAAAGGGTTGTAATATGATCTCAAAAGGGTGTTTATACCATATTTTAAGAGTCAAAGATTTAGACTCCGAAAATTCTCCCATTGATTTAGTCCCCTTAGTGAGGGAATTTCCAGAGGTCTTCCCTAATGATCTTCTCTGAATCTCTCCCGAAAGGGAAATTGATTTTTGTATTGACTTGCTACCAGATACCAACCCTATTTCAATTTCTCCTTATCGGATGGCTCCAGCCGAACTGAAGGAGTTGAAGGCTCAACTCAAGGACTTACTAGACAAAGGCTTCATTAGACCTAGTATTTCTCCATGGCGTGCTCCGGTGTTGTATGTGAAGAAGAAGGATGGGTCCCTTAGAATGTGAAATATCACCAACTCAATTAAGACACCATTAAGAACAAGTATCCTCGCCCTTGGATTGACGACTTGTTTGATCAACTCCAAGGGGCAATCTATTTTTCTAAGATTGACTTGAGATCGGGGTATCACCAACTTAGGGTGAGAGTGAGGATATACCGAAAAACTGCATTTCAAACTAGATATGGTCACTATGAGTTCCTAGTAATGTCCTTTGGTCTCACTAATGCATCGGCGGCGTTTATGGACCTCATGAATAGGGTGTTTCGAAGTTACCTAGATTCATTTGTCATTGTCTTCATTGACAACATCTTGGTATATTTGAAAAATGAGGGTGAACACATGGACCAGAGGGTGGTGTTACAGGTGCTTAAGGAAAACCAACGATTTGCCAAGTATAGAAAATGTGAGTTTTGGTTGAGGTCAGTGGCGTTTCTTGGTCATATCATCTCTAGTGAGGGAGTTGAGGTTGATTCAAGGAAAACCGAGGTGGTTAAAAATTGGCCTAGACCATTGACTCCAACCGACATTTGGAGTTTCTTGGGTCTAGCGGGGTACTATATGAGGTCTGTAGACGATTTTGCGTCCATTTCTTCTCCGTTGACTACCTTGACCCAAAAGAGTGTGAAATTTGAGTGGTCGGAGGCATGTGAAAGAAGCTTCCATATTTTTAAAGATAGGGTTACCTCCTCTTCAATATTTACTTTACCGGAGGGTACCAAGGCCTTCGTTTTATATTTTGATACATCCTAAGTGGGCTTAGGGTGTGTCCGTATGCAACATGGGAAAGTAGTAGCCTATGCTTCTAGAAAACATAAGGTGCGTGAGAAGAATTATCCAACTCATAATCTTGAGTTAGCGATCATGGTATTTGCCTTAAAAATATGGAGGCATTATCTTTATCGTGTCCATGTTGATGTGTATATCGACCATAATAGTCTTCAATATGAGTTTACTCAAAATGAGTTAAATCTCCGACAAATAAGATGGTTGGAATTGTTGAAAGATTACGACATGAGTGTTATCTACCACCCTGGAAAAACTAATGTGGTTGTGGATGCTCTAAGTCATATGACCATGGGTAGTGTGTCTTATATAGAAGAAGCCAAGAAAGACCTAGGGAAAGATGTTCATAGGTTTACTCATTTGGGTGTTAGATTGGAAGATTCTCCAAATGGTGGTTTTATGGTCCATCATAACTCTGAGTTTTTTTTTGGTATTTGAGGTGAAGTATAAGTAACACTTGGATAAATCATTAATAGAGTTGAAGGAATCGGTTCTTGGTAAATTTAATGAGTCATTCTCCTTAGGATTTACCAAGAGAGGTTCTGTGTGTCCAATGTGTATGATTTAAGAAATCGGATTCTTGATGAAGCTCATGGTTCCCGCTATTCCATTCATTCGGGTTCTACAAAGATGTATCATGACCTTAGAGAAGTGTTTTGGTGAGATGGATTCAAAAGGGACATAGCGGAAGTAGTTGCAAAATGTCCAAATTGCCAACAAGTGAAAGTCAAGCACCAAAATCCAAGTGGCTTATTTCAAGAAATACAAGTTCCCACTTGGAAGTGGGAAGACATTAATATGGACTTCGTGGTAGGTTTGCCTCGAACACCAAGGCAAAATAATTCCATATGGGTGGTTGTGGATAGGTTGACGAAATATGCTTATTTTATTCCCGTCAAGTCCACCTACTCGGCGAAAGATTATGCAAGGATCTTCATAGATGAGATTGCCTGTCTTCATGGTATTCCGTTATCCATCATATCTAATAGGGGTTCACAATTCACATCTAGGTTTTGGAGGTCATTGCAAAAAGTGTTGGGAACAAGGTGAAGTTAACCACCACTTTTCATCCCGAAACGGATGTTCATGCGAAGCATACTATTCAAAACGTTAAGGATATTCTTAGAGCTTGTGTAATTGATTTCAAGGAAAATTGGGATAAACACTTGCCTTTGGTTGAGTTCTCTTATAACAATAGATACCATTCGACTATATCCATGGCTCCTTTTGAGGCCTTGTATGGTAGGAGATGTAGATCTCCGATTAGGCGGTTTGAAGTGGGCGAGTACTCACTCATTGGTCCTAAATTTATATATAAAACTTTGTAGAAAGTTCATATGATAAGGAACCGATTGAAAACAGCCTATAGCCAGCAAAAGTCTTATGCCGACAATAGGAGAAGGGACTTAGAATTCGAAGAGGGTGTTAAAGTGTATTTGAAAATCTCACCTATGAAATGGGTGACGATATTTGGAAATAAATGGAAGTTAATTCCTCATTATGTGGGTCCCTATGAAATTTTACAAAGGGTTGGCAATGTTGCATACGAGTTGAGACTACCGAGTGAGCTAGCTTCGGTTCACCTGATGTTCCATGTCTCCATGCTTAAGAAGTGCATTAGTGATCCCGAGTCCATTCTTCGGTCTAGTTGTGGATGATAATATATCCTATGAAGAGGTTCCGATGGAAATCCTTGATCATCAAGTGAAGAAATTGAGGAACAAAGAGGTGGCTTCCATAAAGGTGTTATGGAAGAACCACCTAGTTGAGGGAGTAACATGGGAGGCCGAGGCCGACATGAAGTCTCGTTATCCTCATCTCTTTGCTAATTAAGGTTATTTGTTCCTACTAATGACTAAAATAATAAATAAATTTAATTTAATTTGTTTTGCAAAGATGTGCATATTTATGATAAAGGTTTTTGCTAAAATGAAGTTTCATATAAAAATGCTCTTTTTGCTTGATTTGCACTTATTTGTGTATTAGGTATGTTGTTGCCTACATTAAATGATATTGAGCATGTTGATATGTTTTGAAAGACGTTTTGGCATAAGTGACTCTATATGTTGTGTTGAGCTCATGTTGTTGTTGAGAAGGAAATTCCTCATGTGTTAATATTGAGCTCTTATATGTGGTAATTGATGTTTTGAGTTACTTTGTGTAAATTTCATGTTGTTATGTTGATTTGAGTTGTTAACATTTTGGTTTTGTATGTTGTTGGTTGGGCTTCTAATATTGAGTCTATCATTTCCCTTCAATAGATTTTTAGTGTCATTCAGTGAGAATGTTCCTAGGGGGGGATAATGTAACACTGCGAAAGTCCAAAACCTAATCTAGAGCCTCAAATGAGTGTCTAAGGTTTTTAACGTTGTTTTAAGGTCAAAAATAATGTATATAAGTCATTTAGGAAGATTTAGAGTCAAAACGTCAAAGAACGTCCATGACGTCCGGAGACTAGTGCAAGAGGTGCTACTGTGTCTTAGCCTATTTCACGAGGTTTTAGAAGTCAGAAATTGATGAAAGTTGGTGGAAAGATACTAAAATAGAATTGGAACATTTTTAGGGAGGAAACATCTGGGTACGACTCCCCAAGGACCACCCTAAGGAGGGTCCTTAGAGAGGACCCTTGCATTTGACCCAAACCTGCCAAATGAGGTAGTGCAGGCAGTGTATACCTACGAGTTGCAGGTGACGAGTCGTAGGCCAATCGACTTGGCGTCGATTGAATCCGTTGATCAACACGTATAAATTTTCCAAAAATGGCCAAAATGCAACTCTCTGAACCAAAACAACGGTTGTGCAGGATGGTTGGGAGAGGGGCGTCGACTGACCTACGGCCCATCCTGCATTTTCACTGTCTTGTTTTAAGATGGTTCATTTAATTAGTTGATTAGTTAGGGGTTTATTAGTTATTAGGTTGGTTAAATTAGGTTAGTCAATCAACTATATAAATTACTCTAAGCCTAAACTCAACTTAACACCCCATAATTCCCAAACACAAATTGCTCTTTCTTCTCTTTACTTTCTCTCTCCCAAAGAAGACTCCATTGAAGGTCAAGGTCTAAGGTTCTAGGGATTCAAGAAGTCAAATTTTCTCCATCAATCTTCAAGTAATATCAAGTTTTGGAAACTCTTCACCTTTGGGATTCCTTTCCCAAAAGGGTTCTTCCAAAATTGATTTCAAAAATATGATTTTCATATAGGTTTCTTTCTATTTCGAGATTGGTTTTTTCAATTGTTTTGTTCTTGATTTATATTGGTTATTATTGTTATAATATTATGTATTATTGTTCAATTATGAAGTTCTTGAAGCTAAACCTAGTATTGGGGTAGAGGTGATGACATGACCCCTACCCCAATACCCTATCCTATGAACCAGTATAGAATTGAATTGTATCGGTGTAGTTGACCTAACTATTGTGTTAATTACTATTGAATGATGTTATTACACCTATTATTGGATGAAATTGGTTGGTTGATGGTAAGACCATGGATGATGGCTTTTCAAGGAGATTGGGTAGTCTTTGTTATCCTAAAAATTTACTTCAATTGTGATGGCTTGTACTTGGTGATGAAGTTCAATTGAAGTATCGCTTGTGATTGTATTAATTAGTTGTTGGTATGATGATGCAATTTATGTCTTGATTATGTGGCTTGTGAGATTATGATTTAAGATGTAATGATATAAGGTTGGTTGTGAAGTAATGTGCCTTACTATGATATGATGATGTTAATGTGTTAATCTCACAACTGAGGGTTGTACTGAAAGGTGTTCTCATGCAATTCCTATTGAGCTAATGACTATGACTATACAAGGATCTATTCTCCTATGACCTAAACTAAGTTATGATTGTTAAATAAAGACATTTCAAAAGAGACTCTAGCTTAGCACCGAGTGAACTAGTAGTGAGAAGTGTCCCTTCCCAAGTAAGAAGGTAGGTTTACTATTGTACTCATGAGATGGATATTATAATTCCAAAGGCATAAAGAGGATCTCAATCATGTATTCTAGTTCTTGAATATGTTGCCCCTATAGGAATTAGTGGATCCACCTAGATGCTATGTTCATACTTTGGTACTACCTTGGCAAGTAGTCCATCTTCTTTCGGTGTAGGGCTTTATGACACTGAATTTCACATTAGCTCATGTGTTCTATGTCGGTTAAGGCAAGTGTTCCTGAAAGTAAAATAAAGTTATAAAGTGAACTCTAACTAAGATGACTTAAGGGGTTTGACTTAGTCTAGGTAAAGGTATGGGACTCTACCTATACATCTCACTAGATGCATTGAGGGAAGTCCTAGAAGGATTTTCTAATGTTCTTATGCTCTTATAAAGTGAATGATATGCATATGTTGACTTTACATGTTGATGATACTATATGATGTTGGTTTCATGTATGAACATGCTAGTAGTCTATATTGCTAAATATGATGATGATTGTTCTTGATGCTATGATATGTGATGTTAGGTATTGCTTATGATCCTTTATTTGGTTTACTTGGTTGCGTAAGGTTATGGAGCTTTACTTGATTATTGCACTTGTAAACTTGATGGTGGGTTATGAGTAAGGGTCATGTATATGTTGTAATATTATGAACTCTTAGACATGCTTTGTCGTTATAACATGATGTTGGAGTTGCTTTGGCTATAGTTATAATAAGTTATACACATGTTGACTTGGTTATACTCAATGATGTTGGTCTTGTGTTGGATATGCTATTGTCTTAATGAATATATGGTTATTGTCTTATATGTGTTCTTGATTGTAAATAAGGCTATTCAAAGTAACTTGGCATGGTTTTGAAAAAATGTCCCTTTTAGAATGATTTCTATATTGTATGTGCATATGCTTCCATACTTAGTACATCTCCCTATTTCTCCCTTTTTATCAAACATTTCAATTTCTGATCGTTGAAGGGTTCATGACCAATTTCCAAGGAAGGCTTGGATCATTTCTCCAAGTGTGGGTTCCGAAAGATCTGAGGATGATGTCTTTTCTCATTCTACCTATGTGACTTACTATAGTATAAAGACATTCATTTCACTCTTATTGTTCAAGATATTTTCGTAATCCCTAAGAGGAAATTATACATTTATATAAGGGCTATGCCCCAATTGTTCTATTCCGACTTAGATTGTTTTATATGAGACATATCTACTAGACTCTATCTTGAATATTGTATATGTGACATAAAATTACAAGCCTATGTAAGCTTCCTAAGTGAGGATTCTAAGTAAACTCCCTATATAT
Source organism: Solanum pennellii (assembly GCF_001406875.1). Classification (NCBI taxonomy): domain Eukaryota; kingdom Viridiplantae; phylum Streptophyta; class Magnoliopsida; order Solanales; family Solanaceae; genus Solanum; species Solanum pennellii. The sequence goes on from NC_028642.1 coordinate 7,235,294, forward strand.
ATACTATGTGTAAGCGAGAGGTCTATGTAAACCTCATGAAGTAGATGTAGATGAAAAGTTTATAATTTTTCGCACTTTTTAACCTATGATACTTAATAACCAATGCTAAGAGGTTAGTCTTAGTCCTCTCCAAGGACGACGACGCCGATTGCGTCTAGGAGGTGCTCCCCAGATGTGATGTATACTTTGGTTGTAGTAATTTGATGATATTAAATATTTCCATAATTTGCAATCTCAATATAACATTTTTTTTTAAATTCTTCCGAAACTTAAAAAGTTTCTTTTGAGACTTACTACAACTCCAATATTATAAACAACTTCCTTCCTTCTTGATAGTAAAAAAATTAGTTCATTCGAAATTCTCAATTAATTTTATGTACTACCACAAATTTCACAACGTCATCCTTATGATGATCATCTCCTTCAAGGAGAAAATTATTGTTAGTAGTAGTATTATTGGCATGGCTAAAATTATCACATGCAAGGCTTATATCTTGACAATCAATGATAAATTTGTGTTGCCACACAACAATATTTATAGTGGTCATGGACACAATTTTTATAGGAAAGAATTGTTTCTTTTTTTTTGTCCTTCAGTTGTTCATAATTTAACATACCACAATATTTGTGTAGAACTTAATGTATATGACTAAATGGTCATTTATGTCAAAATATTTTCTTCAATCTCTAAAACCTCTCATAGAGGTGAGATGTGACATTTATCCAACAATACATGAACATGTTCTTATCTATAAGAACATAAGTCACATTTTCTTTAAGAAATGAACCATAATCATTTGAACAGATTCCAAAAGTTTTTATTGGAAACTCATTGTCATGCTTTCGAATTTATTAAATTTATGTGACTCACCTCAACATTACTTTAAGAGGTGAAATATATCAAATGTACTACCTCTTTATATTCCTTTATTTTTATGTAGGATTTACAAAACTATTCATATTTGGTTGCACCAACAACAATGTGGCCAATAACTATTCATATCACTTTAATGGATAAAAATACCTTCACATTTTGAAGGATCATCTTAAGAACCCATATTGTTCTTCCTTTTAATTATCAATATAATGACCATTAACATTTTATCACACTCATATTCATACATAAAATCACTTGTCATCTTTCAGACATATTTTACAATGCTACCACATTCACATAAGAAAATGGAGCAAATCAATTGGGTGAATTTCATTACTTTTCATCAAAAGTTCATCATTTTTCCTTAGTCATCATCATATTATCACTGTGTTACATTAGGAATTAAATCCAATGTATTATACATATAAAGAAGCCTAGGCCAAAAAACAATGGGACCCAACATATTATTATTATGACGCACCGAGACTTTAACTTGATGTCTTACACACTTGGTGCAATGAAACTTAAATTCATCGTCTTACGCTCAACCATGTCTTAATAAATCGAAGTGTTACCAAAAACTAAATATCTGAAGTCATAAATATAATCTCAATTTGACTTAAAACATAAGAAAAGGAAGGAATGACCTAAGAGACTCTTGTACTTGGTTCCGTTTGTAAGTTGGACCCTTATACTTATCACTTTCTCAACTAAGCCTTTGAACTCAAAAAAATATAATATTTTAAACCTCTTTCTCACATAATGAGTGTGCGAGTAGTACACTCGTTTTACACATGAAATTCCATGTCATTTTTTAATAACACATCATAATTATTAATTTTTTCAAAGACACATTAGAAATTAAATATTAAAAATAAATAATATTAAAAAAATACAATATTCTCTCTCATTGTAAAGTAATTGTGTCTCTCATTCCCCACATCACCTTTTTCTTTCCCACTTCCACCCCTATCCCAAAGATGTAAAAACCATCGTATGCTTCAACTATTTGTACTTCTTTGCACCCAAAATCTTTTTCAATCACAAAATTTTATCATTCAATTTATTGTAATAAATTTTAACTTTTATGCTTTAAAGGAGGATTTTATTTTATTTTATTTTATTGATTTAGTAAAGAGATATCAAGAAACTTCAAGTTGAAAATTCAAGCAATAAATCTTGAAAAGTTAAGATTATAAAATTTACGAAGAAGTACATTTATTAGCAAAAACTTTGTTAATTATTTTTATGATGTTAATGATGGATACCCGTCAAAAAAGGAGAAAAAAGTAGCATAAAGTGAGATATGAAACAGAAGACGGAGTGATGAATGAGGACGATTGTTGAAGAAGAGGAGGAGGAGGAGGAGGAGAAGAAGAAGAGTGAATGGTAGGAGTAAGGCTGGGGGTTGGGTGGGG
>NC_028642.1:7237855-7240240 GCF_001406875.1 Solanum pennellii
GGTGGTTAGAGCTAATGAAGAAGAAGGGGGGGTAGGGGGGTTGAAAAAGATTAAGAATTTGTGATTTTTATTATTTTAAATTTATTATTATTATTAATATAATTTTGATTTTTTTAAAAAGTAAAATATTGTATTTACTTGCTTTAAAACGCGTGTAGTCGTGCACTTTTTCAACTTCTCCATTTTAATGTGACGTAAGTCAATGGTTAGAGAGGTTTAAAATATTGTATTTTTGTGAGTTTAAAGATTTAGTTGATACAGTCATAAGTACAAGGGTTCAAATTACAAATGGTGTCAAGTATAAGGGTCTCTCATGTCATTCCGCCTAAGAAAATTAAACAAAATCAATTAATTAGAACATGTTAGAATCATGTAAAAGTCCCAAGTTAAAATAAATTAAAACCTTTTAACATTCCTTCTGTCACGACCCAAAACGAGCCGCGAGTGGCACCCACACTTATCCTCCTATGTGAGCGAACCAACAAATCTAAACCCCAACGTTTACCAATATTTCAACCATAATGAACAAAATATAATGCGGAAGACCCAAAACTCACTAACAAAATCAATTAAATAACTTCTAAAGTTTAATACTTATTATTCCCAAAATCTAGAAGTCATCACATCAAGAACATCTATCCTCAAATTTCTAAATCTAAGAGTATTTAAGAAGCTAAAATAAGTAAAAGAGATGGTCCATGTTCGAACTTCAAAGACATCAAGACGTGAAGGAGAGAATCCAGTCCTAGCTAGGAATAATAGCTCACCCTGAAATCTGATATGCTGGACACTGGCTAAAGTTGCGGACGAGTCAAAGTCGATGGCACGTTTGCTGCACTCCACAAATAACAAAGAAGAAAATTACAAGTAGGGGTCAGTACAAGGAACACGTACAGAGTAGGTATCATCGGCCAACTCAAAATAGAAAGCAATATATACTGAATAATAATATAAAATCAACCACAATACTTAACAGATGACAATCAACAAGTACAAGAACCACTGGCAACAACACCAAGCACACCTATGAGAACTCAAGCCTCCACACCATACTCATTTGGGAAATAGGTTATTCGAATTTGAGTATATTAATCATAATTCAAGATTGCTTCTCTTTAGTATTATTGTGTCGGAACGTGACACTCCGATCCCCTAATACTACGTGTCGGAACGTGACACTCCGATCCCCTAATACTACGTGTCGGAACGTGACACTCCGATCCATTATTACTACCGTGTTGGAACGTGACACTCCGATCCCCTAATACTGCGTGTCAGAATGTGACACTCCGATCCCCTAATACTACGTGTCGAAACGTGACACTCCGATCCCCTAATACTACGTGTCGGAACGTGACACTTCGATCCATTTTATCTCATTGTTTTATTTCGTCAAGCCTTCTTCATGTCAAGGCGTCATCTTAATAGAGAGGATTTAATATTGAAGATTCAGCAGTCTCATGATTTTAGCCCACCACAATTACCCAACCACAACATACAAACACACAATCAAGCATATAGAAGATTTTACAGAATCACCCAATACATATCGATCGCTATTTAGAGTTTATCTATCATATAGAAATAAACCATAACCTACCTCCACCGAAGAATCGTGATCAAGCAAGCTACTTCCCTAATGCCTTTGCTTTCCTCTTCGTTCTCTCTCTCTCGCTCGTTCTCCCCTCTCTGTCTTTTTCCTTTTCTTCTCCAGATTCTTTTTCTTTTACCCTAATTATCATATAATTCATTATGATAAATGTAACCCATTATTTATTTTAAAGTTATCTCCTTTAACCCCCAAGTAAAGAAATTATTAAACTTACCCCACTAATTTCATAAAGTTTGTCATGAATAGTCCAAAACACCCCTTTAAAACTTTTAGCAGAAATCCGACCCAGTTGGGGTTACGCAACTTGTGACGGTCCGTCGTGTCTATGACGGTCCGTCCTGCAGGTCCGTCACAAAGTTCAGAGAGTTAAATTCAGTAAAGAGGTTTGTGACGGTCCGTCGTATATACGACGGTCCGTGCTACAGTTCCGTCATGAAGTTCAGAGAGTCAATTTCAGTACCCAGATTTCAGAGTTGAAGTGTGTTGGAACGAAGACCCTCGACGGTCCGTCGTGACCATGACGGTCTGTCACGTGATCCGTCGACCCAGTCAGTTATTATCAAAAATAAACTCTACTGCTCGAATCGACTAAACAGGTTGTTACAATAGATACCAATTTACCCATCGTTCGTCCCCGAACGATCACAGGAAGAAAAACAAGGGCGAGAAAGAGTACCTGAATCTGTAAAAAGATGTGGATATCTTTATTGCATATCAACCTCCTTCTCCCAAGTGGACTCTTCAACTGGCCGATTCTTCCACTGAACCTTGAT
>NC_028642.1:7241093-7243659 GCF_001406875.1 Solanum pennellii
TTGGTTGCACCAGGATGTATAGAATACCTTGAACTATGAGCCTCTGTAAGAATAGTGTGAATCAAATTATCAACACGGGGGCACACATACTCTTCCCTTAATTCTCAAAACACCTTCCTCATCAATTATTGCCTCTTTAGCCTCTCCTCGCAATACCATATCTCGAATTCGGCTCAGCTTCTCATCAATAAACTGCTTTCCCTTAATCTTGTCAAGAAAAGAAGATCTTGCCTCCACACAGGCCAAAAATCCTCCCTTCTCTAGTACTTCCAGCCTCATAAAGTCATTAGCCAGAGTCTGAACCTCTCTAGCCAATGGGCGTCTAGAAACCTGTAAGTGGGCTAGACTTCCCATGCTCCCTGCTTTTCTACTTAAAGCATCTGCCACCACATTAGCTTTTCCTGGGTGATACAAAATAGTAATATCATAGTCCTTCAGTAGTTCCATCCACCTTCTCTGCCTTAAGTTCAAATCTTTCTGAGTAAAGACATACTGTAAACTACAATGATCTGTATAAACTTCACACTTGACCCCATATAGATAATGTCTCCATTGCTTTAATGCAAACACAACTGCAGCCAACTCCAAATCATGGGTTGGATAGTTACGTTCATGCACTTTTAATTGCCTCGAAGCATAAGCAATTACATTCCTCTCCTGCATTAGCACTGCACCCAAACCAGAATAAGAGGCATCACAATAAACAATGAAATTCTTACCTTCTACTGGCAAGGTAAGGATGGGTGCAGTAGTCAACAAGGTCTTGAGGTTCTGCAAGCTTTCTTCACATTCGTCCGACCATACAAATGGAACATTCTGCTTTGTCAAATTTGTCAGTTGGGAGGCAACAGAAGAAAATCCCTTGACAAATCGACGGTAGTAGCTAGCTAAACCAACAAAGCTCCTTACCTCTGTAACATTAGTAGGTCTTACCCAACTCTTCACTACTTCAATCTTAGAAGGATCCACCATCACTCCATCCATAGAAACCACGTGCCCCAAGAAGGACACTGAATCTAGCCAAAATTCACACTTGGAGAATTTGGCATAAAGTCTTTTCTCCCTCAACAACTCCAATACAGTTCTCAAATGCTCCTCATGTTCTTTCCTGCTCTTTGAGTATATCAGTATATCATCAATAAATACAATAACAAAGAGATCCAGATATGGCTTAAAAATCCCGTTCATCAGGCTCATGAAAGCAGCAGGGGCATTCGTCAGACCAAAGGACATTACTAAGAATTCATAATGCCCATACCGGGTTCTAAAAGCAGTCTTTGGCACATCTGCTGCCCGTATTTTCAATTGATGATAACCAGATCTCAAATCAATTTTTGAGAAGGTACAAGCACCTTGTAACTGATCGAACAAATCATCAATGCGAGGAATAGGATACCTGTTCTTCCATCCTTCTTCTTCACAAATAAAACAGGAGCGCCCCAAGGGGATGCACTTGGTCTAATAAAGCCTTTCCCTAACAATTCTTGAAGTTGGGCTTTTAACTCCCTTAACTCTGCTGGAGCCATTCTATAAGGGGGTATGGAAATGGGATGAGTACCCGGTTCCAAATCAATGCAAAAGTCAATATCCCTGTCCGGTGGCATACCAGGAAGGTCTGCAGGGAACACATCCAGAAACTCACGAACTACCGAAACCGACTCAATCGAAGGTACTTGGGTAGTATCATCCCTGAGATGTGCCAAGAAATCTAAACAACCCTTACTAACCATTCTCTTAGCACGAAGAAAAGAGATGATATTAACTGGAGTGGAAATGTAGTCCCCCTCCCACACTAGCGGATCTGTCCCAGGCTTGGCCAATGTCACAGTTTTAGCATTACAATCTAAGATTGCAAAATTTGGAGAAAGCCAAGTCATACCCAGAATCACATCAAAATCAACCATCTCTAATAATCAAATCTACATGAGTATTGCTCCCCACAAAAGTCACAAGACAAGACCTATACACCTTTTCAACTATCACAGACTCACCCACAGAAGTAGAGACACGAATAGGCATGTCAAGCAAATCACAATATAAATCAAGACCAGCAGCAAAGGAGGAAGATACATATGAAAATGTGGATCCAGGATCAAATAATACAGAAGCCATGCAATCACAAACCAAAAGATTACCTGTGATAACAGCATCAGATGTCTCTGCTTCAGACCTCCCGGGGAAAGCATAACAATGGGCCCTATCACCTGTCTGCCCGTTGCCCCTACCATGTTGCGCTGCAGTAGCTCCAGCTTGCCCGCCACCCCGGCTGATTTGGTGACCACCATTACCTTGGCCACCACGTCCTCCAGAATGACGGCCTCTCCCATGACCACCTCTACCTCTAACTATTGGGGGTCTATAACTCTGTTTTGGACAATACCTCCTAATATGTCCAGTCTCTCCACATCCATAACAGTCTCTAGAGTCAAGCATAGGTCTCTGTGATAAGGACGAAGTCTGGGATAACCTCCAAACTCAGAGAAATGTTGACTGATCTGCGATGGACCCCATCTACAGCCTGCAGTGAAGACTGAATAGGTCGGGCTGGGTAACCTCCTGAACTCTG
>NC_028642.1:7243968-7247463 GCF_001406875.1 Solanum pennellii
TGAGGTGCTGGTGCAGAAAACACTGGAGGTGTCTGGCCCTGATCAGATAACCCGCTAAGATAAGTAAGAACCTGGTTAATCATCTCTGGGGTAGGCTGGGGTGGTAGTTCCTCATCTTGCACCTGCTCATTTTCCCCTTCCTCACCCTCTCTTACTACTTCATCAGTAGGTGGAGGAGTCACCGCCCTATTACTAGCTGGACCAGGTGTTTGTCCTCTACCTCTAGAGGGCGTCCTCTTGCGACCTCTACCACGGCCTCTTGCCACTGCTCCTCCTCGAGCTACAACCCCAGTGGTTGGCTCAGACGCACCCTGTCTTGCCGGTGTTGGTGTTGGCACAGTTGTTGCTCTAGTTCTAACCATCTGCGAAATAGAGTGAGGATGTCAGATACCAATTTGTATCACCTAGATACCAATTGGATCCAAGTAATAGCACGAAAGAAAGAAAGAATGGAATTTTCCTAAAGTCCTATAACCTCTCAAAGAAAAATAAGGGCGTCCCCCTACTGTTCCTCAAGACTCTACTAGACTTGTTCTTGTGTGATGAGACCAACGAACCTAACGCTCTGATACCAAGTTTGTCACGACCCAAAACGAGCCGCGAGTGGCACCCACACTTATCCTCCTATGTGAGCGAACCAACAAATCTAAACCCCAACGTTTACCAATATTTCAACCATAATGAACAAAATATAATGCGGAAGACCCAAAACTCATTAACAAAATCAATTAAATAACTTCTAAAGTTTAATACTTATTATTCCCAAAATCTGGAAGTCATCACATCAAGAACATCTATCCTCAAATTTCTAAATCTAAAAGTATTTAAGAAGCTAAAATAAGTAAAAGAGATGGTCCATGTTCGAACTTCAAAGACATCAAGACGTGAAGGAGAGAATCCAGTCCGAGCTAGGAATAATAGCTCACCCTGAAATCTGATATGCTGGAGACTGGTTAAAGTTGCGGACGAGTCGAAGTCGATGTCACGTTTGCTGCACTCCACAAATAATAAAGAAGAAAATTACAAGTAGGGGTCAGTACAAGGAACACGTACTGAGTAGGTATCATCGGCCAACTCAAAATAGAAAGCAATATATACTGAATAATAATATAAAATCAACCACAATACTTAACAGATGACAATCAACAAGTACAAGAACCACTGGCAACAACACCAAGCACACCTATGTGAACTCAAGCCTCCACACCATACTCATTTGGGAAATAGGTTATTCGAATTTGAGTATATTAATCATAATTCAAGATTGTTTCTCTTTAGTATTATTGTGTCGGAACGTGACACTCCGATCCCCTAATACGACGTGTCGGAACGTGACACTCCGATCCCCTAATACTACGTGTCGAAACGTGACACTCCGATCCATTATTACTACCGTGTCGGAACGTGACACTCCGATCCCCTAATACTACGTGTCGGAACGTGACACTCCGATCCATTTTATCTCATTGTTTTATTTCATCAAGCCTTCTTCATGTCAAGGCGTCATCTTAATAGAGAGGATTTAAGATTGAAGATTCAGCAGTCTCATGATTTTAGCCCACCACAATTACCCAATCACAACATACAAACACACAATCAAGCATATAGAAGATTTTACAGAATCAACCAATACATATCGATCGCTATTTAGAGTTTATCTATCATATAGAAATAAACCATAACCTACCTCCACCGAAGAATCGTGATCAAGCAAGCTACTTCCCCAATGCCTTTGCTTTCCTCTTCGTTCTCTCTCTCTCGCTCGTTCTCCCCTCTCTGTCTTTTTCTTTTTCTTCTCCAGATTCTTTTTCTTTTACCCTAATTATCATATAATTCATTATGATAAAAGTAACCCATTATTTATTTTAAAGTTATCTCCTTTAACCCCCAAGTAAATAAATTATTAAACTTACCCCACTAATTTCATAAAGTTTGTCATGAATAGTCCAAAACACCCCTTTAAAACTTTTAGCAGAAATCCGACCCAGTTGGGGTTACGCAACTTGTGACGGTCCGTCGTGTTAATGACGGTCCGTCCTGTAGGTCCGTCACAAAGTCCAGAGAGTTAAATTCAGTAAAGAGGTTTGTGACTGTCTGTCGTATGTACGACGGTCCGTGCTGCAGTTCCGTCGTGAAGTTCAGAGAGTCGATTTCAGTACCCAGATTTCAGAGTTGAAGTGTGTTGGAACGAAGACCCTCGACGGTCCGTCGTGACCATGACGGTCCGTCGCGTGATCCGTCGACCCAGTCAGTTATTATCAAAAATAAACTCTACTGCTCGAATCGACTAAACAGGTTGTTACACCTTCTCAATATTTTTATGAAGATTTAACATAATTTACTAACCCTTTTAAAATAACCACAAACCAAACTTTGTTAGTACAAATAATATATTAATAATTCAACAAGTAAATGTTCAGATAAAGAAAAATAAAGAGGTATAAAAGTAATCAATAATGATAATCAAATCAATATGTATATGCCACATAACTCACTAATTTATCTTTTAATAAAACAAGATCATAAAGAACAATTTCTTTACGAATTATTTACTTACAAAACTAATTTTACTTTTTAAATATATAAGAGATCACATTAAAATTTTGCTCAAAGTAAAAGCAACTTGCTGGACTCATATGATTTTGAGATAGTAAGAAAACTAATGATGTATAATCAAAAGTAAAATAGAAAATAGATTATATAGTAATTTATCTTATTTTCGAGAGAGAAATGAACACAAATATTTATACATTCTTTATATGTACTTCGCTTCAATCCTTCTATAATAGAACAACCATGCTAATACAGTGTTGTAAAACTTAAGAACAAATGAACAATATGAAGATGAACACAAGAAGAACAATATAATATATATTAAACTTTTTTTCTTATAAGTATTCATCAAATCTTCAAGTGTATACAATATGAATCCTTATGCCTCTATTAAGAGTGTAACATAGATGCATACAAAAGGTTAGTTATAAACATGACATTAACATAAATATAATGGAGGAGGTTATAGAAGTGGAGGTTATGGTGATCTTCATAATAGAGAAAAGTAATGGAAATAATGGAAGCGAGTAACTTCTTGGTATATTGGATATTCACACTATAATATTTTATAACAGTGACACCTTTTAATTGTCTGTATTTTTTATTGATTTATTTCTTATTTCTTTTATATCATTTCTTCCATCTATTTATTGTATTAAAAAACTATTGAAGAAGATAAAAGAAAAGATAATGTCCAGTATATTAACGATAGGTAACTGTTTGTAAATAAATAATTATTTAAGAGGAAAAACAAGTCTAAACTATAATCAAATTAAATTTATCTCTTTTTTTCTATTTAATTTATAAAAAATTCATATTAAATTACTGTTATATCGCGCGAAGCACGAACAATTTTCCCAGTTTTATTATAAAATGGAATTATTTTATCATTCTTAATAAAATAGAACTTTTTTTACACTTTATAAAGTATAAATTTCTTTT
>NC_028642.1:7247935-7267919 GCF_001406875.1 Solanum pennellii
ATATATATATATATATATATATTAAGATCCTTATTTGCGCATATTCGTCACATTTCATCCGTGTCGGGTTCTTCAAATATACACTACATTTGACAAAACTAAACCGTATCCTTTGACATTTTTGTTAAGAAATTTTTGTAGAATCCAAACAACCTAAAAAATTATACACTAAAGAACACCTTTCTCACGCATTCAAAATAACAAAACAAAAATTATTATCAATTGCTCATATAATACATACATAGACACTGAATCCATCCAAGATCAATAAACTCTATCGTTCATCGATTTTCTGTTGTCTCTATTCATAAATATCTATCTCAGTAATATAAAGCAGAATCCATCCAAGATATCTGAAGCAGCTCCATTGTTGACCATTTTTCTGTTTTCTCATAACATAAATATCAATTGCGAAATAAGCTCTGCCATCTTTTTCCCTCAGTTGAGTAGATAAACCTAGCCAAAGGTTTATTTAGCAACTAATACCACACCCAATGTATGTTGCAGCTCACACTAAAGTGATTCACTTTCTCCATTTAAGAATTGAGACAAAAATGGAAAATAAATTTCAGTTTCTCATCCTAATTTCTTTAGTAAAGAAAAAAACACTAAAAAGAGTTAACAAATCACAGTTATAAGGATTTTTCCACCTTCTGGTATGATAATTCTACTAATACTGTTCATATTTTTTTTCATTTCTATTTGTTGTTGTACCTACAATTGTTTCACAGACCTTTTATAACTTGCCTGCAAACCACATCGTGTTATCATGTGAGAGGCTTGTGCTTTAATTGACTCCTTGTAGACCATTTGTGTAGGCCACACTACCTTCGTTGATGGGCAGTCTTTCAGCCATCTCAGTCAACTTTGTAGTCAGCAATCAAGTTGTCTTTGCTTGATGATTAATCAACTTGGCCTCATCTCTTTTCCTATCAATATCACAATAGTTCTTTAGTTGTCACTTCTATGTATTACTCACCTTGACAACAAAAGAGAAACTTATGTTATCTTCAGAAAGCGGATAACCGTCAAACAACAATGAATCTAAAAAAGCGCATTAAATTCATTGGCAAACAATATCATCAAAAAACGATAAGAACTATCATATGTGCAATAAATTCCAAGAATTTCATAGGAGTTGGTCAAACTTGGTGATTGCAGTTGGATTATTGCTTGTAGAATTTGTTTGCAGCTGGCGCAACAAAAACAATGCCTCCCTGATGCAAAAAGAACTTCAACTGCTAACTTTACTAAAAAGATAATATAAATTTGAAATTTAAAAATAACAAAGAAACAACAATAGAAAGACCAAGAAGTGAGATTTACAATTGACAGGACCAAGTGGATTGGATAGGTCAGAAGATGTAAATAAGTATTCATGGATAAAATAGGAATTACAGATAGAAGATCCATGACAACTGCCACCACATTGACAGTCAACAAATTATACGTATATTATACGTATTCAACAAAATCTACAAATCAATCGAGCTTGAAAAGGCATTATGAACTTTTACACAATCTTTACAATGCCTCAAGTATTCTGCTCATGTTAGCTTCTTTAACTTTAAGGATCTGTTGTAATTATTTGTACTTCGTGGAATGTGTTATTTTGGAATTGCGGGTTATAGATGCTAGGGTGGGCATAAACACCGGAAAACCGAAACACCGGTATTTCAGTTTTCGGGTCGGTATTCGGTTTACTTTTTTGTATTTTTCGGTATTTCGGTTCGGTTTTTGGTATGTATTATTTTGGTTTTCGATATTTCGGTTTAACTCGAAATATTATACTATAATTTATATTAAATTAATTAATAATTATTAATATTAAATAATTTTAAAAAAAAAGAAAGTAAGAAATAGAAACCCTATAATTATACTACTGATTTTCTTTTTCTCCTTTCCTCTTCCTCTCCTCTTCTTCCTCTTCTCATCTTCCTCTAATCCTCTTCTCCTCCAGCAGCGCCGGCCGCCGCCAGAAGAAGCAGCAGCGTCGGCCGTCCAGGCGTCCACCAGAAGAAGGCAAGAAGCAGCAGCACTGCAGCAGCGCCGGCGCCCGGTCGTCCGCTAGAAGAAGGAGCAGCAGCAGCAGCCGCGCCGCGCCGTCAAGAAGCCAGAAGCAGCGGCGCCGCGCCGTCCGCCAGCAGGCACGCAGGAGTCAGGACAACAGCCAGCAGGTTTGTCCGTTTGTTTTTTTAATTATTTTTTTTCGACTTTTTTTCTGATTTTGTTTTTATTACTAGTTATTGTGAATTTATTGTGATTTTATATATATATATATATATAGATGGCTGAACAAAAGATTGAAAAAATTGTAAAGTTTAAAATTTTAAAAAGCCCACTAAGCAGGCCCAAAAAAACCCAAAATAAAAAACCGAACCGAATTAACAAAAACCGAATCGAACCGAAATATTTTGGTTCGGTATTCGGTATGCAATTTTCAAAAACCAAAAACCGAAAACCAAAAAAACCGAAAAAAACTGAAACCAAACCGAAATACCGAATGCCTACCCCTAATAGATGCTTAGTAAGAGATGCTGGTAAACTGATTCATGCACAAGTTTGTTGCTGGTGTCCTTCATATTTAAGTTAGTGCTTATGATGTTGGTCTATCGAAAACAACCTCTTTATTTCCAAATGTAGAGAGTAAGGTTTGGGTGTACACACTACTCTCTCAAGACCACACTTGTGGGTTTACATCGGGTATGTTATTGCATATATTGTTGGTTTTGTTAGTCTTAAGTTAAATTTGAACTGCTGCACAGTTCTTGATAAAGGCATGTTTCACAGGGTGCTCAAGTACTCATTTTGCTACTTGTCATGCCATGGGTGGGATTTAGATGTCTACTGCAATTAAAATTATATTGATCAAGAATGAAAGATTTAGAGAAAATGGAGAAGTTTGAAATTAAAGACAAAAGCACATAAAGTAGAAAATATTTCATCTATTAGCTTCATATTTCAATGGCAGTCTACAACTACTAAGATTCAATAAAATAAAAAATGACTACCTTGTAATCAATCACACCAGCTAGAAAGTGCTACCATAAGATACTACAGAAAGCACTATCATAGAATGTTCTAGGTATCATGTTGAATCCATCCCATTTTTGGTCAACTTTTGCTATTCAATTGCTACAAGCAATTGTTAAAAAGGAATAGTAATTGAAGTTGAAAATAAAAGATTTGGTGGTTGGCAAATTGGTAAGATTTGTAACTATTTTTTACTTTGCTATATTTACCTATGTCAGTAGTGCATGTGCATGGTTTTATCCTTCTATAAATAGAGCATTCTTGCTCATTTGTAGAGCACATCAAGTTAGAGAGAAAAAAACAGTTTGAGAGAAAAGTGAGGTATTCCATAGACTATACAAGAAAAATAGTATTTGAAGAAATATAGAGGGTGAGCGATATTTTAGTAAGGTGGAAACCAAAAGAGTGTTGTTCCTTTTGAGTGGGTAGTAGTCACTTTGCGTATTGTATTCGTGACTACACTGTGTAAAATTCTTTACTATAGTGATATCAGTTGCTCCTCTTGGCCCGTGGTTTTTCCCTTAGTTAGAAGAGTTTCCACGTAAAATTCTTGGTGTCATTATTTTCCCATTTTATTTCCATTACTTTTACCATATATATTTTTGTGTTTATCCTTGTTTTCCCAACAAACTGGTATCAGAGCCAAGGTTTTATCTGAGTATGCTCTGTGATTACAGCACAGTCTGAACTTTCACATCAAAAAAGATTTACTTTGATTTGCGATAACAATATTTTTTGGGGGAAAATGATGGAAGCCAACACAAGTAGAATGGTTACTTTAAATGGTGTTAATTATGTCAGTTGAAAGGGGAAAATGGAAGAGTGGAATCTGTTGCACATACAAGTTTGTGGACTCATTAGGCAATGGGTCGACGATAATGTGTTGAACCATATTTCTGGGGAAACACATACTCGAACCCTATGGGAGAATCTTGACAGTTTGTATGCTCGGAAGACTGCAACAACAAAATGTTCTTAATAAAGCAAATATTGAGTTTAAAGTATCATGATGGTTCTCCGGTAAAGACCATCTGAATAATTTTTAGGGGATCATGAATCAGTTATCTTCTATAGGCATCAAATTTGATGATGTAATTTAAGGCTTGCTTCTACTTGGTTCCCTAGCAGACTCTTGGGAAACATTTAGAACTTCATTGTCAAATTCTGCTCCGGATGGTGTGATCTCTATGGATTCCGCTAAGAGTAGTGTCTCGAACGAAGATATGAGAAGAAAAACTCAAGGTTCTTCTTCGTCAAATGTCCTGATAACTGGCCTCGGGGGGAGAAACAAAACTCGTGGTTCTTAGTATAGAGAACAAAATAGGAGCAAATATAGAGGCAGACTTAAGGATATTCAGTACTATCATTGTGGCATGAAAGAGCACACAAAGAAGTTCTACAGGAAGTTGAAGAGGGAAAACAAAAACAAAGAGGAAACTGAAGAAGATGGCCATGAAAATTGCCTAGCCGTTGTTACCATCGAAGATCTTGTTACTATCCTTGATGCAGATATGATAAACATTGCTTGTGATGAGTCAAGCTGGGTTGTGGACACTGGTGCCGCATCTCATGTGACATCAAGGAAGGATTTTTTCTCTTCCTATATCCTGGTGATTTTGGAACCTTGAGTATGGGTAATGAGACTGTTTCTAGGGTGGTTGGTATTGGTATAATTTGTTTGGAAAACAAGTGTTGGAACTAAACTAGTTTTGAACAATGTGAAACATTCTCCTG
This sequence comes from Solanum pennellii, assembly GCF_001406875.1. Taxonomy (NCBI): domain Eukaryota; kingdom Viridiplantae; phylum Streptophyta; class Magnoliopsida; order Solanales; family Solanaceae; genus Solanum; species Solanum pennellii. Next base: position 7,252,703 of record NC_028642.1, read on the forward strand.
ATGTATGTCTGAACCTAATTTCTGTTGGTGTTTTAGATGATGAAGGATATGTTAGTACCAATGGTGATGGAAAATGGAAGCTTATTAAGGGTTCCTTAGTTGTGGCTCGTGGTAAGAAACGTCGTGGTCTATACTGGACTTGGCCTCTGCTTGTGTTGATATGGTGAATGCGGTTGAGAGCAATAACTCCTAAACGTTATGGCACAAGAGACTTAGCCACAACAGCGAGAAAGGACTTAATGTTCTAGCCAAGAAGAAACTTTTGTCAAATTTCAAAAGTACTAAATTAGAAAAGTGTGAGAACTGCTTGGCTGGTAAACAAAATAGAGTTTTCTTTAAGTCCTACCCACCTTCAAGAAAGACAGAGTTGCTTGAGTTGGTGCACTCTGATTATGTGGTCCAACGAATACAAAGACATTGGGTGGTGTACTCTACTTTGTATCCTTCATTGATGATTGCTCGAGAAAACTTTGGGTCTATGTCTTGAAGACTAAAGACCAAGTGTTAGGTGTCTTTAAGCAGTTTCAGGCTTCAGTTGAAAGAGAAATTGGAAAGAAACTAAAATGTATTCATACTGATAATGATGGTGAATATTGTGGTCCAGTAGTCGAATACTGCAAGCATCAAGGTATTAGACACCAGAGAATCCTCTTAAGACTCCTCAGCTTAATGCTTTGGATGAGAGGATGACCAGCACCTTGATGGAAAGAGTTAGATGTTTGCTTTCTGAAGCAAAGTTGCCGAACTCATTTTGGGGTGAGGCTTTATTGACTGTTGCGCATGTTATTAATCTATCTCCTGTTGTTTCTTTGCAAAGTGATGTACAAATAGTGTTTGGTATGGAAAGGATGTTTCCTATGACCATTTGAGAGTATTTGGTTGCAAAGCCTTTGTACATGTGTCGAAAGATGAAAGGTCAAAGTTAGATGCCAAGACAAGGCAATGCATCTTCATTGGATATGATCCAATTGAAAAGAAACTTCTAAGAAGTCATGATATTATTCTCATGGAGAATCAAACAATTGAAGATATTAACAAAGCGGAGAAGGTAGAATCTTCAAGTTTTGATGGTATAGTTCATCATGATGAAGTTCCTCACACAAGTGTGCATGATGTTGTTGGGCTTGATAATCATGGTGGCGCCCAAAATCATGTATCGAATCAACATGTTGATGTTGATAAAAACAATGATATTGTTATTGATGATCCTGTAGCTCATGAAGTTGTGGACGAAACAAATATTTCGCTTCGGAAGTCCACAAGACAGTGGTTTCCTTCCTCCCATTATTCACCTAATGAGTATGTGTTACTCACTGACGGGGGAGAACCTAAATGTTATGTAGAGTCCATGGAAGATGAGCACAAGGATAAATGGATTGAAGCCATGCAAGATGAGATGAAGTCTCTTCATGAGAACCACACTTATGAGTTGGTAAAATTGCCTAAGGGCATGAGAGCTTTGAAGAACAAGTGGGTGTTCAAAGTTGAAGTTGAAGAACACAACTTAAAGCCCAGGTACAAAGCTAGATTGGTTGTTACGGGATTTGGTCAAAGGAAGGGTATTGACTTTGACGGAATATTTTCTCCTGCTGTGAAAATGTCCTCGATTCACACAGTTCTAGGTTTGGCTGCTAGTCTTAATTAAGAGATTGAGCAGATGGATATGAAGACGGCTTCCTTCACGGTGACCTAGAAGAAGAGATTTATATGGAACAACCTGAGGGCTTCAAAGTAGATGGTAAAGAAAATTTTGTGTGCAAACTCAGAAAGAGTGTATATGGCCTAAAGCAAGCTCCTAGACAGTGGTACAAGAAGTTTGAATCTGTTATGGGGGAGCAAGGCTATAAGAAGACGTCTTCAGATCATTGTGTATTTATACAAAATTTTCTGACAATGATTTTATCATCAGTTTGTTGTATGTGGATGATATGTTGATTGTGGGCAAGAATACTTCCAAGATTGACGAGCTGAAGAAAGAGTTCTGTAAGTCCTTTTCTATGAAAAACTTGGGCCATGCCAAGCAAATTTTGGGCATGATAATTACTCGTCTCAGAGATAAAAGGAAGATTCATTTGTCCCAAAAGAAGTACATTGAACGTGTACTAGATCGCTTCAATATGAAGAATGCTAAGCTTGTTAGTACACCTTTTGCTGGTCATACGAAGTTGAGCAAGAAATTGTGTCCAACAACTATAGAGGAAAAAGATAACATGGCCAAAGTTCCATATTCCTCCGTCATCGGAAGTCTAATGTATGCAATGGTGTGCATTAGACCTGATTTCAGGGGGAGCTATTTCATGGAAGTCGAAGCTGTAGAAGTGTGTTGCACTATCTACAACTGAAGCTGAGTATATTGCGGCTATTGAAGCCGGCAAGGATATAATATGGCTCAAGCGATTTCTTCAAGAGCTTGATTTGAATCAGATGGAGTGTATTGTTTATTGTGACAGTCAAAGTGCAATAGATGTGAGTAAGAACTCCATGTACTATGTAAGAACAAGACACATCAACGTCAGATATCATTGGATTCGTGAGGAAGTGGAGAGTGAATCATCTCACGTCAAAAAGATCCACACAAGTGAAAATCATGCAGATATGCTGACCAAGACGATACCGAAAGACAAGTTCGAGTTATGTAAAGAACTTGTGCGTATGAGATCTCTCTAAAGAAGATGAAGATACCTTCTTCCAGTAAATGGGACTGGAGGGGGAGATTTGTTGAATCCATCCCAATTTTTGGTCAACTTTTGCTATTCAAATGCTACAAGCAATTTTTAAAAAGGAATAGTAATTGGAGTTGAAAATAAAAGATTTGGTGATTGACAAATTGGTAAAATTTGTAACTATTTTTGACTTTGCTATATTTACCTATGTCATTAGTGACATATGCATGGTTTTATTCTTTTTATAAATAGAGTATTCTTGCTCATTTGTAGAACACACCAAGTTAGAAAGAAAAAATAATTTTGAGAGCAAAGTGAGGTATTCCATAGACTATACAAGAAAAATAGTCTGTGAAGAAAAATAGAGGGTGAGCGATATTTTAGAAAGGTGAAAACCAAAAGAGTGTTGTTCCTTTTGAGTGTGTAGTAGTCACTTTGAGTATCGTATTCATGACTACACGGTGTAAAATTTCTTACTATAGTGGTATCAGTTGCTCCTCTTGGCCAGTGGTTTTCCCCTTATTTAGAGAAGTTTCCACGTAAAATTCTTGGTGTCATTATTTTTCCATTTTATTTCCATTGCTTGTACCATATATATTTTTGTGTTTATCCGCGTTTTCCCAACATATCATTGGAACAATCGAATATAGGAAGAGATGACGGGCAAATAAATAACATTAAAACATCTTCCAGGTCACTTTGATTTATAATTGGTACAATCTGTCACGATGTCTGTAATGTCAAGTTTCGGATCTTGGAGCTAACAGAGGCCTGCGCCATAAGGCTGGCAGCAGTACCGGAACCGGGAGAACCGGACCAGTAATTACCGGAATCGGTACGGAACCGGTTCTGTGCGGACCGGTAACATTCCGGAATCAGTACCGGACCGGTCCGGGAAACGGGTAAAAATAGTACTGTTCCGTCCCGGTCCGGAAGAGAACCGGTAGTATACCGGACCGATAACCGGGACGGAGCGGTAATTAAAAAAAAAGTTAATTTTTTTAATTGAATATAATTTTTATTATAATAATTATGCAATTAAAAATTTAAATTTCAAACTTTAAAAGTTAAAAAAATTAAAAAAAAAGTTCAAACTTAAGTTATAAAATTTAAATTTCAAACTCTTAAATTTTGAAATTTTTCAATTCAAACTTTAAAGTTTTAATTTAAAATTTTCAAAATTTTAAAGTTTCAAATTTAAATTTTCAAACTTTAAATTTTTAAATTCAAACTTGTAAAGTTTGAAATTTTTAAATTCAAACTTTTAAAGTTTGAAAATTTTAAATTCAAATTTCAAACTCTTAAAGTTTGAAATTTTTGAATTTAAACTTTAAAGTTATAAAATTAAAAATTGACTATATTAAAAATTAAATTTAATACAACAGTATTAAAAAAACAAATTAAGGCAAATAGCCTATTTTTTTATTAATATTTATTTGATATTACAATTACATTTACAAAAATATTAGTTTGAATTCAATCTCGAATTATCATACTTTTACTAATAGTTGGTGCCACCATATAAATCCCTTCGTAAATCATTCAACATTTCTTTAGTAACATGTTCGGGAATAGGTTGAATAGAAAGATCTTCCATTGCTTCAATCCCGTCGTCACTATAATCCTGCATTACTTCATCAACGTCATATTGAAATTTGGTCGATAGTGGTTCACGACCCAAATTTCTTCTCTCGGCATTTATCCAATCTCGAAATAATACCGATATCTCCAAGTTGTCGGCTGCTAGTGAATGCCTATGTTCTCCAAGTTGAAACCTTGTTGCACTAAAGACGTCTTTCGAAGCTACCGACGACGCTTGCATTGCTAATATATCTCGAACCATTGGTACTAGTTTTTAAAATCCTTTGGCGCGATCTCTCCACCATTTGAGAATATCTTCAGTAGATTCGGTATTTTGATTAATATAGGCATCAAAATCATTTCTATTATCGTGAGAAAGTTCAAGATAATCCTCTAAATAATCATCAATATTATTTTCATCAAATATAACCCTAAAGCTTTCAGGTTCATTTTCACTTGATAAATTTATATTAGCATTATATAAATCACACAATTTTCTAGCTTCAATTTTTATGTTATCTTTAACTTGTTGACAGCTAGGAATTTCTTCTAATGCATCATTAATATCTAAGTTAAAATATATTTTTTCAACCATTCTTGATGCACCGAAATCTTTTTACTTAGGGTTTAACAAACATGCAGTTAAATAAATTTGAGGAATAGGAATATAATATTTTTAAAATTTTATAATCATTTTTTCAATGGTTTGTTGAAATCTTGGTTTATTTTTAAATTTATATAATTTAGAAGAAATCATACAAATATCAGGCAAAACAGTACAAATTGATGCATTATAAAGTTCAGAAATTCTTTTTGTAGTTAAGTAAAAAACTTTTAGGAAATCTATAAGTTCATTAATATCACGCCAATCATTATCATCTAGTCTATATGTCATATCAGAATTATGAGCATTCCAAACCATTTGTAAGGGTATTCAATATTCATAAGCGACTACAAGCATTTCATATAAAGTATTCCATCTAGTAGCCACTGTTTTTGGAATTTTTCTAGGTGGAAGATTATTTTCAAAACAACGATTTTGAAAATCTTTACGCCTAGACTTAGCTTGACATTTAAATATAAAATGATATGCATTTTCAACTTTCGTACATCGGTTATCATGCATATGTACACCATCTCTAACCATCAAATTATATATATGTGCACTACACCTAATATGATAATTATCACCATAGAAAGGACAAAGTGTAGTTTTTAAATATTGAACAGCAGAATTATTACTTGAAGCATTATCTAAGGTTATACTACTTATTTTATCACATATTCCATAACTTTGTAAAATATCTAAAATAGTTTGAGCCATATAACTACCGATTTTTTGCATTTGACAATATTTATAACCTAAAATTCTTTTTTGCATATACCAATATTCATCAATCCAATGTGCAGTAACAGTCAAATAATCGTTACCATTTACACTACGATCCATATCAGAAGTAATAGCTATTTTACAAGTATTATAATAAAATAAACAACGAAGATATTGAAAATGTTGTGCATGATAATCAAATTCAGCCTTTTTTATCGTATTTCTAGCAAAACCTTTAAAATTTGGATTATATACAATTTGAATATAATGTATAAAACCGGATTTTCTGCAAAACTAAATGGCAAACCCATAACACATATCATTTTAGCTAGTTATTCAAGATCTTTTTCTCTACTATATGAAGGTGGTAAACTAGAGCCAGAAACATTATACGGATTTAATTGTGTTTGTACCATTTTAGAGCCGCCTAATCCTACATTTTCAGGAAGGGGGTACCGTTTTTTTTAGCTTCTGCTACCGCTTTAGCATGCAAAAATTCATTTTTACAACAAGACATTAAATGACTACTCAAATGTCCCGTTCCACCTGATTTGCCAACAGTTTTATGATTTAATATATGTTTACATTTATTACAAATAGCTTGTGTTTTATCCTCATTTTATGTCATAAATTGCCAAACAACCGATTTTTTAACACGTTCTACCTTAGGCCTAGGATGTACTGGGGGAACTGGGGCAGGATAACGAAAGGGACCGGGACTGGGAGTATTAGTAGCCGTAGGTGGCTCAGGTTCATCATCATCATCAACAAAAGTAGGCGTATCAGTATAATTATCAATATCATTATCATTATCATTATCACTAGGCAAATCCTCATCAAAATTATCAAAGCGACGTTGTAAATGTTCATGATAAGGATCTAATCCTGAATTACTATCAATATTAAAAACCGTATCATCAACATGTGTATAATCATCCGTATTTATTCTTAATATAGTAGATTTTTTAGTTTTTGATTTAGAAGAACTACCGGTTTTTGCATTATCGGAGGATGTAAAGTTACAAATATTTTTTACACGCTCTAATGCACTTTTTTTCCTCTTTCCTTTTTGAACAATATTTTTGCCGAAGTCCATATTAAAAAATTAAATGTGAGATTAAATATAATACGAAAAATGTAATGCAATTATGCAAATAATAAATCATAAAATAAATAAATAATTATTTAAATATAAATGAAACGTAAATAAAAGTTAGAACGAATGTACCGAACGTCTACTTAAAAAAGTAGACGTTTATGACCGCCGAAAGCCGAACAGGGAAAGTTGAAAATTGAATTTTGAAGCTCCAAATCTAATTTTCAAAGACCAAGTAAGGCAACACCGGAATTTAAGATATTATATATTATAGAATTAGAGATTAGAGAGTAGAGAGTTGAGAGAGTAGAAGATGAATAGATAATTTTGTGATTTAAAAGAATGAAATTTAGGGATATTTATAAGTAAAAAGATGGGTTAAAGTGTAATTTTTAAAACTTTAGGGTATTAAAAAGTTTGGGGTGGGGTAGGGCTCGTATTGGCTAAAATTCCACTCAAATAGCCGTTGGGGGGGCCCACTAGCCGTTACCCAACGACTATTAACGGATATATTTTTAAAAAAATATTAACCGGACCGGACCAGTAATTTCCGAAACCGATAATTTCCGGTATTTACTGATTTCCGTCCCGGTACCTGTCCCGGAACCGGAAATTACCGGTCCTCAACGGTACTAACCGGTACCGAACCGGACCGGGACGGACCGGATCGGAAACCGGTAAGTACCGGTTCCGCTGCCAGCCATACTGCGCCATAACATATAGTTTTGTTGATATTACATTACAACTTTACATGTCTTCTATTTTTTAAGTTGACGTAATTACATCCTTGATTTACATCTTATATTATAACTCTTAGTGCCTAGATTTTAGTAATGTCTATTGTACATCTTCTTCGTCAAGAATATTGTATTTGTGAACATTTCTAAAATATGCAAAATGAAACTTTAGGGACAGAGGATCATTTTTTTTATTCACAACTTGCTAGTTCTTTGTGTACTATCCCTGCTTTACATCTTAATATTATAATTTGTTAGTGCCTCCATTATACTAATGTCCATTGTACATCTTCTTGCCCAAGAATATTATATTTGTGAACATTTCTAAAAATGCAAAATGATCTTCAGTTAACAGAGGATCATTTTTATTTATTTACAACTTGTTAGCTCTCTGTATACTCTGTTTTTCACATAAAATGAAATGCACTACTGGAGAAATTGATATAAGAAAAACTAACTACTATTAGCTTTAACATGAGCTTATAGTAACACATAATAACATGTTTTCTGTAATAATAATAAACATGCTAATTTGTTCTAATTCCATATGCAAATGGATAATGAAATTCACATAGCAAGGGGGAAAAAATCACTTATCTAAATGACAAACCTCACGAAGCATAACAAACACTACATAGAGGCTTTTGGAATCGTAGCCTATTTATTCTCACAATCATACTAAGATGAAATATCAAATCCGAATAGTTGTGAAAGTATCTACTAAGATCAATCAATATCATGTGGTTAAAGCAATAGCCGTTTAAGGTAAACTAACAGAAAGTACATATTAATTTCTTTGTAAATCTGGAACGCAACCAACATACCATCTTTGCTAATTTATTCTCCCTAGTTCCCTCACTACCAAGTGAGATTGTTCCCATTCATTCGGGAACCCAAAAATATGTTCTTTTTCAATAATCGAATATCTCAAAAAAAAAAAGGAAAATATTTTCTATTATGGAACAACATAAGAGCAATCAAGATCATGAGGGAAAAAATAAATCTCAACGGTAGGTAGTTAAGAAGACTTGCCTTTTTCCTGCCTGCGCTTGAATATTCGAATACAATTGCTACTTCTATTTTCTCCACAAGTAGCAACTTCCTCGAATTCCTCCAGCAAATCTTGGCTATCCGTATCCAGATCATGAGACTCTTTAGGAAGAATCAAATAGAGAGCTCCATCGAATAAGGACCACTTGAGATTGTTTAACCCCTGACTATTTAGATGTGACTATTTAGATGAAAGAGCGATACTTCTAATTGTGATTATAATAAAAGTGTGTAGCATTTATAATAAATCATGTATGTTATGGGCAACTCACAATGAGAAACTGAAAAAGAACAGATAAAGAGTTACATGGACAATACAAATTGAAAGTGATATCCACCCAAAATAACATCTTCATACTTTAGGCAAATCTTTGCCTAAGTTGTCAATGGACATGCCATGCTTATTTATTTGACACGGGTACATGGGACCTTTTTGTATTTAGTGATACCTTCTTCATTCTCTAGAGGTGTATCCATATATTAGTCTTCCACTTCGTCTATGAAGAAGAACTAAAGGATCACATTAAAGTTTGGTGCTTGGGAACTGAAGACAATGCTTCAACCTTATAGTTATTTGTAAGAACACTCTAAAATAAGTATTTAAGAATTATACCACCCTCTAGAATACTAAATCTTTCTAGGATACATGATCAACAATATTTAATTCACGCACAAAGTTTTGATAGTGTGTTAGAAATAGAAAATATTGTACAGTTGTTTTTGCGAAATGAAAATTTCAATCCTCACCTTGTGAATCTCATCATCAAGCAACTTCATTCATTACAATTGACGCTTGTTTATTCAACTGAAAAAAGAGGAGGAAAATGTCGAAGAGAAGGATAAAAGAAAAGAAGCAAGAAAACAATATTATTCATTTGTTTTAGACATATTGCATGAAAATCATACATAAATATGACATGTATATAGAATTATACAGAATGTCCAACATAAATTGTAGTTCAAAATAAACATTAGCAGCAGAACATCCAGAGAACAAAATTTAATATTGGAGTGTATGGATTTTTTCAGGTGAAAATGTTTCATAAAACTTCATGTAGTACGTTATAGCTCTTCCAAACTGCAACAAGAAAAAATATAAACCACAAAAGAGATATTCTTTTACCTGAAAAAGAAAAGACAACACAAAAAATAACACTACCGCCATTTCAACAAAAAGAAATGTTATATGCCTTCACATACCATGCATCCTGGTACAGGAAGTGAAAAAGTTGAAGGCAAGAACCCAATCTGCAAGTACCTCAATAGATTTGAACTCCTAGTCCCTGTTTGAAAAGTGCAAGTAATGTATATGTTGTTATTTTTTATAATGTTGGTGGAACAGACAAGATATTCATGGAGCAGAGGGTTCAGGAATTAAGTGAGATCGACAACCCCAACAAATAAAAGCTAGCCAAAATCTCGAGCAACCGACAACGAAGACTTGTTAAATACATCACATATAGGGTTTTTGTAGTGGCGTTTCAATGGAAGCTTCTTGGTTTTTGGGGTTTAATGGCTGTTTCAGTTGTTAGTTTACATGGATTCTGGGGTTTCATGGCTGCACAAAGGTATGCAGCAATCTACAGAGGTAGGAGAGGGAAGCGGGGGAAGAGAAGTCTGAAAAAAATGGATTAGTAGAAGTGAAAATGAATGTGGAAATTAGTTGTCTCAGCACAGATGTAATACGTGTCTGCCAAAAAAAAAAAAAGCTAGTGACCTCAAATGCGTACGTTGTTGAGCGAAAAAAAAATAGAGAAATAAAGTGAGTCCAAATGTATAGTACAATTTTCATTACTTTAAGTACAATTGTTCAATGTTGTGTTCGTCCTCTCAACTGTCCCTTATAAATGAGGGAAATGAGAATTCAATTTTTTATTTAATGTGAGGTCAATTAGATTGTCGGGTTGGGACGAGTGAAGGATTAGAAAATTGTTCAAGGAAGAAAATGAAAAGTTTTTGGTAGAGTTAATTCTTCTTATATAAGGTGAGAGAAGGTTAGATGTTATATAAAATGTAGGAAAAAGTTGTATTCTACATTAAATTTAGACGTTAACAAACCTATTTTAGTTAGTACTTAAATTGTGGCTTATTTGTCACTTTTATCTCTTTATGGTAAATTAAATTCCGGACTCCTAGAAAGCGTACAACACGAATACCACTTCTTTCCGTGACAAGACTATCAGGCTCAGCTCAACCTTTCCTGCGTGACCAAAACCACAAAACTTCAAAGAAATCTTTAAGTAATAACAAAGTTTAATATTTTGGGCACTTTGGACCTGCACCCCAAACACATCATGTCAACTTTTCATTAGACCAAGAGACTGCTCAACATTTTATAAAACTTCAGTAGTACTTGTTATGGTAAATCTTCAAATAGCAAACAAGATACTACTTCAACAAAAATCAAACAAAAGCTTATCAGCCTACATAGAACTTACAAATGCTATAAAAGGGTGATTTCACCTGACTGTCAAAACTGCTTTAGTTGAAAAGGTAAACAAAATTCAACCACAGATAGCCCATGAACCATATGAAATCAATAACTTCAAAAAAAAACACTGCAAAGATAATAGTTTCTCTTAAGACAAGATAGTGTTTAAAACAAGAATCTAAAATTTGGGAGGACAAAACCAGAGTAAACTACAGCCTCAGTCAAAAGGTAACATTGCTCAATCTCCAATACAATGTTGTTTTTTACTTGAAGCACTTGGCGTCCAACAAAGCCTGTCCCTCAAAAGGCTCGTGATCTTCAATCATTTGGCTAACTCGCTCCTTCTGGGCCTCATCATTGATGTCTACTTCCTTCCATTCATAGAGTTCCATGTCATACACTTCCTCCATAACAAACTTGGGAATTTCCTTCCCACGGAAAAGCCACAAGCCCTGCACCTTGAATGGGGCCTCAGAACCAACAATCAACATCTTACCAAAAGCATACTTGCGTACCAGCTCCATCCTCTGCAGAAAACCACCAACCTTGTTCAAGGTTACAAACGAAACTGTGTTCTCATCATTGTACTTGTAATCACAAAACCAGAGAGAATATCCTTCGGGGTCATACATGTCCCAGAAACCTGCAGAACAAGTAGAATGCTACAAGGTAAGATTCTGACAAGGAACCAGCTCAAGTGTTTCACTAAAATAGAAAATTCCAGCCTAAATAAATGGGTTTTATAAACACACCTCTTTCCCCTCCCCAAAAGAATTAGATAAGGATAACATCAGTATTACAATTCTGAGTAGAAGGGCAATGCAGAAGCCATATATATATACAGAACTCCCCTCTCCCCCACATATCTTATGCAAAACAAACACAGTTGGAACATAAAATTTTCTATGCAGACTAGTGATTCTTTCTAGAGGAAGAGCAGATCTCTGGATCCCTTTTAGATCCCTTCCATCAAACAGATTGCATGTTAAAAGAGATTTTTAAAAAATGAAACTAAACATGCCTCAAATAAGGATCTTTTAATGACTCCTGACGTCAAAGTATGCTAAGAAATTTCTCAAATTAAAATAAAAAAGATAGGTAACACAACAGAAAAAACTAATACCTTTAACAGCAACCTCACGGAAGTTAGTCTTGGTGTTGGAGTAAAGCCTCTTCCAATCATCCAGAATCATCTTACTTGGAGGCAATAAATCAAGAGGATTCTTTGCCTTAGGCTTGGGTGCTGCTTCCTCCTCTACAGGACTTGGTTCTTCCTTCTTAACCTCCTTCTTTGGCTCCTCCTTAGCCTTGAGTTTTTCAGGTTGTGCAGGCTTGGATTGCACAGCAGGGATAGATTCAGCTTGTTTCACCTCACCCAATATCTTGACGAAATTAGGCTGATTAACAACAGTCCAGAAATATCTCTCTACATGTGGAAATTCCTTGGTAAAGCTCTTGGTCAATATCATCCTAAAACCAATGCTCAAGTTACAGACCATGATGATGTCAGCCAATGTGATACAATGTCCAACCAAGTATGTGTTAGATGCAAGATGGGTGTTCAAAGCACCAAGCGCTCTCTTTAATGCAGCTACTGCACCTTCCTCAGCCTTTATGCAAAATGAGAAATTCAGTTGAGCAAAATGACTCAGGAAAATAATTAATCATACATAGTAGGATACATACTTGAGAGATGTATACAGCATAGCCGAGGCGTGGGTACAGCCATCGTGCAATGTTTGCATCAATTTCAGTGGCAGAAAAATCATTCCATTGTTCAATTTGAGCCTATCAAAGAGAACATAGACATAAATAGAAAAATAAGAATTTCACAAATGAAAATGTAACTACTAAATGAATGAAAACTAAGAAACCAAATCATCTTGAAATACTTACATAATCAATCAATGAAGAGCCAAAAAGAGGATTGTTGGGCTTTGTTTTGGTAACTAAGTGAATTAGTAAAGGTCAATGTCAGAACTATTTCTTGTTACAAGATCAGAAGTCAAAAAAAAACAAGACATGGACTGACCATAACGCGCAATGGCATTGCTCTCAAAAACAGGTCCATCAGGTGTTTGAAGCACAGGAACCTATAAGATAAAATGACACCTAGATTAGCAAAATCTTGTCAAGTAAATGAAAAAAATCAATCTATACTATTGAGAAGAATAACATACCTTTCCAATGGGATTCATCTCAAGAAACTCAGGTGTCTTGTTGGATACACCCATCTGGAAGTCCTTTGCAAGATCAACCTTAACACCTGTGTACTCAGCTGCAATGAGTGCCTTTGAGGCATTTTTGTTGTTGTCTGTTGAATGCAAAATCTGCAACAAACATAATGAAGACAATTAAATCCACGTATAAAATTGGGTAATGAACACAGTTTAAAGCGTAAAGTAGCATTCTTTAATTATCTATTGGAACAGAGTTTTCTCTAATCAGCTTACACAACCTCAATTCTCCGTTATAATAACATAAAAAATGATGTTTACTCCCATCCAACTCTATTTCTTTCCTACTTCCAAACAGTTTTCATCAGACTGTGAGTTTCAGAGAAGACCAATAGGTATACGCATATGGAATATTCAGCAACTCACCGTAGATCTCAACGATAATACAATAGAAGCAGATGAACTTGTCAAAATAAAGCACAGTAGTAGATCAACAAAAATCTAAAAATCTACAAACATAAAATTAGATTCAGGAACCAACAATTTATCATCATATTGAAATATCAGATCTATCTTTTGATGTATGATAACAAAAAAAATAAGACCTAAGCAACTTACCAGAGCCATGGCCACACAACAGTTGAAACTTGTTTCACCCTTCACCAACTGTGTTGTGTTTCGGCGGAGAGGCAAAACGATACGATACAATGCGATTAAAGAGGTTTAGGGTTTCGGAGTGGTGGCCTCTATATATGTAGTGCTTTGGTACAAGAGAATATGCTTTTTCTTGTAATTTTACCTCTTCACCATGGACAATTTTGGAATATCATGCAATTTTTTTCTCTCTTTTTTTCCTGAAATAAAATAATATGGAATGTGAACAATATTTTTAAAAAAATAATCATGAATTCAGGGATGAAAAAGATAGAACCAATCAATTAATTAGGTCGAGAAAAAGTTATTTATTTATCGTTGTAAGGTTATTGGGTTAACAAATTATTAATAATTGTTTCAAAAAAATCTATCCAAAATATCTATTTGCTTTTAATTTTTTAATTTGAATTATTCATCGAATCAATAACATTAAGTACTAATATTAATATCAGTACCTCTCTAATTACTTTGTTGCCCTTTAGCTTTTCATTCAGATCATTGTTCATTCTTTTATTTGTGTTAGCACCATATACTAGTACTGTTTTTTATTATATGAACATTATTTAAAGTTATATTATTGTCTTGTCGCGTCAAATTATAGAGAAAATTGTATATTTATTTTATGCGTATTTTTTTATTAATTGTAAATCATTAGTCAAATCGGTAAGGATCAAATATTGATAAAGCAAAAATTAATTAAAAATGTATCTTATTAGTTTGGTTAATATTTGGTTGTACTTATACAGATAAATCCAATTGAAAATATAGAAAACTGAATGGAACAAAGTAATGTGCAACCCTCCCTAAACTTTTTAAGCACAAATTGTGGTCACATTAACCCTATGTTTTTTTATTATTATTTATGAGCATTATGTATAGTTACATTATTGTCCTGTTGCGCCAAATTATAGGAAAAATTGTATGTTTGCTCTATGAGTATTTTCTTATTGATTGTAAATCATAAGTTGAACCAATAAGGATCAAATATTGATAAAGCGAAAATATATCTATATATAATATTTGAAGTGAAAATGCCTACGTGTCAGTTTATTAATTATTAAATTTATTTTTTAAATTTAAAATAAGAGTAACTGTCTATTATTAAAAATAGAAATAACTCCCTGTTACTTTTAAAATTTAAAAATTAAAACACTCCCTATTATTTAGTTTGTTACAATTTTTAAATTTGATCTTTTTCATAAAATAAAAAAATTGATTTTTTTTAAGTACGTCAAACCTATTACACAAAATATTTAAATTAACTTTTCACTTCTATTTCTTCTTTATAACCAAAATAAATGTTAAATTGTTTAATAATAATAATAATTGTAACGACCTGTTTAGTCGTTTTGAGCAGCAGATTTTATTTCTGGAAAAACTGTGTGAGTCGACGGAACCCACGACGGACCGTCATGGGCACGACGGGCCGTCGAGGGTGTCTCGTTCCAAAAGACTTAGACTTCTGAAATTTGGGTACTGAAATCGACTCTCTGAACTT
>NC_028642.1:7271648-7271851 GCF_001406875.1 Solanum pennellii
TACTCAGTCCGACCAATTCAGTCTTCACTACAGACTGTAGTTGAGGGTCCACCTCAGACCGGTCAATTTTTCTCCGATGTTGGAGGTTATTCCCAGACCTCGTCATTCTCACAGAGACCTATGCTAGACTCCAGAGAATGTTATGGATGTGGGGAGACTGGACATATTAGGAGGAATTGTCCAAAACAGAGTTATAGACCCCC
>NC_028642.1:7285126-7300878 GCF_001406875.1 Solanum pennellii
TTATTAACATTAACCCACTAACTTTATAATTAAAGCAGGAATAGTCCAAAACGCCCCTTAAATTACTTAACAGAAATCCGACCCAGCCTGGGATTACGCAGCCTGTGACGGCCCGTCGTGCCTGCGACGGTCCGTCCTGCTGCTTCCGTCACAAAGTTCAGAGACTCAATTTCCTTGAAGAGTCTGTGACGGTCCGTCGTGCTCACGACGGTCCGTCCTGCCATGTCGTCACGAAGTTCAGAGAGTCGATTTCAGTACCCAAATTTCAGAATTCTAAGTGTTTTGGAACGAGACCCTCTCGACGGCCCGTCGTGCCCATGACGGTCCGTCGTGCCCATGACGGTCCGTCGTGGGGTCCGTCGACTCAGACAGTTTTTCTAGAAATAAAATCTGCTGCTTAAAACGACTAAACAGGTCGTTACATTTAATTTGTCATAATTCGTCTAAACATTATAGACTAATGATGTCTCAGACAATCATGCCAAATCAAGAAACTATTGAAATTAGAATTTTCTTATTTATTATAGAATGTGCCTCAATTGAACTAATTCTTGTCCAATACATAAAGATAAAGCATGAAACGTTTCTATAATACATGTCTTCTTAGAGACATTCTTGATGATACCAATTCGTTAACCAATGGTCACAATCTTTCTCATGCCTAGCATGGTGGCTTACACCTCATTCTCTTTAGAGAATGGATCTATATTTAGCATTTATCAAAAGTTCTCATTCTTCATGAATGAAACACAAATATGTGAGCATATCAAATAATGATAGCTTTAGTACTAATTTCCATATTTATATGCATTATTCAATCACTTGTCTTCTTTCAGATATATTATGACTACAACCACATTCATTTTACGTAATGGAGCAAATTCAATAAATTTCATAACTTCTCATCAAAAACACATTAGTTTTTCTTTAGTCATTATTATATCATCAATATGTCATTATTATATCATCAATATGGTGCATTGAGACTCACATTTAATGTCTTATCCATATAAAAGTGACTTAGGTTATAAATCTATGGATCTTGAACCCAATATCTTATCATCATGGTGCTTCAGCACTTTAACCCAATGTCTGACCCTCTTTTTGCGATTGGACATAAATCCATGGTCTTATTCTTTTGGTGCGATAAAACTTAAATCTATCGTCTTACCCATAATGAGGCTCAACCTCAAGCCTTCAAAATAATTGTAATTTTATCACTTTTGATGATAATTAATATGATCGTACATTATAATTACACACAAAATTGAGGTTATTGATTTATTATAATCAACATTAGTAGTTAATAAATATAGCTTAATAGATCACATACCTCATATAAAGGTTGAAACATACCTTTCACTAAATTGTGCTTATTTAATTATTAAAATAAATTAAGGAATTCTCTTTCGAATCGATTAAAATTAAATGTATAGAAAGTCGACAAGTCTCTTTAAATACTTACTTTAGATGGTACCTCCAGATCTGTTACATAAATAATTATAACATAAAGATAAATCATATCTTGAAGATATAAGAACCTTATTGCATAACTTATGCAAGATATCTTTTGCACTTTTCCCGTCTTCTTCATCATTCTTTAAGAATAGAACAATCGTGCTGATAACGTGTTATGAAACTATATAAATTTAGAAGAAGAAGAAGAAAGTAGAGAGAAGAGAAAGATTTCTTATTCATCTTGAAGTATATTCAGGATTCATTAATATTTCACAAATCTTATTTATAATGAAGGAAAATTTTTTATTTATAGGAAAACCTTACTTGGTCCCCAAGTAGGATTCATAACCATATCCTACAAGGACTCCACATAATTAGACATTCACTATAATACAAATTGTTTATAACAAATTTCAAATTATTTTAGTATTATTTATATTATATGAGACTATTAATTAAGTCTTTAATTTTTGAATTATTTTCGAAGTAATTTAACATCTAAAAGGATACTACTGATAAGTATACTATTTTCATTCCGAATTAACAATTTTTTCAAATCATTTTTAAAAAAATAAAAAATTGTCACTTTAAGTATTTAATTTTAAATTGTAATTATTTTTCACTATAAAAGAAAACACAAAATCTACATGATAATTCATACAATTTACTTTTATGTTATAATGATAAATTATTAAATTGCACTTTTTAATGAGCATGAAAATACTTTTTGCTATAGTTCAAAATGAAATAGGAAGTAAATTAGTACACTAAGAATTGAATACAAAGATGAAATTGTTGTTTAAACAATTTTTAGCCTACACATAAAAAGAATATGTACAAAAAAAAGTTACTCATTTTTTAACTCCTTAAATGCATTAATAGAGCATTATAGAAGCAACACAACCTTGAAAGTCGAGGATTTATGTAAAATTTAAAATTAAATTTAACGATAATGCATTATTTGTTATGTAATTGTATTTCGTCAATGATTTCACTTTTTTTAATTGATAGTTAGTATGTATTACACATATTATTTATTGTACTTTATTTTATTTAGAAGTTTCGAATAAAATATAATTTTATACTTAATAAAAAATTCAAAAAGAATAAAATTTATATTACACGAAGATTATAGGTAATTATTTGCAAAAAGAAGAAATGATTTATATTATGAAATAAGAAAATAAAAATGAAATAGAAATAATAATATAATATTGAGGAGAGAGAAAAAGATTATTTTTTAAAGAGTAAAATAGAAAAGTAGAGGATAGAATTAAAGATGCCCTTAGAACTATACGTAACTTTGCAATTAATCATATGAGGATTATATATTGCACTAAACATTTGTGTAATAGGTATCACAATTGTACCATTTGCTTTATAGTTGTTCAATATTCATTATCTGACCACTATTTCTTAAAGTCATATATTTTTTTCATTTGAATGTACTTCAAAACTACTGAAGTTGGATATTAATATATATGGGAGAGGTTATAGCGCCTACATGTCAGCGCCACAATTAATCTCTAATTTTTAAATTTTAAATTACCAGTTAATTAAATATCATTAATTTGTTTTTAATAAATAAAAAAGGTTACTATTTTAAAAGAAAAGTTAGAGTTTTAAATTAATAAAAATTGTTTATTTTTTTAAAAAAAACACGTTCATAAAATGGTAGCTACGTTCTCAAATTTTGAGTTAAATTAAAATTAGATAACTTATTTTAAAAATGATTGTCAAAAAAAGTTAATCAAGAAATGTGTATTTAAAAAATAATATTTTTTCTTAAATTTCATTCCAAATCAAATTAGATTTGTTCACCATTTGGTAGACATCAACCTCAAAATTTGATTCATGGGATATACATGAGTAACATGGCCGACCTTATCTTTAATTAAGTACGAACTGCCACCAATTTTTTTCTTTGTCAATTTTACTTTTCGATACATGGTTCCTCGAAAAATTTTATGGTATTTGAGGTACAACCAACAATAATTGTATGAGGACATCATTTCTTTTTGACAAGTTTTTTGTGGGTCCCTTTTTTTAATTATCACACTTTCTCTCGCACACACTTTCACTTCTCAATTTTTAGTCCTTTCTTCACTTGCAGTATTTTTTTTCTTTGCAAAAATTCATTTTGTATTTTATCTTTTCCACCTTTTTTTACCAATATTTCTAGAGCTTTTTTTTAAATATATAATTCTACCTCTTAGTGCAAAAAATATATATATATTCATACTATTATTATTTTGTATTTTCACAAATTTATTTGATTAACTTTCTTTTTCTATAAATTCTTGTAACTCACAAAAATGAATTTATATCAGTTTCATTTCACATTTTAAGACACTAAACATAATAAAATTAAAAACAAAAATCAAAAAGAAAATTTCGAATGAGAAACACAAAATTAATATCGGCAATAATTATTCAATACATGCTATAGAAGTAGAGAATTTGATAATTATACAAAAAAAAAGATAATTGAGTGTTTGATATCATTATAACATAATTAATGATATTAAGCATTTAAATACGTCAAGTGGTTATACAATTTTTTATCTATATATCCGTGAATTCATGTATTATGCTAACATTTTTTTATCTATATAGTTAATTATTTTCATTTTAAGAAACAAGATTCTTTTAATTATTTTCTATGATAAATGAATATGAATGTCGCGTTTCATTTTTCACAAAAATAAATTTATCACGACCTAAAAACTTTTTTAGGATTTTGGTTTTGAAGATATGTCACGTAACGAATTAAGTCGCGTTAGAGCACCTATCTAACCTAACTAAGTCTAACAAAGGTCAACGAGCCAGAGATCAGGGTAAGGATTCAAATTACCTCAAGGGGAAGATGTTAGGCATCCCTCGAGGTCCACAAATAGAGGTCTCGATCATATCTAATGCAATTTATGTTTAGTTAACCATGCATACTAAGTGATAACCAATATTGAACAATTAAAATTATTTTATTATTTATTAATTTAAACATGCAAGGCTAGGTGATAGCAATATTAAACAATTAAGATCATTTTATTTAATGTAACATGTGAGACTAAATGATATAACAACATGTTGAACAAGTAGCTCATATTATTATTTTAATTATATATTAAGCATTCGAGACTAAGTGATAACAATGAATAAAATATATATACTAAGCGATTAATAAAGAGATAAGCGAGATGATAGAAAAGAGACAAATAAATAAGCAAATAATTTTATTATTTTATTTTGAGCTACCCCAAAAAATATAATTATCAAACGAATAAAGGGGTAAAAGGGAAGGGAGACTATAAGAGAGACTTTTTGGATCAACACTCGACTTTTAATTTTTATTTCGGTCAGCTTCTATATAGGGACAGATAAAACCAATGTTTGTCATTTAGACCGAGTCGATGTCATCATATCCATGTGGCTAACTATCACTATCCCACTACCGCATGCATTTCGTACCTAAAAGGTGTCTAATCATCCCAACTCATTGTCCAAGAGGCATAAGATTCTTAATAGGGTGGTTCTAGACAAAAATAAAATATAAGCCCCTCTTAGACACCAAGTCAAACAAACAAAACAAACAAGACGGTCATTTAGCATGATAAGTTTCAATTTGGTCTCTATCTAAACATGTTTGCAAATAACATATAATTATGAAAGGATTTCATGCGATGTGTATGAGAATACAAACGATTTTTGACATTAAGACAACAAGGAATTAAGCTGGCAGAATTATTAATGGACATCCTAAAATCATGCAGATAATTATCTAATTGACTTTTAGAAGTGAGAAAAAAAGTTAAGTAAACTTATTCGAAATTAACTGATTTTAAGAGAAGCAAAAGTTAATAACATGTTTTTATTTTTTTGATTTCTAAATATAGCAAAGAAGTGATCACATATGCATATCTATTTTAAAACGGATAGCGAATTTAATAATGCAGAAAATATTATTTAGAACAACAGATTGTTATTTATTTAAGACAGAAAATTAATTTGAAGACAATAACATATTTATTACTAATGCAGAAAATTATTTCAAATACGTGACAAATTTATTAATAATGTAGAAAATTGTTTTTGAAATAGTAACAGATTTAATACAGAATTTTATCTAAGGGTAGCCAATTTAAAAGATGCAGCAAAATCATTATTTGATATGCAAATCGTTATTTAAATTGTTTAAATAGTGACAGAAAATCATTATCAGATTCTTATTTTTTAATTCATCTGATTTTAACGGGGGGCAAAATTATATGCAGGAAAATGATTTAGCAACTTTATTTTAAGTGAGAAAATTAAACGCCTCAGTTAACATACAGGTGAAGAAATAATTTATTTTAAGAAGAAATTATTCATTTTATGTAGAGAATATCCATAGCAGACTTAATTTGTTATTAACATGCTGAAAATTTATTTAGGCTGATTAAATAACCTTGATTTTATTAGTTAAATTCTATGGACATGACTTATAATGATAAATCAAATTGATGAACATTTACGGACATATTATGCAAATATTTAGTTCAATCCTATAGGCATAAATTCTAGATGTAAAAATGATATTCAAAACAAATTAATGGCAAGAGGTTAATTTTATTCATTAGTCCTAAAGGGTATATGCGGAACGATAATTAATTAACATTTATACGAGATTAGTTTCAAATACTAATTAGACAATATTAATCAACATTTATACAAGATCAAGCAATGAATTTTTATTATTATTATTTAATTTATATCTAACTTGATTTATCAAATACTGGTTATCAAAACGAATCATTATCTTATGGACATGCTTTATAAGATTTAGTGACAAAGTAACAAGTAGTAGATCTCCTTCCCCCTTAGACGATCCTCAAAATATATTTCATATATATATAAAGAGTTAGAGCTATACAAATATTACAAGCCAAAATAGGTAAAGGGTACAAATTTAAAAAAATATGGAAATTAAATAAACTCGATTCGTGAGAACTCTTCAACTTGAACTTCAAGTTCAACACGCTTAACAAAATAACACCTAACACGAGATCATAACAGATAGATAAGGACACAAAGCTATTCACAACAACCACAACTTCACACTAGTCAAATAAACTCACACAATAGAATGAAGGATAAGAGACTAACCTGAACGCTTCCTTTTATTTATTTCCATCATCAATATAATAATGCAAAATGAAATTTAAATTAATGAAGAAGACTAACCAATTATGCAGAAAGTTTTATACACAATGAAGTATTTAGTGAGGTTTTCAATCCACAACCGCAATACAACAATACCACAAAGAAGGACATAAAACTTTACCAAAGTTCTTACTTATTTTCAAGAATAAAAACTAAAATTTAAAGTGTTTCAAGAGAGAGCAATGCGAGAATGACAGAGCGGAGAACAAATGTCAATGTTTAAAAGTGAGTGAATGAGTGTCTCTTTATATAGCAAGGGGAACACATAAGGAAAATAAATAAATTAATGAATTAATTATAATATTACTGTATTTCCTTATTTTACAGGATAACCAAATTGGATTTTAAAAAATAATAATTTATTACCAAATATACACAAATAAGGATAAAATAGAAAGAGTAATATTTTCCTTAAATAAAGAAGAAGCAAATTAAAATTTTTATTTCCTAAAATAAGCAAGTAAGAAATTAGTCAAGTTTTTTTAACTAAGGTAAGCAAATTCAGTCTACCATAATTGAGGAAAAAAAAAATAAAAAAAAAACCTATATTCAATCAAATATTTTACAATCAATCAAAAGAAATAATTATGTAAAAGAAAAGCAATACTTACATCCAAGTCTTTTTACTTCTGCCATATTGAGAGGAAAGTTAACAGATCAAAGTAAATGATCCATAACTATTAATTCGATACCAGTTGCACACAAATCAAATAAAAGCATGGCCATGACAACATTTCACTGGAACTGATAGAACTGAAAAAATGCATGAAATTTAAAAATCACCAAAACAGTAGCACAAACAGTAAAAATCAAATAATAACAAAAATAAAGATAAAATTGAATCAAGAGAACATACCCCAGACGGATCTGAAAAGATACATCTTCGAATAGATTGAAACTTTTTTAATCGGAGATATTATTGTTCGATGCTTATTCTCGTTCGCTTGGCCGCTGTTTCGCCAGACTTCTGCCTTGCTTGCTGGTCAGAGTAGGTGAGTGGATGAGAGAGAGAGCAGCGAGCTTTCGCTTGCTGCTTCTGCCGGGTGCCTCGCCTGGCTAGTTCTTGCTGCTAGTGCTTGGAGAAAGAAAAGAGGAAAAGAGGAGATGGGGCGAGAGGGAGAAGGGAAGAGGGAGGCGGAGAGAGGGGGAAAGAAGAAGAGTGACGGGAGTGAGGGGTGTCGCCGGGCTGCTGCTTAGTCGGAGGATGGCGAGGAGAGAGGGGAGGGTCGCTGGAAAAAATAGAGAGAGAGAGGGGGAAGGCGGCTGAAGAGAGGGGGAGAGAGTATGGCTGGCAGTGGTACCGGTACCGGGAGAACCGGACCGGTAATTACCGGAACCGGTAAGGAACCGTACTGTGTGTACCGGTAACGTTCCGGAACCGGTACCGGACCGGTCCAGGAAACCGGTAAAATTAGTAATGTTCCGTCCCGGTCCGGAAGAGAACCGGTAGTAAACCAGACCAGACCGGACCGGTAACCGGGACGAACCGGTATTTAAAAAAAATTTAATTTTTTTAATTGAATCTAATTTTTATTATAATAATTAAGCAATTAAAAATTTAAATTTCAAACTTTAAAGTTATAAATTTAAATTTTCAAACTTTAAATTCAAACTTTTAAAGTTTGAA
The DNA here is from genome assembly GCF_001406875.1 of Solanum pennellii. Lineage (NCBI taxonomy): Eukaryota > Viridiplantae > Streptophyta > Magnoliopsida > Solanales > Solanaceae > Solanum > Solanum pennellii. The sequence goes on from NC_028642.1 coordinate 7,293,411, forward strand.
AATTTTAAATTCAAATTTTAAAGTTATAAAATTTAAATTTCAAACTTTAAAGTTATAAAATTTAAATTTCAAACTCTTAAATTTTGAAAATTTTAAATTCAAATTTTAAAGTTTTAATTTAAAATTTTCAAAATTTTACAGTTTCAAATTCAAATTTTCAAACTTTAAATTCAAACTTTTAAAGTTTGAAAATTTTAAATGCAAATTTTAAATTCAAATTTTAAAGTTATAAAATTTAAATTTCAAACTCTTAAAGTTTGAAATTTTTGAATTTAAACTTTAAAGTTATAAAATTTAAAATTGACTATATTAAAAATTAAATTCAATACAACAATATTAAAAAACAAATTAAGGCGAATAGCCAATATTTTTATTAATATATATTTGATATTACAATTACATTTACAAAAATATTAGTTTGAATTAAATCTGGAATTACCATACTTTTACTAATAGTTGGTGCCACCATATAAATCCCTTCGTAAATCATTCAACATTTCTTTAGTAACATGTTCGGGAATAGGTTGAATAGAAAGATCTTCCATTGCTTCAATCCCGTCGTCACTATAATCCTGCATAACTTCATCAACGTCATCTTGAAATTTGGTCGGTAGTGGTTCACGCCCAAATTTCTTCTCTCGGCATTAATTCAATCTCGAAATAATACCGATATCTCCAAGCTGTCGGCTGCTAGTGAATGCCTATGTTCTCCAAGTTGAAACCTTGCTGCACTAAAGACGCCTTCCGAAGCTACCGACGACGCTTGCATTGCTAATATATCTCGAACCATCGGTATTAGTTTTGGAAATCCTTTGGTGCGCTCTCTCCACCATTTGAGAACATCTTTAGTAGATTCTGTCATTTGATTAATATATGCATCAAAATCATTTCTATTATCGTGAGAAAGTTCAAGATAATCCTCTAAATAATTATCAATATTATTTTCATCAAATCTAACCCTAGAGCTTTCAGGTTCATTTTCACTTGATAAATTTTTATTAGCATTATATAAATCATACAATTTTCTTGCTTCAATTTTTATGCTATCTTTAACTTGTTGACAGCTAGGAATTTCTTCTAATTCATCATTAATATCTAAGTTAAAATATATTTTTTCAACCATTCTTGATGAACCGAAATCTTTATACTTAGGGTGTAACAAACATGCAGTTAAATAAATTTGAGGAATAGGAATATAATATTTTTTAAATTTTATAATCATTTTTTCAATGGTTTGTTGAAATCTTGGTTTATTTTTAAATTTATATAATTTAGAAGAAATCATACAAATATCAGGCAAAACAGTACAAATTGATGGACTATAAAGTACAGAAATTCTTTTTGTAGTTAAGTAAAAAACTTTTAGGAAATCTATAAGTTCATTTATATCACGCCAATCATTATCATCTAGTCTATATGTCATATCAGAATTATGAGCATTCCAAACCATTTGTAAGGGTATTCGATATTCATAAGCGACTACAAGCATTTCATATAAAATATTCCATCTAATAGCCACTGTTTTTGGAATTTTTCTAGGTGGAAGATTATTTTCAAAACAGCGATTTTGAAAATCTTTACGCCGAGACTTAAGTTGACATTTAAATATAAAATGACATGCATTTTCAACTTTCGTACATCCGTTATCATACATATTTACACCATCTCTAACCATCAAATTATATATATGTGCACTACACCTAATATGATAATTATCACCATAGAAAGGACAAAGTGTAGTTTTAAATATTGATCAGCAGAATTATTACTTTAAGCATTACCTAAGTTTATACTACTTATTTTATCACATATTCCATAACTTTGTAAAATATCTAAAATAGTTTGAGCAATATAACTACCAGTTTTTTGCATTTGACAACATTTATAACCTAAAATTCTTTTTTGCATATACCAATTTTCATCAATCCAATGTGCAGTAACAGTCAAATAATCGTTACCATTTACACTACGACCCATATCAGAAGTAATAGCTATTTTACAAGTATTATAATAAAATAAACAACGAAGATATTGAAAATGTTGTGCATGATAATCAAATACAGCCTTTTTTATTGTATTTCTAGCAAAACCTTTAAAATTTGGATAATGTACAATTTGAATATAATGTGTAAAACCGGGATTTTCAGCAAAACTAAATGGCAAACCCATAACACATATCATTTTAGCTAGTTCTTCAAAATCTTTTTCTCTACTATATGAAGGTAGTAAACTAGAGCCAGAAACATTAGACGGATTTAATTGTGTTTGTACCATTTTAGAGCCGCCTACTCCTACATTTTCAGGTAGGGGGGTACCGTTTTTTTTAGCTTCCGCTACCGCTTTAGCATGCAAAAATTCATTTTTACAACAAGACATTAAATGACTACTCAAATGTCCCGTCCCGCCAGATTTGCCAACAGTTTTATGATTTAATATATGTTTACATTTATTACAAATAGCTTGTGTTTTATCTTCGTTTTGTGTCATAAATTGCCAAACAACCGATTTTTTAACACGCTCTACCTTAGGCCTAGGATGTACTGGGGGAACTGGGGCAAGACAACGAAAGGGAGCGGGACTGGGAGTATTAGTAGCTGTAGGTGGCTCAGTTTCATCATCATCATCATCAAAAGTAGGCGTATCAGTATAATTATCAATATCATTATCATTATCATTATCACTAGGCAAATCCTCATCAAAATTACCAAAGCGACGTTGTAAATGTTCATGATAAGGATCTAATCCTGAATTACTATCAATATTAAAAACCGTATCATCAACATGTGTATAATCATCCGTATTTATTCTTAATATAGTAGATTTTTTAGTTTTTGATTTAGAAGAACTACCGGTTTTTGCATTATCGGAGGATGTAAAGTTACAAATATTTCTTACACGCTCTAATGCACTTTTTTTTCCCTTTCCTTTTTGAACAATATTTTTTGCCGAAATCCATATTAAAAAATTAAACGTGAGATTAAATATAATACAAAAAAATGTTATGCAATTATGCAAATAATAAATCACAAAATAAATAAATAATTATTTAAATATAAATGAAACGTAAAATAAAAGTTAGAACGAATGTATCGAACGTCTACTTAAAAAGTATTTAAGTAGACGTTTATGACCGCCGAAAGCCGTAAGTGGAAAGTTGAAAATTGAATTTTGAAGCTCCAAATCTAATTTCCAAAGACCAAGTAAGGCAACACCGGAATTTGAAATATTATATATTATAGAATTAGAGATTAGAGATAGAGAGTAGAGAGTTGAGAGAGTAGAAGAAGAATAGATGATTTTATGATTTAAAAGAATGAAATATAGGGGTATTTATAAGTAAAAAAAGGGGTTAAAATGTAATTTTTAAAACTTTAGGGTATTAAAAAAGTTAGGGGTGGGGTAGGGCTCCTATTGGATGAAATTCTACTCAAATAGCCGTTGGGGGGCCCACTAGTCGTTACCCAACGGCTAGTAACAGATCTATTTAAAAAAAATAAAAATTTAACCGGACCGGACCGGTAATTACCGGAACCGGTAAATTCCGGTATTTACCGATTTCCGTCCCGGTACCTGTTCCGGAACCAAAAATTATCGGTCCTAAACGGTACTAACCGGTACCGAACTGGACCGGGACGGACCGGACCGGAATCCGGTAGGTACCGGTTCGTTGCCAGGCTTATGAGAGAGTTAAAATTTTAAGTTTTGGTCTTTTAGTGTATTAGAAATAGGAAGAATAGGAGGTTAGATCTTGATCGTATGATTAAATAGAGATGAAGGTCAGGATTTGATCAGAGTTTAATTTTTAAACGGACGGATGAGATTAAAAAATGAAGTCTTAAAATTAAATTAGATTAAATATGGAATGACTAAAATTGTAATAAATTGGCTAGAATTGAAAGAAGAGAGCAGCTATAATTGAAATACAATTGGAATTTGATAGGCTAGAATAGAAAGAAATTATAATAGAATGGGCTAGAATTTAAATAATTTTGAGGAAAAATAAGGAATTTACTATCTAATTAAAATACTATAAACATTAAAAATTTTATATAATTAAAACGACTTAAATTTCAAACATTTAATAAAACAATTATTTCAAAATTTATTAACAATTTTAAAAATACCTACAATAGTTTTATAAAGTAAACATACTAAAATATATAATTCTTATACAAAATTGACTAAAAATCAAAATTTAAAATAATTTTTTAAAACACATATTTAATCGAATAACATTCCTAAAAATGATTAAAAATTGATCAAAATTGAGTGTCCATAATGAATATGACTGTATTGATAAAATGAACACTCAATTCCTTAAATATTTACAAATACAAAATTTCGTACAACTTTAACACCAAAAAGTGAAAGTCCAGGTTCAAACTCTATCATACATGAAGGAAATTGTTGTCATGAAGAAAAGTATTCTGATTGATAAAAGGATAAAGGTTAGAAAGAAGCTTTATTGCTAGAGTCTTAATTGATTGCCTAATTTTGGTGCATATTTTATCTTTTTGCATTTGATATCTAATCTCATCTTATTTGAGTTTCTTAACAATTTCTATTTCGATATAAAGGAGTTACTATAACAATAGATAATGATATTTAAATTAATAAATATCTATATATTCAATTTAAATATTGAATTAAAAAATTAAATTTAGAATGAGATGTGGTAGTTATATATATTGATCAATAATTATTTCAATTGTTACTTTTGCTTATTCTTTATTAGTTACTTTAATTTTACAGTTATTATTTAAGAAAAAAAAACATTTTTACAACTTTTCAAATTGAATATCAATAAATGTGACATTTGAAATAAATAATTACCGTCATAAAAAGAATAAACAATTTTAAATTTATATATTATAACATTCAATTTTAAAATGAAACAAAGACCATCTAATATATTAATTAATCACACCTCAAAATGAACCAAGATAACACAGAAATCAGTGTAGCCTATTTTTGTGGAACTATATTTCCTCAAAATACTGTTGAAGATAATTACAAATAATGCTATGAAATTTAGGAATTTGAATTTATATATAATTTTGAAATACCTATTTTTTGAATCAAAATTATTTGAACTATTAATTAATCTACTAATTAACTGCAACATTAAAGGAGGGGAACTTTTATATTTAAAACTAGACATATTTCATACCATTTCTTTTGAGGCATAATGATAATATCGAAAAACAAGTTATGTTATTGTAAAATCACATTGGTATTTTAGCTTCACTTATGATTGTTTTATAGAATGTAATGTTTTTTCTTGTTTAGTCATTTGCTATTAAAAAATATAATTATTGGAATGCATTAAAAGGAGAGATTTTACCGACGATTACATAAAAGGATAATTATTTTAGAAAATTCAATCTTTTTTTTCAATCAAAGCAGTTTCTTTTCCATTAAAGAACTTAATTGGATTAATAAACTATTAAAACAAGAATAAAAATATAGGAAAGTAAATTTGCAACATAATTCAATTAGTATAAAAATATATTTGTTAATGCAAGTTATATTGTGTGATTAATTTAGAAAATTATCTTTTTGATGCCTCTATAGACAATAAAATTCGCGTCGAGAAAACAATAATCAAGAAAGGAAAATTATAGCAACAATCAATTTTATTATTTCAAATGCGAGTGTTACAATCTCTATAATTCCTCTGAATTCGCCTTTTCAAATATAAATTCAAGGGCTTTAAAGCTTGTTCTTGAATTCGGTGGTCTTGATCTTGATCGTTCTTGAACTTGAATGCTTGAATTCTTAAACTTGTAGCTTTGTAGAGAATTAAATGGCGTTTGTACCACAGAGTTTCTCTAGCTTCTTGTTTAGAATTTTCTCTTCCTTCTGAATTATGAGGACCACTATTTATAGTTTTAGAATAGAGGAGTTGCGATTGGAATAGGATTCCATTCAGCCAATCAGATTTAAGTGACATGACATTTGGGCTTATGGAGTGGGCTTGTCATCTTTGACACATGTCATGATTCTATTCGTTTTCTTATTTGACTTGGCATGCCACATCATCTGCACACGTGGCGCCCAGATGGGCTCTAGAATGAGATGAGATTGGGTTTAACAAATTGGGTTCATCCAATGTAGCCCAAATCAATTAATTTAGACTTTAATTAAATCCATATTTATTGGACTTAAATATTTAATTCAATTATATCAATCCACAATATTTATTTGGATTAATATATTTATGAATTCAATATAATCCGAATCATTTTATAAATTTATATTTAATAAATTTTAAATGATTACAGCCTCTAATAAAAAACATTCTATTGGTTGTTTTTTATATAATTTTTTATCATGATTCTACAGTACTGTCAATTTTAGTAATTTACGTATCTCAAAATAACTTTAATCATAGAAGTTCTCAAAATTTTTTATAATTCAACTAAAAATTGAATGATAAAATAAAAATTGCTATGATAAAGAGTTAAAAATAAATGTTATTGTCATGTGACGATAATTGATAAGGATTAGCGGAGGAGCAAAGAAAAATATGAATATGAATGGGAAAAGAAATCTAAATTGTAACGTTAAAAATTCATGATATGAATTTTGTAAAGAGGTTCAAAAGAAAAACATGAATATAAATTTGTTACAAAATCGTAACCTTACAAAAAAATTTATTTAATGTGCATTTTTAATAAATAATTTGATTTTGCCATTGATTTTATTTTCACATCTGTACATGTGTGAAAATTATGGAGTTTTATATACTCTTCTATTGATTTGTTTATATTGAATATGAGATATTATTACTATTTTTGTATGGTTAATATTTCTTGATATATTCAGAAAGATATTATTATTTATTGTAGTTAATACACTATAGGTTCATATAAGTACTTTTATCAACAAATTATCAAATTAGAAGATACTATAAAAGTTGAATGTTGGGTGTTATGTGATTATAACACGTTTCAAATTATGTGATGTTATTTTTATTTTTTTTTTTAAAAATTAATTATATATGCATGTGCCTATACTTTAATTAACAATTTATTTAATGTATAATCTACAAATCTAATTGCATGGTTGAATTGAAATTATTTCTAATCCTCAAAACCTTGAAGAACGCTATTTAAAATAATCATATCATATAAATATAAATTCATCAAAAAAATGATAAATAATGCGCTTTAATTCAATATTGTCAAATAAGAATAAAGAAACATTCAAAAATCCGAACTCATTAAATGATTTAAATCAAATCTTTGCACATTTTAATTAAAATATATAAAAAGAAGTGAGTAATATCTTTTATGAACATTAAAAAACTTTTCATGATGCCTTTTAGACATTATTTGAATTTTTTAATTACAATATGAAAAATAAAATAATTATATTCTATATTGTTGTTGTGGGATAGTGCGACATTTCAGAGAAATTTAATGTTCATTTATTTATTTTTCATTAATATATATATATATATATA
>NC_028642.1:7301111-7305352 GCF_001406875.1 Solanum pennellii
TACTCAATTTCATATTCATATTATGTTTTATTGCCCAAGCCAAAAAGAAATTGTAATTGAACTAGGAGAAGGATTCTATCCCACCACATGACATCTATAAATAGATACATTGTCTTCATAATTTTATCTTCAATTACGGATTGTGAGCCTACGACGAAAAGGGCATACTCAAGGTAATTTTCCTTCTTTTTAATTTATTTTCGTCACTTTTTTATAGCTTGACATGTCTGTCGTAGAAAATTAATATCTTATTGTAGAAAAATTGAAATCATGAACCGTTTGATTTTTCAGAAACTAGATTTTTTGATCTCTAACATACCCAAAATTCAAAATTTAATACCTTCAGAATCTTTCTAGATGATTTTTTGAAGTTAGCTATAGATTCTGTCATGCTAAAAATTCGTCACTTTTTTACAGCCTGACATGTTCGTCGTAGAAAATTCATATCTCATTGTAGAAAAATCAAAATCATTAACCGTTTGATTTTTTAAAAACTAGACTTTTCGATCTCTAACATATCCAAAATTTAAAATTTAATACCTTCAGAATCTTTCTAGATGATTTTTTGAAGTTAGCTCTAGATTCTGTCATGCTAAAGATTCGTCACTTTTTTACAGCCTGACATGTTCGTCGTAGAAAATTCATATCTCATTGTAGAAAAATCAAAATCATGAACCGTTTGATTTTTCAGAATCTAGACTGTTCGATATCTAACATATCCAATATTCAAAATTTAACACCTTCAGAATCTTTTTAGATGATTTTTTGAAGTTATCTCTAGATTCTGCCATGCTAAAAATTTTCAGATTTGTGTGACTTACTAAAAATCTCGTGTCTTGACGTAGGAACAGCGAAATCACAATCCACTTGGTGATTCCTAATCTAGACATAAAAGTCTACAACACATCCAAGATTCAAGATTTAATACCTTTCGAGTCTCAAACATCTTGACGGGTAACAATCTCTCCTTCACTTTTTTTTTTGTAGATCAGCAAAAGGATTTTTATTTTTTATGGAGGCTACATAATAGAAGGATTATCACACAAAAATGTGCTTAACGTCCATGACTTAACAAAATAAATATTTAATACTCTCAAGGTGTTCCATGGCCCCGAATGCTTGACCAATTTGAAGCTTTAATAGGATACCATGTAACGCTCCCGCCTTGAAGATAACCTCAAGGTGTTACAAGGTCCTGAATGTTTGACCATGAAACTTTACTAGAATACCGTGTAACACTCCCGCCTTGAAAATAAACTCAAGGCGTTACAAGGTCCCGAATGCTTGACCAACTTGAAGCTTTAATAGGATACCATGTAACGCTCCCGCCTTGAAGATAACCTCAAGGTGTTACAAGGTCCTAAATGTTTGACCATGAAGCTTTACTAGAATACCGTGTAACGCTCCCCCCTTGAAAATAAACTCAAGGTGTTACAAGTTTCCGAATGTTTAACCATGAAGCTTTACTAGAATACCGTGTAACTCTCCCGCCTTGAAGATAACCTCAAGGTGTTACAAGGTCCCGAATGCTTAGCCATGAAGTTTTACTAAAATACCATGTAACGCTCCCACCTTGAAGATAACCTCAAGGTGTTACAAGGTCCTGAATGCTTAACCAACTTGAGACAGGATAAACCCGTGAAAAGACCAGTTTAAGGTGCAAAGGGACGAATATTGTCCACCTTAAGGCATGGAAATTTAAAGATCCTTTTAAAGATAAACCCGTCGGAACTCTAGCTTAAGGTGCAAAGGGACAAATATTGTCCACCTTAAGGCATGGAAATTTAAAGATCCTTTTAAAGATAAACCCGTCGGAACTCTAGCTTAAGGTGCAAAGGGACAAATATTGTCCACCTTAAGGCATGGAAATTTAAAGATCCTTTTAAAGATAAACCCGTCGGAACTCTAGCTTAAGGTGCAAAGGGACAAATATTGTCCACCTTAAGGCATGGAAATTTAAAGATCCTTTTAAAGATAAACCCGTCGGAACTCTAGCTTAAGGTGCAAAGGGACAAATATTGTCCACCTTAAGGCATGGAAATTTAAAGATCCTTTTAAAGATAAACCCGTCGGAACTCTAGCTTAAGGTGCAAAGGGACAAATATTGTCCACCTTAAGGCATGGAAATTTAAAGATCCTTTTAAAGATAAACCCGTCGGAACTCTAGCTTAAGGTGCAAAGGGACAAATATTGTCCACCTTAAGGCATGGAAATTTAAAGATCCTTTTAAAGATAAACCCGTCGGAACTCTAGCTTAAGGTGCAAAGGGACAAATATTGTCCACCTTAAGGCATGGAAATTTAAAGATCCTTTTAAAGATAAACCCGTCGGAACTCTAGCTTAAGGTGCAAAGGGACAAATATTGTCCACCTTAAGGCATGGAAATTTAAAGATCCTTTTAAAGATAAACCCGTCGGAACTCTAGCTTAAGGTGCAAAGGGACAAATATTGTCCACCTTAAGGCATGGAAATTTAAAGATCCTTTTAAAGATAAACCCGTCGGAACTCTAGCTTAAGGTGCAAAGGGACAAATATTGTCCACCTTAAGGCATGGAAATTTAAAGATCCTTTTAAAGATAAACCCGTCGGAACTCTAGCTTAAGGTGCAAAGGGACAAATATTGTCCACCTTAAGGCATGGAAATTTAAAGATCCTTTTAAAGATAAACCCGTCGGAACTCTAGCTTAAGGTGCAAAGGGACAAATATTGTCCACCTTAAGGCATGGAAATTTAAAGATCCTTTTAAAGATAAACCCGTCGGAACTCTAGCTTAAGGTGCAAAGGGACAAATATTGTCCACCTTAAGGCATGGAAATTTAAAGATCCTTTTAAAGATAAACCCGTCGGAACTCTAGCTTAAGGTGCAAAGGGACAAATATTGTCCACCTTAAGGCATGGAAATTTAAAGATCCTTTTAAAGATAAACCCGTCGGAACTCTAGCTTAAGGTGCAAAGGGACAAATATTGTCCACCTTAAGGCATGGAAATTTAAAGATCCTTTTAAAGATAAACCCGTCGGAACTCTAGCTTAAGGTGCAAAGGGACAAATATTGTCCACCTTAAGGCATGGAAATTTAAAGATCCTTTTAAAGATAAACCCGTCGGAACTCTAGCTTAAGGTGCAAAGGGACAAATATTGTCCACCTTAAGGCATGGAAATTTAAAGATCCTTTTAAAGATAAACCCGTCGGAACTCTAGCTTAAGGTGCAAAGGGACAAATATTGTCCACCTTAAGGCATGGAAATTTAAAGATCCTTTTAAAGATAAACCCGTCGGAACTCTAGCTTAAGGTGCAAAGGGACAAATATTGTCCACCTTAAGGCATGGAAATTTAAAGATCCTTTTAAAGATAAACCCGTCGGAACTCTAGCTTAAGGTGCAAAGGGACAAATATTGTCCACCTTAAGGCATGGAAATTTAAAGATCCTTTTAAAGATAAACCCGTCGGAACTCTAGCTTAAGGTGCAAAGGGACAAATATTGTCCACCTTAAGGCATGGAAATTTAAAGATCCTTTTAAAGATAAACCCGTCGGAACTCTAGCTTAAGGTGCAAAGGGACAAATATTGTCCACCTTAAGGCATGGAAATTTAAAGATCCTTTTAAAGATAAACCCGTCGGAACTCTAGCTTAAGGTGCAAAGGGACAAATATTGTCCACCTTAAGGCATGGAAATTTAAAGATCCTTTTAAAGATAAATCCGTCGGAACTCTAGCTTAAGGTGCAAAGGGACAAATATTGTCCACCTTAAGGCATGGAAATTTAAAGATCCTTTTAAAGATAAATCCGTCGGTACTCTAGCTTAAGGTGCAAAGGGACAAGTTTGTCCACCTTAAGGCATAGAAATTTAAAGATTCGTTGAAAAATAAATTCGCAACAAAGCTAGATTAAGGTGCAAAGGGACAAATATCGTCCACCTTAAGGCATGAAAAATTTAAAGATCCTTTTAAATATACACCAGTGAAAAGGTCAACTTAAGGTGCAAAGGGACAAGTTTGTCCACCTTAAAACATAGAAATTCAAAGATCTATTGAGGGATAATCCGCAACAGAGCTAGCTTAAGGTGCAAAGGGACAAACCTCGCGCACCTTTAGGCATGGAATTCAATTACATATGCATTTGGAGACTTCTACTTATATACTTGAAGTCTTACCTTTATACTTAGAGTATTTGAATACTTCAACCTGTATACTTAGAGAATTTGGATACTTCAAATAATAAACTCGAAGAATATAAAGACT
>NC_028642.1:7316197-7317546 GCF_001406875.1 Solanum pennellii
ACAGAGGCTCATAGTTCAAGGTACTCTATACATCCTGGTGCAACCAAAATGTATCGCGACTTAAAGCAACACTTTTGGTGGAGTAGAATGAAGCGCGACATTGTTGATTTTGCTGCCCAAAGCCCAAATTGTCAGCAGGTGAAGTATGAACACCAGAGGCCTGGAGGGACACTTCAGAGAATGCCCATTCCTGAATGGAAGTGGGAAAGGATTGCAATGGATTTCGTGGTTGGTCTTCCCAAGACATTGGGTAAGTTTGATTCTATTTGGGTAATTGTTGACAGGTTAACTAAGTCTGCTCACTTCATTCCGGTCAAGATGACTTACAATGCAGAGAAGTTAGCCAAACTCTATATCTCGGAAATTGTTCGATTGCATGGAGTTCCACTCTCCATCATATCAGATAGAGGTACGCAGTTTACTTCTAAGTTTTGGAGAACATTACATGCTGAATTACGTACTAGGCTTGATCTTAGTACTGCATTCCATCCTCAGACCGATGGTCAGTCTGAGCGAACGATTCAGGTGTTAGAGGATATGCTTCGTGCATGTGTGATAGAATTTGGTGGTCATTGGGATAAATTCTTACCCTTAGCAGAGTTTTCATACAACAATAGCTATCACTCAAGTATTGATATGGCTCCATTTGAGGCACTGTATGGGAGGAGATGTAGGTCTCCCATTGGTTGGTTTGATGCATTTGAGGTAAGACCTTGGGGTACCGATCTTTTGAGGGAGTCGTTAGATAAGGTAAAATTCATCCAGGATAAGCTTCTAGCAGCTCAGAGCAGGCAAAAGGAATATGCAGATCGAAAGGTTAGGGACTTGAATTTTATGGAGGGTGAACAAGTCTTGCTGAAGGTTTCACCCATGAAAGGGGTGATGCGGTTTGGTAAGCGAGGTAAACTTAGTCCAAGGTATCTTGGGCCATTTAAAGTTTTGAAGCGCGTGGGAGAGGTGGCTTATGAATTGGCATTGCCTCCAGGACTCTCAGGAGTGCACCCGGTATTTCATGTGTCTATGCTGAAAAAGTACCATGGGGATGGAAACTACATTATTCGTTGGGATTCAGTTCTTCTTGATGAGAATTTGTCTTATGAGGAGGAGCCGGTTGCTATTCTAGCTAGAGAAGTCCGCAAGTTGAGATCAAAGGAGATTGCATCTATCAAGGTTCAGTGGAAGAATCGGCCAGTTGAAGAGTCTACTTGGGAGAATGAGGCGGATAGGCAAGAAAGATATCCACATCTTTTTACAGACTCAGGTACTCTTTCTCGCCCTTGCTTCTCCTCCTGTGATCGTTCGGGGACGAACGATGGGTAAATTGGTATCTATTGTAACAACCTGTTTAG
>NC_028642.1:7318243-7319892 GCF_001406875.1 Solanum pennellii
AGTATTGTGGTTGATTTTATATTATTATTCAGTATATATTGCTTTCTATTTTGAGTTGGCCGATGATACCTACTCAGTACTTGTTCCTTGTACTGACCCCTACTTTTATGTTCTTCTTGTTTTTTTGTGGAGTGCAGCAAGTGCACCGTTGACTTCGACTCGTCCGCAACTCTAGCCAGTCTTTAGCACGTCAGATTTCAGGGTGAGCTATTATTCCTAGCTCAGGCTGGATTCTCTTCTTCACGTCTTGATGTCTTTGAAGTTCGGACATGGACCATCTTTCTACTTATTTTAGTTCTTAAATACTCTTAGACTTAGTAATTTGAGGATAGATGTTCTTGATGTGATGACTTCCAGATTTTGGGATGATAAGTATTATACTTCAGAAGTTTACTTAATTGATTTCGTTAATGAGTTTTTGGATCTTCCGCATTTTATTTACTGTTCAAAATTTATATACTGGTAAACGTTGGGGTTTAGATTGTTGGTTCGCTCACCTAGTAAGATAAGTGTGGGTGCCACTCGCGGCTCGTTTTGGGTCGTGACATTAAAAAGACCAAAAGTAATGCAATAATCGTAGTTATGAATTTCAAAATATGAGTGGGACATTCTTTATTATTCCTCTTATTTGACTTTTGAGATATAGATTCAAGGTTTCTTGAGCTTGATATTGAATCGTAAACTTGAATTTGATCTTCAATTCAAGGGTTTTGAACTTGATCTTGAGTCTTGTAGTCTTGATTGTGGATTTAATGATCTTAATATGGACTTGAACTTAATGATCTTCATCTTGAACTTAATCTTGAATTCAAGGGCTTTGGAGCTTATTCTTGAATTATTGATAGACTTGAACTTGAACTTTATCTTGATCTTGACTTTTAATTGAATAAAAAGGCTTTGAGTTTATTCTTTAATGTAGTAGTTTTGATCTTAATCGTTCTTGAACTTGAATGGTTGAATTCTTGAACTTGTAACTTGTAGATAAATATGTTATTTTCTATCCACAAACTCTCTTTGATCCACAAACTCTCTTTGACTTCTTGTTAAAATTTTCCCTCTCTTTACTAACTTATGAGAATCCCTATTTATATAGTTTTAAAATAGAGGAGTTGTGACAGAAGTAAGTTTCTCTTCAACCAATTAAATTTAAGTGACATGACATATGTACTTTATGAAGTGGGCTTGTCATTTTGACACATGTCATGATTCTATTGACTTCTTTGTTTGACTTGACATGCCACACCATTTGTCACGTGACACCAAAATTAATTTCTAAGATGAGATGATATTGTGCTTAACGAATTAGGCTCATCTATTGTAGCACAAATCAATTAATTTGATCTTTAATTAAATCTATATTTATTACACTTAATCAATTAATCCAATTATATTAGTTCATATTATTAATTTAGATTAATATATGCATGATCTTAATATAATCCTAACCATTTTATAAATTTGTATTTAATAAACTTTAAATGATTATAAATGTTCCCTATTTTAAGTCTTGTCAAGATATTTTATCTTTTAAAAACTTGACATGAAATATTAATAAAGTCTAACCTCATTTTTATTTATTTATTCATGAGGGTCATCTCAAAATTTTTCATCGATACCAGTTAAGTAAGATATATATATATATATATATA